>NC_069082.1:54366071-54700464 GCF_025698485.1 Gossypium arboreum
TGGAAGAAGCCTTTCTGTATGAAGATCTTGACCTAAGGTTCGACGTCATCCCTTGGATATAAAAGATGGTTTAGTAGGAGAGTCAATGATAATGTCCCTAGGCCGATTTTAGGGTTGGCTCGATCATTAGAGGAGAGCTTACGAGTGATTCCATCAGAGTTGGAGGTTATGAAGCAAGAGTTCGAGAGAAAGAATTCTGAGCTTGAAAAGAGGATTGAGAAGCTTGAAAAGAGGATTGAGAAGCTTGAAGAGGAAAAAAATGTGCTTGAGTTTCGACGTCGATCTTCAAAAGATGGAAGTCGAGAAGGTGAAAAAGGAAAAGAGAAAGATCGAGGAAGATCGAGATGATTTAGAGACACACTACAAGATGGCTCAGGTAACGTTGAAAAGGGTCAGATTAGGGAGATCTTCGAGCAGTGGTAGCAGGAGATTCAGGAAGAAAGAGCCAAGGTCGAGTATTGGGAGAAGAAGTTCCAAGAGATGCAGTCGCGTAATCAGGCCCTAGAGAAGGAAAATCAAAGATTAAAAACTAAGGTGGCCGAACTTGGACGATCTCTTCATCATCACCGAAGTCGTAACTCTACGATCGAGTTAAAGGCAAGCTTGAATAAGATCGAGGAAATGAAGTACGATATTGGAGGGTTGGAAGCAGCACTACAAGACTGTGAGCTACGGATTGAGCAGTTCAAGGCAAGAAAAGAACAGTGGAAGGGAGAACTTCACCATCTTCAGGATCAAGTGGGAAATAAGCATTATCTCATGGGAGAAGCCTTAGTTCAGATTCGAAAGGTCGCTGAACACTTGCAGGATTTGGCGGTACAAGCTAGAACGCTGAGTATAATCTATGAGTCATCATCAGACAAAGGACGAGAGTTGGCATTGTTATTAGATAGGGTTAAGACTATAGGCCTATGGGTGAAAGCGTATCTGTAATCCATTTTATGAAAAGATTTTTGTTCCTTAAATAATGTTTTCTAAAATGAAAATTGAATTAGAATCGACATCTTTTTGCATTCATGCATTTGCATTTCATAGCATCTCATTGCATCATATGTATTTGAGTTTATAGAAAGACCCTAATTAGTTAAAATTATTAGGGAGAAAGAGAGCAAGAGAAAGAAAATTTGGAAGCAACACATCCCTACGGTACGCGCGTTAAGTCAAAGAATATGGACCAAATATTTGAACAGTTACAGAAGGACATGTAGGACCAATTGCAATAGCAATTGGTAAAAATGCAAAACGACATGAGGGAGCAAATGTTGGAGGCTCAAAAGAACATGATGGCTGAGATGGCTCAACTAATGAGGGCCACTGATAAGGGAAAGGCTCCCATGACAATTACTGGTAAGGATGGTGAGGATCATCCTCCAGGTTTCACTCCACCCCATGTGCCTACACCAACTGAGGCACTTCCTAGGAGGCTGTCTGTCTCTATAAGGCCTCAACAAGGGTCGGTCAATGCTGGGATCCCATAAATTTCCCAACTGGTTCGGGATTTAATTTGGGCGACAATCCCGCAAATCCTGTCATTCCTGACTTAGACATAGCTGAAAAAGAGGATTTTAGAACTGAGGCTACAAGACAGTTAGAAGAACGTTGCAAATGGTTGGAGGAAAAATTCAAGGCTTTAGAGAAGTACAATGGGACTACTTGCCTAGAAGCCCACATTGAGATGTTCTATAGGAGGATGACTGGGTACGTGAATAATAACCAACTGTTGATCCACTGTTTCCAAGATAGTTTAATTGGAGCAGCAGCCAAGTGGTATAATCAACTGAGCAAGGCCAGAATAAGTTCATGGAGGGATCTTGCACAGGCCTTCATGCAGCAGTACAATCATGTGACTGACATGACTCCGGATAGGATCACACTGCAAAACATAGAGAAAAAGCCTGATGAAAATTTTAGGCAATATGCATAGAGATGGAGAGAGGTGGTAATACAAGTTCAACCACTGTTGTTGGAAAAGGAGACTACCATGTTGTTCATCACCACTCTAAAGGCTCTATTCATCACTCACATTATTGGGAGCACCACTAAAAGCTTCGCGGATATAGTCATGGCGGGAGAGATGATCGAGAATGCCATAAGGGGTGGCAAAATCGAGGGGGAAGCGACTAAAAGATCGGCTCCAAGGAGAAAGGATAGTGAAGTGAATAACACAAGCACCTTCAACACGAAGGCAATCATAGTTAGTCAACCTAAAATAGCTGCGGTTGAGCAATAGAGTTCAGCCAAGTTGGAATCGAGTACAAGGTAGAATTCTGAAAGGATGCAGTTCACACCTATCCCTGTGACGTATCGTGACCTTTATCAAAGCTTATACGATGAACATGTTATTTCTCCTTTTCACTTGAAACCACTGCAGCCCCCATATCCCATATGGTATGACGCAAACGCCAGATGTGAATACCATGCTGGAATACCGGGACATTCGATCGAAAATTGTACCGGTTTTAAAAAGACCGTAGAGAGGCCTATTAAGGTGGGGGTAGTGAAGTTTGACACTACCCCTAACACTAAAAACCCGTTGCCAAATCATGGCAATCAAGGAGTGAACGCCATTGGCGAAGCCTGTGAGAGGAGAATGAAGGAAAATGTTGTTGAGGTAAGGATGCCTATGAAGGTGATTTGGGAAGAGATGATGAAGAAAGGTATGTTAACCTCTAAAAACGAGAGAAGAGAAACAAGGAAATATGGTGAGTTCCATGAGAAAGAAGGACATGAAGTTCAAAATTGTGAAAAATTCAAGGCCTTGGTGCAAGGCTTTATGGAAAACAAAGAACTACAAATTTTTGAAGGTAGCTCTTATGAAAAACAAGTATGTGTGCTGGAGGATAAACAGAAAGGAACTAGCCGGCCAAGGATTTTTATTTCCCTGCTGGGGAATAATGAAGTGGGGGCACAAACGGAGCCTAAGGTCATTATCCATAAGCCTACGTCTTTCCCTTATAAGGATAGCAATAGCGTACCATGAAGCTATGACTGCAGTGTGATGTGCCGAAGGAGGAGAATATAGCCAGTACGTCTAAAGATGTACAAGTTGAGGGTTCCCACACACGGAGTCGGACGCGGTATGATACGGTGGGCGTCAGAGAGGAGCCCACAAAATCAAAGAATGTTAGTGCAGAGAAGGAGAAATAGGCTGAAGTGCCTGTTAAGGAGCCAGTAAAAGAGGAGGAGGCTAAGGAATTTCTAAAGTTCCTTAAGCATAGCGAGTATAGTGTGGTTGAGCAGTTGCGTAGGCAGCTAGCTTGGATATCAGTATTGGCTCTACTTCTTTGTTCTGAGGTGCATCGGAATGCATTGCTAAGGGTGCTCAATGAAACATATGTCACCCATGACATATCTGTTAACAAGCTGGACCGGTTGGTGAATAACATAAGTACGGATAATTTCATCTACTTTAATGATGATGAAATCCCACCAAGGGGCAGGGGGTCAACAAAGGCCTTGTACATCACCACTTGATGCAAGGGGTACATACTCCCAAGTGTGCTCGTCGATCATGGATCGGATTTGAATGTTCTACCATTGTCTATATTGAACAGATTACCCATTGACGGTTCTCACATGAAGACATGTCAAAATGTGGTAAGAGCCTTCGACGGTACAGAAAGGAAGGTGATAGGAAGGATTGATATCCCCTTAGAAATTGGGCCGAGTATATACGAAGTAGACTTCTTGGTGATGGATATCAAGCCCTCCTACAATTGCTTATTAGGGAGGCTATGGATACATTCAGCGGGAGCGGTACCTTCATCGTTGCACCAAAAATTAAAGTTAGTGACGGATGGACGGTTAGTAACCATCAATACGAAGGAGGACATTATAGCCACAGTCACTAGCAAGGCCCCTTATGTCGAGACGAACGAAGAGTTTATTGAGTGTTCCTTTAGCTCTTTAGAATTTGTGAATGCAACCTTCATTTCAGAAGGGAGTGAGCCACCGGTGCCAAAGATAGCAAGAGCCACGAGGATGGCTCTACAAATGATGGTGGGAAAGGGAGCCTTACCAGGAAGAAGGTTAGGAAAATACCTACAAGGAAGAACTCAAATCCTAGAACTGAAAGAGAAGAGAGATCGCTTTGGTTTGGGCTTCAAGCCAGATTATAAGCAAAGGAGGAAGGAAGTTGAGAAGCGCCAAGAGGGAAGAAGGGCGCACCATAATGGAAGAGAAGTGGAGTGGGAGCCGATGACATTCCCTCCACTATCCCAAACCTTCATATCGGGAGGGTTACTAATAGAAGAAAGTCATCAGGTTAATGCTATACATGACGAAGGATCAGAGTAAGGAAACCTTGAGGGCATTCGCCCTTACAAACCGGGAAGCTCTCTGAACAATTGGACTGCGGAGGAACTTCATGTAGTCTTTAGGAATTTTTCAGAGTAATTTTCAAACATTCTTGTTACTCTAGGGCCTAGGAGTAATAGGATTACATTTGGGGGATGGGCTTACGATCATCTATTATTTTTTTAATAAAACATAACTTTTATCAATTTGAACGTGTATTGTTTTTTTTTATCAACAAATATTCCGTTAAACTTCTACAATTCTTATACTTTCATTCATGGCACATAAATAATCATTCTTAAATTCATTCATTCTTTGTACATTCTTTACACTTCACAGGTCCCTAGATATCAATGACATGAGCATTGATATTACAAATCCTGATTTCTCTCGTAAGCAAGACATGTGTTTAGAGGAATCTCAGGATTTTGAGGATGTCCAGGATTGTGATGTGTCTCTAGATCTGTTGAGGATGGTACAATAGGAGGAGAAACAAATCATGCCCCATGAGAAAGAGGCAATAGAGAATGTAGCCCTAGAGGAAGGAAAAGAGGTGAAAATCAGCATGCATATTGCTGAGGACATAAGGCAAGGACTGATTGAGTTGCTACGTGAGTTCAAGGATATCTTCGCATGGTCCTATCAATAAATGCCAGGGTTAAATACCGATATCGTGGTGCATCATCTTCCAATAAGACAGGATTGTAAACCAATCCAACAGAAGTTGCGAAGAATGAGACCAGATATCATATTGAAGATAAAGGACAAAGTCAAGAAGCAGTTCAATGCAGGATTCTTACAAGAGGTGAAGTACTCTGAATGGGTAGCTAACATTTTACCAGTCCCTAAGAAGGATGGGAAGGTACGAATGTGCATTGATTATAGAGATCTGAACAAAGCTAGCCCAAAGATAATTTCCCTCTACTACACATAGACACTTTGGTAGACAACACAGCGGGATATTCGTTGCTCTCCTTCATGGATGGTTTCTCGGGGTACAACCAGATCAAGATGCATCTGGAAGACATGGATAAAACCACCTTTATAACATTGTAGGGCACCTTTTGTTACAAAGTAATGCCGTTTGGATTGAATAATGTAGGGGCAACATACCAACGGGCTATGGTGAACCTATTCCATGATATGATGCATAAAGAAATTGAGGTGTATGTTGATGATATGATTGCCAAATCTCGAACGGAGGAGGAACATAATGAAATTTTGAGGAAGCTATTCCCAAGATTACGGAAGTTTCAGTTAAAACTTAATCCAGCAAAGTGGACTTTTGGAGCTAGGTCGGGGAAATTACTAGGCTTTGTAGTCAGCAAAAAGGGAATAGAAGTTGACTCAGACAAAGTTAGAGTCATATGAGATTTGCCTCCACCACGTACTCAGAAGGAAGTTCGGGGTTTTCTTGGAAGACGAAATTATATTGCTCGGTTCATTTCAAAATTAACTGAGAAATGTGATCCTATATTTCACCTTCTTAGAAAACACAACCAAGGTACTTGGAATGAGGAATGCCAAAATGCCTTTGACAAAGTCAAGCAATACCTGCTAAACTCTCCAGTACTATCCCCACCTAGTCCTAATAAACCATTAATTCTGTACTTATCAGTGTTTAGTATTTCTATGGGATGTGTGCTTGGTCAACATGACGAATCGGGAAGAAAAGAGAAGGTAATATACTACCTCAGCAAGATATTCACAGAGTGTGAGATTAGATATTCGCCAATTGAGAAATTGTGTTGTGCTTTAAGTTGGACGACTCGAAGGTTGAGGCAATATATGTTATGTCATACAACTTGGCTAATTTCAAAACTTTATCCATTAAAGTACATGATGGAGTCAACATCACTAAATAGAAGAATGACAAGGTGGAAAATATTGCTTTCAGAATTTGACATATTCTATGTGAGTCAAAAGGCTATAAAAGGGAGTGCGATAGCAGAATTTCTGGCAAGCAGAGCTCTAGAAGATTATGAGCCATTAAACTTTGATTTTCCTAATGAGAAGTTGTTGTATGTGGCAACTATTGAAGAATGTCCATGGAAGATGAACTTTGACGGTGCATCCAGTGCGGTAGGAAAAAGAATTGGGGCAGCCTTGTTATCCCCAAATGGGGATCATTATCCATTCACACGTAAATTGGATTTTGACTGTATGAATAATATGGTTGAGTATGAAGCATGCATCATGGGGATCCGAGTAGCTATAGAATGAAAAATAAGAACCTTGGAAGTATATGGAGACTCTACGTTGGTAATTTACTAGCTTAGAGGCGAATGAGAGACAAGGGATCCTAAATTGATCAGTTATCGAAAGGTAGTTTTGGGGTTACTTGAGGAATTCAATGACATTACCTTCAATTATATCCCACGAGACGGAAACTAGATGGCAGATGCTCTAGCAACCTTGGCTTCAATGATTAAAGTAAATAAAGAGGAGGAGATGAGACCCATACAAATGAGTATCTTTGAGGCTCCAACTCGCTGTTGTAACATTAAGGAAGAAGAAAAGGATGAAAACCCATGGTATTAGGATATATTGTGATATGTGAGAGATCGTAAATACCCAGAACAGACAACTGAAAATGATAAGCGAACTTTAAGGAGATTAGCCTGCGACTATATTTTGGATGGGGACATCTTGTACAAAAGAAGAAAGGACCAAGTACTGTTGAGATGTGTTGACGCCGTGGAAGCTAAGTTAATCTTGGAAGAAGTTCACGAGGGTGTTTGTGGGACGCGCACTAATGGTTTCACAATGGCTAGACAAATCATGAGGTTTGGATATTATTGGTCTACTATGGAAGGGGATTGTATCAACTACGCCAAGAAATGCCATAAATGTCAGATTTATGGAGACAAGATTCATGTACCACCTTCACCTCTACATGTTATGACTTCTCCATGGCCTTTTTCCATGTGGGGTATGGATGTCATTGGGCCAATATCACCAAAAGCTTCAAATGGGCATCGCTTTATCGTTGTGGTCATTGATTACTTCACCAAGTGAGTAGAGGCTGCTTCTTATGTGAATGTTACTAAGTCAGCTGTGAGTCAATTCTTGAAGAAATAAATCATTTGTCAGTATGGGATGCCTGAAAGGATCATATCAGTTAATGCATTGAACTTGAACAACAAAATGATAGTAGAAGTTTGCAGTCAGTTCAAGATTAAGCATCATAACTCTTCTCCGTATCGCCCAAAAATGAATGGGGCAGTAGAAGCAGCAAACAAGAACATCAAGAGGATAGTGGGGAAAATGACTGAAACCTACAGAGATTGGCATGAGAAGTTACCATTCGCACTCTTAGCTTATCGAACGTCCGTCAGAACCTCTACTGGGGCAACTCCTTTCTCATTGGTTTATGGTATGGAAGTAGTGTTACCCATTGAAGTGGAAATACCGTCTCTCCGAGTCTTGTCAGAAATAAATTGGATGAAGCTGAATGGATACAATCGCGATATGATCGATTGAACTTAATTGAGGAAAAGAGGCTAAGGGCCATTCGTCATGGTCAGATGTATCAGAAGCGAATGATGTGAGTTTACGACAAGAAAGTACGACCAAGAGAATTCCACGAGGGGGATCTTGTGCTAAAAAAGATTCTCCCCATTCAGAAGGACTTTAGAGGAAAATGGATACCAAATTGGGAAGGGCTGTATGTCATAAAGAAGGCTTTCTCTGGAGGTGCATTGATCTTAACAGAAATGGATGGGAAGAGTTTACCCAATCTAGTGAATTCAGACTCAGTCAAAAAGTACTTTGTCTAAAGGAGAGGAGAATCCAGGGTAAAAACCCGCAAAAGGCATCTTGAGTTTTTCGAAAAAAAAATGGAGAGGCCAAGGTGAAAACCCGCAAAGGGCGCTTTGTGACCAAAGGGGATTTTGAGTTGAAAACCCGAAAGGGAAGCTCAAATTTTAAAGAATAAACAATAATCTTGCTCAACAAGGAGCGAAGCGCGTTACATATCGGGGCATCAACAAAGTACTTAGGATTTTTTTAAACACATGTTGAACTCAAGAAAGACTTCATGTAGCTGGTGTATAGATGCTCAACCGGCGATATCTAGGGCATCTACTCCTTGTCATGTTTGCTATCTTTAGATTCTCTTTCTTCTCAAAGATAGGCTATCAAATTAATTTCCTTTGTATTTTTGACAAAATTCATTCAAATCTAATTATTCTCAAGATTAAATTCATCTCCCATTATTCTTAAAGTATGATTACATTAAAATAATGATAGATGAACTAAATAATTTTCACAAATGAAGTTTTGCTCATTACTCTGGAAATTTCTAGATAATACAAGAAACTAAAACAGAACAATTGTTCGAGGAATTCACGTAAGTGAGGTTTGAAAGAACTCGAGGAAATTCTTTCTTTAGTCCAAGATGATGATTGGGCAAATCAAACGATTCGGTCCTAAGAGAGGATCATCTTACAGACATTTTCAGTGGGCCATAACATTTGAAGAATGGTACAAACCCACAGGCTGAGTAGGAATGATACTTCGAGAGAAATAAGGATAAACTTCGATGAAGGAATGAGGGGTGACGTCTGGAATAGGGGTCATATTCATAAACATTGTGCATTATAACAGATTTAATTAGGAGTATTTGACTCACTTCGATCATAGCATCCTAATTATTAGGCATGAACTAATACACATTATACAGGTTATGTCCTTCAGGGGACAATGAAGATTGATGTGCCTTAACCCCCTAAGCAGTAGGGTAACAGGCTAAAGCATAGTAAATCTAAACTTTAGATGTTCTCACATCGAAGTAGATCCAAGATGATTTGGCATCCTTGCGTTTACAAGGAGCAGATCGAAGACATAGCAGATCTGATCTTCAGGTGTTTACGCTGAAGCAGATCCAAGATGATTTGGCATCTCTGTATTGTCAGAGAGCAGATCGAAGTAGATTTGGCATCTCTGTATTGTCAGAGACCAAATCCAAGATGATTTGGCATCTTCGTATTTGACAAGGGGAAAATCCAAGAAGTAGATTTGGCATCCTTGTATTGTAAGGGAGCAGATCGAAGATAGCAGATTTGGCCTCTTTGTATGGTCAGAGAGCAAATCAGAGATAGTAGACTTGACATCTTTGTATTCGACAAGGAGTAAATCCAAGAAGCAGATTTGGCATATTTTCAGGGAGCAGATCGAAGACAGCAGATTTGGCATCTCTGTATTGTCAGAGAGTAGATCGAAGATAGCAGATTTGGCGTCTTTGTGTTTGACGGAGAGCAGATTGAAATATCAGCATGACAGTCTTAAGTTTGCAAAGAGTAGATTGAAGACGAGAATTTGATAGGACCGGGCAAATTTGGTCTGTCTATAAGTCTTTGCTCGATTCCTATTACACAGCAATGATCAAAGAGGGGCAGCTGTAGTAGCCCAAATTTGCCCGGGCCTTAAAGCCAAAACCAAAAAATAAATAAATGAATGCTTATTTATTACAGTCCATTTACAATACAAAGCCCAAAATTCATTTACATTTACAGCCCATTACCCGTTTACATTTGACCCAAATACTTAAACCCTATGCCCGGTTACAACCCAAACAACCCGGTTACACCCAACCCCCAAATGGACGGCCCAAGTAGACCCAAAGCAGTGAAGCCCAGGAAGGCTCAAAACCTAAATTGAACAAGAAACCCTAGGGTTTCCAGAAACACTAGCGCCGCAAGCATTCCGAACGACGCGACTATTCGTCTCGCGTAACCCACTATCAGTGCCGAGATTCCAGGCCTTGATTCCAGGCTTCGAATCACGCTGTGATCAACGCCACTAGTAGATCTACATCGTTAGCATGATCATCGCTGGATTTTCCTCAATCATCTGCAAAAAAAGGAAAGAAACGACAAAGACGAAACAAATATGGCAAGGAAATAAAATAAATATGTAAATAAACGATCATTGCCGGATTTTCCTCGTTCACATATGTCAGCTGGACATTTATACTGGAATTGTAGAAAGCAGAATTTGAGTTTTAAATCTCAGGCTACGTCTGTGGCAAGCTTAAGTAACACTAAACCTTCCAAGGTTGAATATCTGCAGTGTGGCAGGCGTCATTCTGGCAACTGTAGAGCGAGTGAAGGATCTTGTTTTAAATGTGGTTCTCTATAACACTTTATTAAGGATTGCCTCTAGAGGCTAGAGAAAGAAAGAATTCAAAGTCCAAGACCGAGTGGCGTAGCTTTTAGGGGAAGATCCTTGAGAAACGTTGGGAATGAGTCCAGTAGTAAGAATGCGACTAGAGTCTATGCCATACGTGCACATGAAGACGCAACTTGTACTGATGTGATCACTGGTAAATTTTCTCTCTATGATACTAATGTTATTGCTTTGATAGACCCTGGCTTCACTCATTCATATGTGTGTACGAAGTTGGAATCTAGTATGAATATACCTATTGAGTCTACAGAATTTGTAATTAAGGTGTCTAACCTGTCAGGAAAGCATGTGATAGTTGATAAAGTATGTAAGAAATGTCCTTTGATGATTAAATATCATTGTGTTCTGGGACTTGATGTTGTTGCCATTTGACGAATTTGATGTCATATTGGGTATGGAATGGCTGACACTACATGAGGCTATAGTGAACTGCAGACAGAAAGTTATGGAATTGACATGTGAAAACAGTGAATTTCTTCGGGTTGAATCAGATGATACAGATAAGTTGCCAATGATGATATCTTCGATGGTTGCTCAAAGATATATGAGAAAGGGTATGAAGCTTATTTGGCATACATATTGAATACTAAGGAATCTGAATTGAAAATCGAATCAGTGCCAGTTGTGTGCGACTATGTGGACGTATTTCCAGAGGAATTGCTGGGTTTACCTCCAGTTTGAGAAGTTGAATTTAGTATTGAGCTAATTTCAGGAACGACACCCATCTCTATTGCCCCAGATAGAATGGCCCCGATTGAACTGAAAGAATTGAAGTCACAGTTGCAAGAGCTGACCGACAAAGGTTTCGCGAGACCAAGATTTTCGCCGTGGGGTGCTCCCGTACTATTCGTGAAAAAGAAGGATGGCTCTATGAGATTATACATTGATTACCAGCAACTCAATAAGGTGACAAAAAAAAATAAGTACCCTCTTCCAAGAATTGATGACTTGTTCGATCAACTGAAGGGAGCGATGTGGTTCTCTAAGATAGACTTGAGGTCTGAATACTACCAGTTACGAGTGAAAGAGTCTAATATGCGTTAGACTGCTTTTAGAACAAGGCATGGCCAGTATGAGTTTCTTGTTATGCCATTTAGACTAACGAACGCTCCTTCCGTGTTTATGGATTTAATGAACCGGATTTTTTGGCCATATTTAGATAAATTTGTTGTGGTGTTTATCGATGATATTCTGATTTATTCTAGAGATGAGGCAGAGCATGCCGAGCATTTGAGAATTGTTTTGCAGGCTTTGAGGGATAAACAGCTATATGCCAGGTTTAGTAAAAGTGAGTTTTGGCTTCGAGAGGTTGGATTTTCAGGCTACATTGTTTCAGGAGATAGTATACGAGTTGATCCTAGTAAGATTTCTACTATTGTCGAATGGAAACCGTCGAGGAACGTAACCAAAGTTAGGAGCCTGTTGGTTTAGTAGGCTATTACAGATGGTTTGTGAAAGGATTTTTGATGATAGCCACCCCAATGATGAGTTTATTGCAAAAGGATGTTAAGTTCAAATGGACAGAGAAGTGCCAACAGAGCTTTGAGAAACTGAAAGCATTGCTAACTGGAGCACTAGTGTTAGTACAACCAGAATCAGGTAAAGAATTTGTGATTTATAGTGATGCATCCTTGAATGGACTAGATTCTGTCCTTATGCAAGAAGGTAAGGTGGTAGCTTATGCTTCGAGGCAATTGAAGCCCCATGAGAAGAACTATCCTACGCATGATTCAGAATTAGCTGCTGTTGTATTTGCTTTGAAGATTTGGTGGCATTATCTATTTAGGGAGAAATACCATGTCTATTCAGACCATAAAAGTCTTAAATCTCAGATGACTCAAAAGGACTTGAACTTGAGGCAATGAAGGTGGTTTGAATTGTTAAAGGATTATGAGCTTATGATAGATTATCACCCCGGTAAGGCAAATATGGTTGCCGATGCTTATGAGCTTATGATAGATTATCACCTCTGTTCCAACTGTATATTTCTGAGCTTATGATAGATTTCTTCATGAGATTGGGTTTAGTTGGAACAGAGGTTTTGGGACCACAAAATCTGAGATAAAAATAATTATTTTATGATTATTTTGAGGTCTATGATATGATTGCATGATTGTGTGAAAATTTCATGAAGAAATTCTATGCATAAAGTGCTAAATTTGAAGTTAGGGACTAAATTGAATAAGTTGCAAAACTTGCATTCTAGAAGTTTCTAGTATGAAATTGCTTTGAAATATTAATTAGGAGGTCTTAAATAGAAATTTGACCAATTTCTAAGTGATGGACAAAAATTGGACATGGATGGAATTTTTGAAAGTTTAGTAAGGAAATGCATTTTGGTCATTTGGTAATTAAAAGAAATAAAAAGGGAAAATAAAGCCAAAAATTGACTCATCTTTCTCACGGAGGCCGAAATTAGCATGGGGGAAGCCATGGATAGGGTTTTCAAGCTTTCCAAGCTCAATAGTAAGTCCGTTCTAACCCCGTTTTTCAAGTTCTTTACGTTTTTAGAATCCCGGTAATTTCATTAAGCTTATTCTAGCAATAATTTAAGCTAGGGTTCATATTTGGAAAAATACCCATAGGTGAAATGTGTTTATTTTGCTGTTTTATGATAGAATATGAGGTTTTAAATTATGTTAGACAACTTGTGCTACTCGGTTTTGAGTGAAAACGAGTAAAAGGGCTTAATCGGTAAAAATACCTAATAGTCATAAGTATATGTTAGAGTGAGAATTTGATGTTACCATAGAAAGGAAAAGTGATCAGCATGTCATAAAACATAAGAATAAGGGATGAAGTTTAATTCCCGAGCCTAGGGGCAAAAGTGTAAATATGTAAAAGTTTAGGGGCAAAATTGTAATTTTCCAAAGTTTGAGTTAAGGACTGTTTTCAATATTACATTAATTAAATAAGTAAAATATGATGTTTTAGATCCCGAAAAATGAGATTTGAACCTAGAATGAGAGAAAAATCGAAAATTGGGAAAGTTGGTAAAATGATCGTTTTAGTATCGAGTAAGTTCATATGTATAATAAGCATTAATTTATGCATGTTTCAATGTAAAATTGATATATTCATTATGATTTCGAGTGTTGAAAGTATGTAAGTTGGTATGATAATAATACAACAATAATGTTGTAATTTATATTTGAAAGTTAAATTTAGTGAATTAATTGAATTATATTAAATTAAATGATTATGGTGCCAACTTTATGAATTGATTTAAAATATGTCTATGGTACATGAAGTGCATTGAATTATAATACATAAATGTGATTTCTATGATTATGGATATTATGGGAAATTGTAAGTTCATATGATTTTTAATAAGGCAATGTGTAATTTAATGTTATTGCCTTGATATTAAATGAGATGTAAGTTTATATGTAAGTAATACATCAATATTACTTGTATTATGATATTTTATAATAATATTGGAAATATGTTTGTGGATAATTACTTGATTGGTGAAATTGTTGGAAAAGAGAGAGAAATCACGGTTGAACCTTTGGAAAGATTTGATGATACAGATAGTATGTAGCTAGGTCACATGTATGGTGTTGAGTGCACATCATGTGTACAAGAGAGCTACAAGACATTATGATGTAGCTAGGTCGCATGGGTGATACTATGTGTACACCATGTAGACAAGAGAGCTACGGGGTATATGTAGCTATGTAACACCCCGAACCCGAGACCATCGCTGGTGTCGGACACGAGGGGTTAACAAACCAAGTTCACTTGTTTTGCCCACCAATTTGACATTTCCAGTCAGGCTGGAAAACTGCGTCACCGTCGCCTTAAAAATCATATCTCGAGTTTCAAAACTCGGAAACTGGTTTCGTAAATTTTCCCTGAATTTAGACTCATGTATCCATCCATGGATTTATTTCTAGAATTTTTGGTCGGGCCAATTGGTACAGTTTATTAGTTAAAGTCACCCATGTTACAGGGATCGACTGCTCTGACCTCCGCGTGTTACAACTTGAATATCTCACCGTACAGAACTTTAATACTGGTGCCGTTTGTTTCTAATGAAACTAGACTCAAAATGGAATCTGTACATATAAGGAATGACTCCTAATTCTTTCTGGATAATTTATAGAAAATTTTTAAAGTTGCAACAGGGGACCCAGAAACCGTTCTGGCCCTGTCTCACAATAGCTTTAATATCTCTTAACATGTAACTCCTATGACCATTTCGTTTCTTCCATATGAAAATAGACTCATCAAGGTTCATTTACATAGCTTATTCACTATTTAATACCATTCCTACAAATTTTGGTGATTTTTCACATTCACGTCACTGCAGCTGGCAGCATCTGTTTTAAGGTAGGTCTTACCTATTTGGTAGTCTCCATGAACCAACTAGTCTTGTCATACATAGGTTCATATATGATCATTTTAACCATGCCAATGGCTGATCATGTGACCAACATTCCATTTCCAATCCATGGTCACATCATGACACCAAATATATACATATACAAACCGCAAATAGTCTAAGTCGATACTTCACTTTTACGAGCCATTTTCGCATGGCCGTACACAAATACATCACAACATATTTAACCAACAAGAGGTAGTCCTATACATGCCATTTCAAAGTTCAACCAAAATTTATACCAAAATAGAGACGTTGATAGTGTGGATGACTTGACTTTATTGATCCCGAATCCGATTGCTATCGGCGAAATCTATAAAACAGAGAGCCAAAGCAACGGGTAAGCATTTTTATGCTTAGTAAGTCTCAAGGAATATAATCAACTCTAATTACAGCAATACATTCACATAGCCAAATGCATCATTTCATTAATACACATTCTTACTTCACACTTCATTATATACTTTCACAAAGTATCAATCAATTCAATAACTGAAATTCATTAGTCGATTGAGCGAATGTTGCTCAAACATGTCGACTTTCCAATGCACATATAAACGTACCTTATTCTTTGGGCTTCTCGAGTGTACTAATTGAATTTATTACAGCAACCAACACTCACCTCCAGCCCAAGATTCT
Source organism: Gossypium arboreum (assembly GCF_025698485.1). Taxonomy (NCBI): domain Eukaryota; kingdom Viridiplantae; phylum Streptophyta; class Magnoliopsida; order Malvales; family Malvaceae; genus Gossypium; species Gossypium arboreum. The sequence goes on from NC_069082.1 coordinate 54,381,583, forward strand.
TGAATATAACCGGATATAACCACGTGCACAAATGCCTTGGGTCTTAGCCCGGATAGAATGTCTCGCACGAATGCCTTGGTCTTAGCCGGATGTAGCCACTAGCACAATTGCCTTGGTCTTAACCGGATATAATTTCCAGCATAATTGTCTTGGGGCTTAGCCGGATATCATTCAATTTCTCATGCACACATACATCAATAATCATTGGACATACATATTTCATTCTCGTTACTAAGGCTCAAACACAATTATAATCACTAGCATAATCGCCTTCGGGACTTAGCCCGGTATTATTCAATACTCATACACACATAAATCAATAATCAATACATCCATATTTCATTCCACATAATTCAAGTAAGGTCACTTCTTGAGGACTTACCTCGGATGTTGTCGAGCGGCTTTTACGGCTATTCGATCACTTTTCCTTCCCTTGTCCAATTGTGGCCCTCTTAGCTCTTGAGCTAATTCAAACAAATTCAATTTATTAAAACCTCATTGTGCTAGCTTATGGCGAATATGACAAGGAGTTTAAATGGTCATATGGCCACTCTTTAGCTTGAATACACAATGGTCATGCACATTTTATACTACATCAAGCAATTCAATACAATTTATTCGAGCATCAAGGAAAAGCTAAGGCCTTCAATAGGCTACCCAAGGCGAATATTCATGTACATGTTGAGGCCAATTATGCACTTAATACCTCACAAAAACAGCATGCATTTTACTAGTTAATGTTTTGCATATTGTAGCTCAAAACTTATAATATAGCATCAAGCACTCATATGTGTGCTAGGCCGAATGTGCTTGCAATTTCTCAATCATTCTTCAACATCTTCTTCTTTAAACAACCATATTCATCACTTAGTTCATAACCAAAACATCATGTGCAAACATATATATACATATATGAGCATGGCGAATTTCAAGGTGTCCATAGCCATCCAAAACACAAATTTTAACTAACATGCAAGAAGCATGAACCATGCTCATGAATGCATCATGGCGAATATGAAAATCATGCCCTTTTCAACTTCAATCATGATTAAACAAAAGAAAACTCAAAATCTTACTCAAAAGTAGACAATCCATCATTGCATGCATCATCATCAAGCTTCACACTTAGCATGCAATGGCTTTATCACCATAACAACTTTGGCCAAATACCATTTCCATGGCATAACAAAGATTTGAGCCATGGCTAACATGCACATCAAGTTAGCAACCAAAACATGCATGAAACTCCTAACACAACCTCATACATACCTTAATCTTGATGCAAACTTAGCCAAATCTCCTTCTAGATCTCTTCCAAACCAAGCATGAAGCAAAATCCTCCTTCTTCCTTAGTTTTGGCTCAAAGAAAGGATGAACAAAATTTTTCTTTCTTTCTCTACAACTCACGGCAATGGGGGGAATACCACACTCACACACATTTTTTTTCATTCTTTTCTTACCCATACACCTTTGTTTATTATTTCTCCCTAATGCACCAACAAAACATGTTTCATGACATGTTTTGCCCATCCTCTCTTGCCATGGCCAGCCACTTCATGTTGGGGGAATTTGACATGCAAATCCTTATTTTTGCATGCATGAGCAACTAGTCATCACACATTTCCCCATCATACTTTCAAAGTTCACTACTAGGTCCTTTCTAGTGAAATTAGCATTTATAACACTAAATCGAAACATCAAAATGTCACACACAAATTAACACATATCATAGGCATCAAAATAAATTTTAAATTATTTTTATGCCTCGGTTTTGTGGTCCCGAAACCACATCCCGACTAGGGTCAATTTTGGGCTGTCACAACTCTCCCCCACTTAAGAAATTTTCGTCCCGAAAATCTTACCGTAAATAGGTTTGGATATCGCTCTTTCATAGAGTTCTCGGTCTCCCAAGTAGCTTCTTCTATCCCGTGCTTGAGCCATAACACTTTCACCAACGGAACCCGCTTGTTTCGCAACTCTTTCACTTCTCGTGATAGGATACGAATCGGTTCTTCCTCATAACTCATATTAGCTTGAATTTCAATTTCTGATGGACTAATCACGTGCGATGGATCGGATCTATAGCGTCGAAGCATCGAAACGTGAAAGACATCGTGAACCTTTTTGAGTTCAGGGGGCAAAATCAAACGATATGCCACTGGACCGACTCGCCGGATATCTCATATGGCCCAATGAACCTCGGGCTCGGCTTGCCCTTACGGCCGAATCGAGTATCTTTTCCAAGCGATACCTTGAGAAACACTTTATCACCCACGATACTCGATATCCTTACGCTCAGATCCGCGTCGACTTCGACGATCGGAGGCTATCTTCGACTTTCACGGATTACTTTCACTTTCATTCAAAGATCTCTAATCAAATCCACCCGAAAATCTTGCTTTCACCGAGCTCGGTCCAAAACAATGGTGTACGGCATTTACGACCGTACAAGGCCTCGTAGGGTGCCATCTTAATACTTGATTGAAAGTGTTGTTGTAAGTGAATTCAATCAACGGCAAATACCGTTCCCATGAACCACTAAACTCGAGGACGCAACATCTTAACATATCCTCAAGTATCCGAATTATCCGCCGGATTGACCATCGGTTTGGGGTGAAAGGCGGTCTTGAAATGCAACTTGGTACCCAAAGCTTCTTGCAACTTTTTCCAAAATCGTGAGGTAAATCTCGGATCTCTATCCGACACGATGGAAATAGGCACCCGTGTAATCTCACAATCGAGAAACGTACAATTCGGCTAATTTGTCCATTGGAAAATCCGTACGTACGGGGACAAAGTGGGCTGACTTAGTCAATCTATCTACCACGACCCAAACCGCATCCTTCTTACTTGCTGACAATGGCAGTCCGGATACAAAGTCCATTGTGACTCGATCCCATTTCCACTCGGGTATCGTGATTGGCTGAAGTAATCCTAAAGGCACCTGATGTTCCGCTTTCACTTGTTGACATATTAAACATCTCGAAACAAAGTCGGAGATGTCTCGCTTCATACCATGCCACCAAAACCGACGTTTCAAATCATTGTACATCTTCGTACTCCTCGGGTGGATTGCCATTCGGCTACAATGGGCTTCATTCAGAATTATCGAAATGAGTTCCGAATTCTTTGGAACACACAGACGACTTTTGAACCTCAAACAATCGTCATCGTCGATTTGAAATTCTGAGTCCTTGTTCGAACACACTCACCCATTTTGCGCCCAACTCGTCGTCGACTTTCGAGCTTCTCGAATTTGATGTATCAATAGTGGTTTGGCTTTCAATTCAGCTACTAACACACTATCGGATCGAATGCACAAGTGCACGCTCATCGCTCAGAAGCGAATAATGATTTACGACTCAAGGCATCCGCAACCACATTCGCCTTTCCCGGGTGATAGTCAATGACCAGCTCATAATCCTTTAACAGCTCGAGCCAATGTCTTTGTCGCAGATTTAAGTCTCTTTGGGTCATCAAATATTTGAGACTTTTGTGATCCGAGTACACATGGCACCTTTCACCAAATAAGTAATGTCGCCATATCTTTAAGGCGAACACAATGGCGGCCAATTCGAGATCATGGGTCGGATAATTTTTCTCGTGTGGCTTTAATTGCCTAGACGCATAGGCCACAACTCGACCTTCTTGCATCAATACGCAACCTAACCCAAGGAGGAGGCGTCACTATAGATGACAAACTCTTTGCCGATTCGGTTGCACTAAAATTGGGGCTTCATCAAATAAGTTTTCGATTGATCGAAACTTTTTGGCATTTCTCCGTCCATTCGAACTTAACATCCTTTTGGAGTAAGCCGTCATCGGCGTGGCTATCGTTGAGAAGCCTTTACAAATTGTCAAGAATAACCTAAGAAGCCCCAAAAAGCTCGAACCTCAAGAATATTTCTGGAGGCTTCCAATTAAGTATGGCTGAAATTTTATTCGGTCGACTCGAATACCCGATGCGATACCACATGACCCAAGAAGCTAACCTCTCTTAACGAAACTCACACTTGCTGAACTTAGCATATAATTGCTTATCCCGTAAGATTTGCAAGACTAACCGCAGTGTTCAGCATGTTCGGTCTCATTTCTTGAATAGACTAAGATGTCATCAATGAACACGACTACGAATCGATCCAAATATGGTCGAAGATCCGATTCATTAAATCCATAAATACCGTAGGGCATTAGTGAGCCCAAACGGCATCACTAGGAACTCATAGTGACCATATCTCGCTCAAGGCGGTCTTGGGTACGTCCAATCTCGGATTCGCAATTGATAATAGCCCGATCTCAAATCTATTTTCGAGAACACCGAGGCTCCTTCAGCTTGATCGAACAAGTCATCAATACGTGGCAACGGATATTTGTTCTTTATCGTCGCTTTATTAAGTCGACGATAGTCGATGCATAGCCGCATGGTTCCATCCTTCTTCTTCACGAACAACACCGGCGCACCCAAAGGCGAAAAACTCAAGCGAGCAAAACCTCTATCCACCAATTCTTGCAATGAGCTTTCAACTCCTTTAATTCCGTTGGTGCCATACGATCACGGAGCTATTGAAATTGAGTGGTACCGGTACCAATTCGATGCCAAATTCTATTTCCGAACAGTGGTAAACCCGCAATTCTTCGGGAAAACATCCGGTATTCACAAACCACGGCACAGATTCGGGTTTCTTTCCGATTCCTTGTCATCGAGCACATATGCAAGGTACGCCGCACCCTTTTCTTACATATTTTCGGGCCAACATTGCCGATATTACACCGGCAACCCTTTAAGTCCGTAGACTCAACTCGAATTATTTCATTATTCGCGCACCTCAAATCGATAGTCTTGCTCTTGCAATTTACAACCGCATCGTGCATGGTCAACCAATCCAAACCAAGAATAACGTCGAACTCATCGAACGGCAAAAGCATCAAGTCCGCGGAAAACAAGAACCTCGGAACACTAGGGGACTTTTCTTGCACACTTTGTTGACAAGCACGTAATGACCCAAGGGTTTGACACCGAATTACAAACTCGAGAGACTCAATAGGCAAAGTCTTCTTGGATGCTAAGGTTTCACATATATATGAATGAGTAGAACCGGGGTCAATCAAAGCAATCACATTTGTATTGAAAAGAGTGAAAGTACCGTGAATGACATCCGGAGGCAAGATCCTCACGTCGCGTATGGCATAAGTCCTTGCAGAGCACGAGCCTCGATCGATGGTAGCATCTCTAGATCCTCTCGACCGCCATCGACATTGCCCATATTTCTAGGTGGCCTACCTCGAGCGATGGTAGCACCGGGTTTCCACTCGACTTACATTCGTACATGCATCCTCGGGCAATCCTTCATAAAGTGGTCGGCCGACCCACACTTATAGCAGGGAGCGATCACGAAACCAACAGCTCCCGAATGCCATTTGCCACAATGTGGACACTCCGCCTCTCTCGGCGATCATTTCCACCATCAGCGATCGAAGTGACTCGTGTGGTCACAGGGGGTCGATCGCGTCCTCGTCTAGAAAAGCCCGAAACGCCTCTAGACCGGCTCGCATCATCTCGAAATCTCTTTGATGCTTGTTGAAGAGACTTTCCCGAGGACCTCTTTCGGAATTCTCCAGTTCCCACATCAGCTTTTTGTTTCTCCTTTCTAAGCTCTTGACTTTACAAGCTCGCTCAACAAGTACTATGAACTCTCGTATCTCGAGAATGCCAACGAACATCCTTATATCATCATTCAGCCCATCCTCGAAGCGTTTACACATAATGGCTTCGGACGAAATGCATTCTCGCAGCGTCTGCTAAGCCTCACAAATTTTCGTTCGTAGATCGATGGCGACATAGAACCTTGCTTAAGGTCAAGGAATTCCCTTCGCTTTTGGTCGATGAATCTCGATGATATACTTTTTTCGAACTCGGTTTGAAAGAATCCCTAGTCACTTGCTCTCTAGGTACCACGTAGTCGAGTACTCCACCAATAGTAGGCGGACTCACGTAGCAAGGAGATGGTACACTTTAAGCACTCATCGGTGTGCAGGATAGCTCATCGAGCACCGGATAGTGTTATCCAACCAAAATTCAGCTCGCTTCGGCATCATCATCATCCGTAGCCTTAAATTCAGTGGCCCCATGTTTTGAATCCTATCATTGGGGCTTACTTGACCTTATTTGGTCATCCACGGAGGTATTGTAGGTGCGGGGTTGCATTTGTCGGGAATGGAGGTTGTGGAACAGTAGTGTTAGTTCGAATGTATTGATTAAACCATTCGTTCATCACACTATAAAAGGCTTGCCTAGCCTCATCATTCGGATTGCTGGCCATAGGTTGAGAGTCCGCCGGCGCTGTCCCTTGTGCGGGAGCAGGCGCCACACTCTCCACATCATCAGCTATCGCTCGGTTGGGATCGGGATCCATTTCTATAAACAAACACAAAGTCAAATTGTCAGAAATCACCACACTATCGATTCATCATTTATTGGCATGTATAGCTAGACCCTAAACACATCACGGTAGTCCTAGAATCGACTAAACCGTGGCTCTGATACCAATAAAATTGTAACACCCCGAACCCGATACCATCGCCGGTGTCGGACACGAGGGGTTAACAAACCAAGTTCACTTGTTTTGCCCACCAATTTGACATTTCCAGTCAGGCTGGAAAACTGCATCACCGTCGCCTTAAAAATCATATCTCGAGTTTCAAAACTCGGAAACTGGTTTCGTAAATTTTCCATGAATTTAGACTCATGTATCCATCCATGGATTTATTTCTAGAATTTTTGGTCGGGCCAATTGGTACAGTTTATTAGTTAAAGTCACCCATGTTACAGGGATCGACTGCTCTGACCTTCGCGCGTTACAACTTGAATATCTCACTGTACAGATCTTTAATACTGGTGCAGTTTGTTTCTAATGAAACTATACTCAAAATGGAATCTGTACATATAAGGCATGACTCCTAATTCTTTCTGGATAATTTATAGCAAATTTTTAAAGTTGCGACAGCGGACCCAGAAACCGTTCTGGCCCTGTCTCACAATAGCTTTAATATCTCTTAACATGTAACTCCTATGACCATTTCGTTTCTTCCATATGAAAATAGACTCATCAAGGTTCATTTACATAGCTTATTCACTATTTAATACCATTCCTACAAATTTTGGTGATTTTTCACATTCACGTCACTGCAGCTGGCAGCATCTGTTTTAAGGTAGGTCTTACCTATTTGGTAGTCTCCATGAACCAACTAGTCTTGTCATACATAGGTTCATATATGATCATTTTAACCATGCCAATGGCTGATCATGTGACCAACATTCCCATTTCAATCCATGGTCACATCATGACACCAAATATATACATATACAAACCGCAAATAGTCTAAGTCGATACTTCACTTTTACGAGCCATTTTCGCATGGCCGTACACAAATACATCACAACATATTTAACCAACAAGAGGTAGTCCTATACATGCCATTTCAAAGTTCAACCAAAATTTATACCAAAATAGAGACGTTGATAGTGTGGATGACTTGACTTTATTGATCCCGAATCCGATTGCTATCGAAATAAATCTATAAAACAGAGAGCCAAAGCAACGGGTAAGCATTTTTATGCTTAGTAAGTCTCAAGGAATATAATCAACTCTAATTACAGCAATACATTCACATAGCCAAATGCATCATTTCATTAATACACATTCTTACTTCACACTTCATCATTATATACTTTCACAAAGTATCAATCAATTCAATAACTGAAATTCATTAGTCGATTGAGCGAATGTTGCTCAAACATGTCGACTTTCCAATGCACATATAAACGTACCTTATTCTTTGGGCTTCTCGAGTGTACTAATTGAATTTATTACAGCAACCAACACTCACCTCCAGCCCAAGATTCTTGAATATAACCGGATATAACCACGTGCACAAATGCCTTGGTCTTAGCCCGGATGTAGCCACTAGCACAATTGCCTTGGGTCTTAACCGGATATAATTTCCAGCATAATTGTCTTGGGCTTAGCCGGATATCATTCAATTTCTCATGCACACATACATCAATAATCATTGGACATACATATTTCATTCTCGTTACTAAGGCTCAAACACAATTATAATCACTAGCATAATCGCCTTGGGACTTAGCCCGGTATTATTCGAATACTCATACACACATAAATCAATAATCAATACATCCATATTTCATTCCACATAATTCAAGTAAGGTCACTTCTTGAGGACTTACCTCGGATGTTGTCGAACGGCTTTTACGGCTATTCGATCACTTTTCCTTCCCTTGTCCAATTGTGGCCCTCTTAGCTCTTGAGCTAATTCAAACAAATTCAATTTATTAAAACCTCATTGTGCTAGCTTATGGCGAATATGACAAGGAGTTTAAATGGTCATATGGCCACTCTTTAGCTTGAATACACAATGGTCATGCACATTTTATACTACATCAAGCAATTCAATACAATTTATTCGAGCATCAAGGAAAAGCTAAGGCCTTCAATAGGCTACCCAAGGCCGAATATTCATGTACATGTTGAGGCCAATTATGCACTTAATACCTCACAAAAACAGCATGCATTTTACTAGTTAATGCTTTGCATATTGTAGCTCAAAACTTATAATATAGCATCAAGCACTCATATGTGTGCTAGGCAGAATGTGCTTGCAATTTCTCAATCATTCTTCAACATCTTCTTCTTTAAACAACCATATTCATCACTTAGTTCATAACCAAAACATCATGTGCAAACATATATATACATATATGAGCATGGCGAATTTCAAGGTGTCCATAGCCATCCAAAACACAAATTTTAACTAACATGCAAGAAGCATGAACCATGCTCATGAATGCATCATGGCGAATATGACAATCATGCCCTTTTCAACTTCAATCATGATTAAACAAAAGAAAACTCAAAATCTTACTCAAAAGTAGACAATCCATCATTGCATGCATCATCATCAAGCTTCACACTTAGCATGCAATGGCTTTATCACCATAACAACTTTGGCCAAATACCATTTCCATGGCATAACAAAGATTTGAGCCATGGCTAACATGCACATCAAGTTAGCAACCAAAACATGCATGAAACTCCTAACACAACCTCATACATACCTTAATCTTGATGCAAACTTAGCCAAATCTCCTTCTAGATCTCTTCCAAACCAAGCATGAAGCAAAAATCCTCCTTCTTCCTTAGTTTTGGCTCAAAGAAAGGATGAATAAAATTTTTCTTTCTTTCTCTACAACTCACGGCAATGGGGGAATACCACACTCACACACATTTTTTTTCATTCTTTTCTTACCCATACACCTTTGTTTATTATTTCTCCCTAATGCACCAACAAAACATGTTTCATGACATGTTTTGCCCATCCTCTCTTGCCATGGCCGGCCACTTCATGTTGGGTGGGCAAATTTGACATGCAAATCCCTTATTTTTGCATGCATGAGCAACTAGTCATCACACATTTCCCCATCATACTTTCAAAGTTCACTACTAGGTCCTTTCTAGTGAAATTCGCATTTATAACACTAAATCGAAACATCAAAAATGTCACACACAAATTAACACATATCATAGGCATCAAAATAAATTTTAAATTATTTTTATGCCTCGGTTTTGTGGTCCCGAAACCACATCCCGACTAGGGTCAATTTTGGGCTGTCACAAGCTAGGTCGCATGCGTGGCTCCAGGTGAAGGACACCATGTAGACAAGAGAGCTACGAGATAAATTGGCTAGGTCACATGGGTGGTACTGAGTGTTCACCATGTGTACAAGAGAGCCGAACTATATGATGGGTGGAGCTATGTGCTGAAACCACCAAGTATCGAGGATTGATCTGAAGTGTTCAACGGGAGACTCTCTATGTATTGCTTTGTGAGTTTTATGATGAATAAGTGCAGGAACTTGATTATGTGAATGATGTGTTCATTAAGTGACCAGGATGTGGTGAGGTTATAAACAAGTGAGTTATACATGAGGATGATTTTATGGTGACCTTGTGATCATGGGCCTATACTTGTGATGTATGAAATGTGGTGAAAATGATTTGTGATATGTATGTTAAAATGAGGTTAATACAAAGAAAGTGTGAAAGAGTGAATTAGCAATAAAACTGTTTTGGACAGTAGCAGTGATGTGATTTTGAAAAATCACAAAATATATTATAAATTGAATCAGAGACTGAATTAGATATCAAATTAAATCTTAATGAGTCTATTTTCATATAAAATAAATAGACAAGAAAAGGAGTTCTATATTTTGAGATATTTATGTTTTTGTGAGATTGGTTCAGAATGATTATGTGATCCCCTGTTCTGATTTTAGAAAATCACAACAATTTGGATAAAAATAATTATAGGCTTAAACTTATATTTTTAAAATCTCTAATGAGTCTATTTTCAAGATAAATCAACAAGAACATTATCCGATTCTTGTATTGTAAGATAATTAATTTTTAGTGAAGAGAGGTTAGAACTGTCAGAATGTGAAATAGGGAAAATTTTAATGAATAAAATGTACTAATTGGCTAAACCAAAAATTATGAGAATTTTATGGTGGAAATATATGTTAGTCTAGTTTTAGTGGAAATTTACGGATCTTAATTTGGAGCTCTGTAGCTCGAATTATAAATAAGTAAGTGACTATGACTCATGCGGACAGTTTGATGTGAGCATTTATTAGTAAATTGAGAAATCGTACTTACAAGAATGCTATATACATTAAGGATGTGGAATGGAGAGGAGGAGGAGGAAAATAAATATATGTGAAATACATGGAAACTATGGTATATTGAATATTGATATAATGAAATAAATGATATGTGTTTATAAGAAAACAGAAAGAGAATGACATGTATCATGACATGTATATATATATATGACTAGTCTCAATGTAATGCTTGTTGGGTATGGAGTTGAATTGAAATGTTTCGAGCAAACATGTTATTTTATGATCTGAATTGTGGTATTTTATAAAGATATGATCTAGTTTTAAATATGAATGCTTGATGATTAAGTGGAGATATTTGGTAAGATGATAATCTTGGTATAAATGTATAAGTGGTACTATAATAAACAAGGTAAAATGAGTATGAGAGACACATGTATGATGACATACAAATGCTATGTTTTTGGTTTAATTGAGAATATTTAATCATTAAATGAATACCATGTTATATGCTTTTGATTTTGTATAAGTGTGTAAGAGATTAAGGTTGACCAAAGCTTGGAAAATAGCCTAGGTATATTCCACACAGGCAGAGACACGACCATGTGTCTCAGCCGAGTATGGAACACGACTTTGGGACACGAGCGTGTAGAGCCTTAAAGCATGAAATTTCCAAGATTTTCGTAAGTTCTTGGTTTAGTCCCGAACCCTTTCTAAAGTATGTTTTGGGCTTCTTGGACTCAAATAAGGGACTATGTGTAAGTGAATGAACGTTTTGAAATATAAATGAAATTTTATGGCCCGTATTTTAGTTTAATGTATGTTTGTCCGGTAACGCCTCGTACCTTATCCCGGCCTCGGGTACGGGTAAGGGGTGTTACACCCAAGGTTCACTTCGCGGTTTTGGAAGAAGTTACAAGAAGCTTTGGGTAAAAAGATGAATTTTAGTACCGCTTTTCATCCACAGACTGATGGACAATTCGAGAGAGTAATTCAGACACTTAAGGATATGCTTAGATGTTGGGTTCTTAAATTTCAAGGTAGTTGGGAAAAGTACCTACCTTTGGTTGAATTTACCTATAAAAATAGCTATCAGACGAGTTTGAAGATGGCACCTTATGAAGCTTTGTATGGCCGTAAATGTCGTACACCATTGTATTGGACTGACCTTAAAGAGAATAAGATTCATGGGATAGATTTGATTAAAGAAACCAAGGAAAAAGTGAAAGTAATTCGTGATTATTTGAAAGCGGCGTCGGATAGACAAAAGTCGTATACGGATTTAAAAAGGAAAGAAATTGAATATCATGTGGTGATAAGGTATTCTTGAAAGTATCCCCATGGAAGAAGGTTTTGTGATTCGGTAGAAAAGACAAGTTGAATCCTCGTTTTATAGGACCGTATGAAGTTACTGAGAGGATAGGGCCTGTTGCTTATTGATTCGCTCTGCCAACTAAATTAGATAAGATTCATGATGTGTTTTATGTGTCCATGTTGCACCAATATAGATCCGACCCTTCACATGTAATTATACCGACAGAGGTTGAAATTAGACCGGATATGACTTATGGTGAAGAATCTGTTAAGATCTTGGATCAGGAATCAAGCAATTGCGAAACAAAAAAGTTACTCTCGTGAAAGTTTTATGGAAAAGACATGGAGTTGAAGAGGCTACACGGGAGCTCAAGGAGGCCATGAGGAAACAATATCCAAACCTTTTTATCGGTAAGATTTTCGAGGACAAAAATCCCTAAAGGGGGAGAGTTGTAATATCCAGAATTAGGGCCTAGTCGGAGCAGTGGTTTTGAGACAACAAATCTGAGATAGAAATAATTATAATATGATTCTTAGGAGGTTTATGTTATGAATGTGTGCTTGTGTGGAAGTTTCATGAAGAAATTCTAAGCATAAAATGTTCAATTGCATTTTAGGGACCAAATTGAATAAAGTGCAAAACTTGCATTCTAGAAGCTTTTATCATGAAATTGCTTTAGATTATGAATTAGGGGGTCCTAATTAGCAATTTGACCAATTTCTATAATTTTGGACAAAAAAGGACATGTATAGGAAAAATTGGAAAGAGAAACCCTAAGGCATTTTGGTCATTGGGTAATTAAAAGAATAAAAATGGAAAATTAAACCAAAAATGTGTCCATCTTCCTCATTGGCTGCCGAAAATCCCAAAACACCATAGCTAGGGTTTTTTTCAACATTTCCAAGCTCAATAGTAAGTGTTCCCTAGCCCCGTTTTTAATGTTCTTTATATTTTTAAAGTCTCGGTCACATGGTCTACCCATTTCTAGCTATATTTTGAGCTAGGGTTCATGTACGAAAATTGACCCATGCATGGCATGCTTGTATTTTGATGATTAATGTAGGAATATGAATGTTTGATGCATGATAAACATCTTTTATTAGGTGATTTTTAGTGAAAACACCTAAATGAAGGACTTGTTTGTAAAAGTGAAAAAGTGAGTAATAATAATTTGAAACAAAAGAAAACATGGGCTGATATGAGCATATAAAAGGTTCGGCCAAGCTTACGTAATCAAGAAAATGCATGCATTTCATTTTACGAGCCTAGGGGCTAAATTGTAAATATGTGAAAGTTTAGGGGTCAAAATATAAATTTGAAAAGTATGGTTTATGGACCCGTTTGAATAATGTAAATAATAGATAAGTTAAATTTGGCATTATAGATCAAGAAAAACGTGAATCGGGACTTGATCTAAGAAAGAATAAAGTATACGATGACTAGGCTTGATTACCAACGTCAGATGACGACTACGCTCAATTACCACCGTTTTGTACCGAGGTAAGTACATATGCAAATAATGTGGTATAGTAGTATGTTTTAAATGCTTTAATATAATGTGATAAATGTTTTATTGTAATTATGACTTATATGCTTATTGATTGTTATGAAAGCATGAATGTTATTATGGTTGTGATTTACGATGTTACGAGCAAGCACGATGGAGATACTATATGCAAGTGAGGAAAAGTCTCATTTGAACCTGAGGAATAGTTTAGGATACAAGTGACATGTCACTAGGAACTAAGGAGTCTAAACTCGTTGAGTGGTCTAGGTTCGTGAGATATGTGGCATCCGAGCTCATTGAGAGGTCTGAGTTCATGGTGGATGCGACTCATGTAACATCTGAGCTCATTGAAATGTCTGAGTTCATTATGGATGTGTTACATGTTATGTGGTAGCTTCGGTTACGTTTGTATATGAGACACTTATGTGCAAGGTTTCCATGTATCCAACAGTATTCCGATTGTTCAACGGGTATTATAAAGAATGTAATGAGAGTCTCGAGAAAGACATATGAAAGAGGTATGGATATAGATACTTACGATGAGTACATGTATGTATGCTAAACCTATGAGTAATGCCTTAATAAAGATTGGTTTACGATTAGCAAGTATATATATGTGCATATGATGAGTAAGCAAAGGGGTTTGAATGAAAGAATAATCTTTATGTATATATTATCGTGTTTTTGCATGTTAATTGTTTACCACTATTGCATATTATTTGCATGTAGACTTACTAAGCTTTAATGCTTACTCCCCTCTCTTTTTCCATCCTTTGTAGTTCCGCCAAGCTAGCTCAAGGATCAAAAGCTATTGGAGCACTCGATCACATTATCAAAAGGTTATTGGCTGGTATAGTGAAATTATTATTTTGAGTATGGCATGTATAGGAACTTGATCATTTTGTGATATGTGTCGTGCTATTTGGCCAAATTGTAAAGGCCTATGATAAAGATGATTCATTTTGTAATGGCCATATGATATGGCTCATACTTGATCATTGGGTTGTAATCTAATTACCCATGCATGCGTGTGTTAGTGTTTTGATGGTAGGACATGTTATTGCTTGGTGAATGCATGATAATGATGTGATGTGGGGTTGATTGATGAACGTGTGGTAAAGTATAAATCTGGTGCTAAAGGATAAGGGATGACCTAATATCTTAAAATGACTATGTGCATGAATACACAATTTGATGTTATGGTAACAAGTTTAACAATGCATGAAATTGGTGTGGAATGCCTCTAAATGGTGTAGCAAATGAGTGTACAATAAAATGACCTTTTGAAGATGTGAGAGTGCTATGGTGTGGAATGTTTGAGTGCACAAATATGTCATGTTGCATCTTATAAAGTGTGTTTGAATGTATAAGTGATTGAGGGTGACCATTGGCTTGGAAAATAGCCTCCAAAAAGGACCACATGGGTAGACACACGGGCATGTGTCTAGGCCGTGTGTGACACACGGTTTGCCCCATGGGCATGTTGAATGGCTGTGTGTCCCCTGCACTAAAAATTTCTAAGTCAGTATGTATGGTAGTAAACGCACAGGCAAAGACACGGCCGTGTGTCTCAGCCGTATGGAGGACACAGCCTAGCGTACAGGCGTGTACCTTGGCCGTGTACCCCTAAATGAATGATGACATCATAAACAGAATGTCCATGTTTTTGGACACGGGCGATGGCACGGGCATGTCTAGGCCGTGTGAAGGACACAAGCCAAGGACATGGGTGTGTGTTTGGCTGTGTGAAAACCCCTATAGGTTCGAAAAGAAAAACAAATTCTAAAAATTCCACACAGGTAAGGTACACGGGCGTGTCCCAAAGCACATGGGCGTGTGCATTGCCTCCACACAGGCGTGTGAGGCTTAAACCTAGAAGCTTTCTTAGAATTTTCTTAAGTTCTTGGTTTGGTTTTGTGTTACTTATAATGTATGTTTTGGACCTTGTAGGTCCATGATAAGGACAAAATGATTTTGTTTTGTCGATTTTAATTTGGAATGAAATTTTATGACCCGTATTTTCTAGAAATACCCTGTGTATGTTCTGTAATGCCTCGTACCTTGTCCCGATCTCGGGTACGGGTAAGGGGTGTTACACAAACATACATTTCTCATATATTTTTCGTATCCAAATAAAAGTCATTCACATTCAATCATATTGTCCCTATTACGAGCCCTCGAGGACCAAATCATGCATTAAAAGTGGTTCAGTACTAAACCAAGAACTTAGGAAAAGTTTTGGAAAATATAGAAAATTTTCAAAATACAAGGGACACACACCCGTGTGGCTCGGCCGTGTGTCTGGCAAGGCTAAAGACAAGCTCCTGCGATAGGCCGTGTTGACATTCGGAAAGGGATCACATGGCTATGTCCCAGCCAGTGTCTAACCCCGTGTAACTCCTTTGGTCTCACAGCCAACCAAACACCCGTGTACCCTTCGAAATGACCTCATATGCCCGTGTGCTAGGTCATGTGCTAGGTCATGTGAAAACTGGAGGATATATTGACTTATGCCACATGACCAAGTCACACGCCCATGTGTTGGCCTGTGTAGAGCTATTGACTTGATTTCTAAATAAGCATCAGGGGATGCACGGCCGTCTCACCTAACCATGTGTCACAAACAGCTGAGACACACGCCCGTGTCTCTACCTCTGTGGACAAAAATAGTCTATTTTCCAAGCCATCTTTCTCACCCTAATTTGCATCAACCTAAACATGTCAAATGGCATATAACATAGCATCAATAGGCATTCAAACCAATTTCAACTAAGCCTAAATCATGTTATTTTAATACCAACAACTATAATACACGTAACATCATGTTTTTCCAATTCAAAACATACCAATATCACATTCAAATCACCTAATGGTTAACTTTATATTTGCATTATCTTACCTAAAACCACATGCATACCATATCTCAAAATGCAACCATTTGGTACTCAAAATACGAATTCAAAACAAGCATTCACATAGTAATTATAAACCACATAACAAAAGACCATTGACACATATATACATCACCAAGTATACCAAAATAAGCCAAATCACATGACTATACACTTAACCAAAACATACATCATTTACAAGCCAAATCAATTGGCTAAATACATACCAACATATAGGCCATGTTAACCACAAAACCTATACATGTCATATAACCAAGTACACAAATTCAAAAGTACCAAAATAACAGCTAGATAGTGTGATGACATCTTCCACAACTCCCAATCCGAGCAAGCTTCGAAAACACTATAAAACATGGAAAATAAACAAAGTAAGTTATAAAGCTTAGTAAGCTCATATAGTTAATAATTATAACTTACCATTCATTTGCCATTTAAGTAATATAAACATAATATACTATAAATCCATTTAATCACAAACCTAACATATATACATTCACATAGTTAATCATGAAACTCACAAATTTTCTGGATTAAATGCTCATATGATTTACGTACATACCTGTACCAATACGAATCAATCTCTTACCCTTTCTCATTCTCAATATGCCTATTGAACCATTTGGAATAATATCAAATACTCAAGAATCTTGCACCCTAAGTGCCAATATATGGTCAATACTATCTCAATCTCATATCTCATATGTAAATGCTCATCTCGAGCTATCACTAGGTCTACTCACACAAGCTGACGGTCAAGACATAGCTACACAATGCTACTCACACAAGCTGATGAGAATCTGCAACACATGTCGAAAAACTCAGCCACCGGTAGAACGTACAGACTAGCACCCAATAACCTCTAATGACATGTCATTTGTATCCTATCTATTCCTAAGGTTCAACTAGGATTTATATGTTGCTAAATCTTCGTTGAACATTTTTGTGAGGTTGTATTCATCAATAATACAATTATAAAGCATTTAAAACACAATTATATTAATGCTTATTAACATACGAACTTATCTCGATCACAAAAATGATAGAATAGGATCGACTAATCCAAAACTTTATTTTTCCCCCGATCTAGATCCGTATGATACTTTTCTTGATATGCACAAGGATGAACTTGTCAAATGCTCAAACTCTAAAATGGTTATGTTTTCTCCTTAGAAAATCAGCAAGAGGACGAAGATGGACAAAATTTTGATTTTGTTTTACTTATTTTAGTATTTATTTACTAATTTACTAATACAACCTTAATATATAACATTAAAAATTCACTTAACCATACACATAAATGTCCGTTCATATTTCAAATGGTTTAATTACTACATAAGAACCTCCACTTTAAGGTTCCATAGCTATTAGACACCTTTAGCTAATAGAACTCAAGTTTTACACTTTACGTGTTTTAGTCCTTTTTTATCGAATTGAACATTCAAATGATAAAATTTCTTAACAAAATTTTCCTACAAACATACTATCATGCTATGACATTAAAATAATAATAAAATAATTATTTTGACTTTTGATTTGTGTTCTGAAACCACTGTTCTGATTTGACTAAAAATGAAGTATTACACATCCTCAGACTGATGGACAAGCCGAACGTGTTATACAAATTTTAGAAGATATGCTTTGGTGTTGTGCTCTTGAATTTGAAGGTAATTGGGAAAAGTATCTGCCTTTGGTTTGAATTTTGATACAATAATAGTTATCAGTCTTGTATTAAAATGGCACCGTATGAAGCTCTGTATGGTCGTAAATGTAGAACTCCATTGTATTGGACAGAGGTTAGTGAGAAAAAGATACATAGAGTTGACTTGATTCATGAAATCGAAGAGAATGTAAAAGTAATTCAAAATAGTTTGAAAGCAGCCTCAAATCGTCAAAAGTCTTATACAGATGTTAAACAAAAAGAAATAAAATTTCAGGTCGGGGACAAGGTATTCTTGAAAGTATCACCTTGGAAGAAAGTTCTCCGGTTTGGCCGTAAAGGAAAATTGAGTCCACAATTCACCGGGCCATATGAGATTACTAAAAGAATTAGACCTATTGCATATTAGTTGGCATTACCACCAGAACATGACAGAATTCATAATGTTTTCCATGTGTCCGTGTTACAACGGTATAGATCAGATCCTTCACATGTAATTTCTCTGATAGAAGTTGAGATTCAGCCTAATATGACTTACAGTGAGGAACAGATTAAAATCCTAGCACGTGAAACAAAAGAGTTCAGAAATAAAAAGGTAGTGTAACACCCCTAACCCGTATCCGTCGCCAGAATGGGGTTGTGAGGCATTATTGAACAAAAGCATAATTCTGGATATACTCATAATAACTCAAGCTATAATCATATAAAAATAAGCATATAATTAGTTAAATATTAAACATTCATTGAAAACAAATCATATTACAAATGTGCACATCATATGTTCAACACTCCACTGGTAATCGAATTTCTAATTAAAAATCAAAGATTTAACTTTTAATTCTTTACATGCACATCTTAAACCAATAAAAGGAATTCACATATTAATTTGTTCCTTAAGTTAAATGTCATAGAAAAATTCAATGAATGATTATATATGAATATGTATACATTTCATGAACCAATAATCACATCATGCATATTGAAATATATCAAATTTGGATTATTGTCGAACCATCATTGCTTAAATTTATCAAACTTAACTCACATACTAATATAAATGACCCGAATCATCTACATGCAAACAATTACCATTCAAGACACAATTAATGATTTAAAGTACTCTCAAATCTCATGTTAATTATCCTGTCTAAATTGCACAAAAGCAACCGAACTAATTAATTATGATTCCATCATCAAATTAATCTTCCAAATAATAATTTGATTTTAAAATAGAAATGCATATTTTTATTAAACCAAGGCATCATATATACATAGATATATAAATGTAAAGGCCATTTCAGCAACCAACAGATATATTAATTAAATTCAAAACTTCATTAAAACTACTCACCAACCGAAATAAACTATTACCATCTTTTCAAGTCCTAGCCTATTTAAAGTAATATGTATCACTCGAACATACACATATTTAATAGCAAAATCACATACACCAACTAGAGCATTATTCAAGCTGACTTATTTAACCAAGATCACCACACACATTTATAAACAAGAATATAATCTCCAAATGTGCTAATTACAAAACCGATTACTCATTGTATCTATCATCACCACCAAACCGATTCAAAACACATAATACCTAACACATAAAACTTATAATTCCAAACATATAGCATTTTAATGAAAACAGATTTAACCATGCCTAACATAATTAAATTCAAACTTATAAAGCCATTTCAAATACATAATATACTTACCACAAATCAAACCACAATCAAGCATATCCGCATATTTCATAATCAAGATCATAAAGCATTATAGCTAAGCACACATAAAATCAAATTTAACCATAAATAGCAAGCCATTTTCGCATGGCCTTAGTTACATAACCAAAATTAACACTTAAAAAAAATATGTTCCATCCTATACATGCCATAATTCAAGCTTAACTTATAAAGGTACCAAAATAATTGATAGTGTGATGAACTTTACTGACAGTCCCCGAGCTTGTAGCTTGACTCCAAAATCTATCAAAACAGAGTAACATAACACACAAAGTAAGCTATCACAGCTTAGTAAGTCATAAACAAATAAACAACCAAGTGACATATTCAATTTATTATAATCCACCGCATTATAAAAATATTAACATATTTGACCTTAAGACTTCAAATAAAATACTTAAGAAATTTCCATAAACCATTTCTTCCACCTAGGCCGAATACTAAGATGGTCATTCAAACCTATGATAATCAAATTCCAAAACAACTAATTATAAAAGAAAAAAAATCATGCACACATATACTTAAAAAAAAAAACATAAGCTCGAAAATCATATCATAATGTTACACTTATATATATGTATCCTATAAAGTCGATTTTGCATAATCACATACACTTGCACATTATTATGTATTGTTCATTGATACTCAACTTATTTGGCCACAAAGCTGAATACACATGCCAGTCTCACTTATGTTCTATATTACCAAATACACATAAAAAGAACGAATATCAAATACATACTTACATTATTACTGCTAGTCAACAAGTTCAATCCATACCTGGTGTAACATCCCGATTTTGGGCTTAGTCGAAACAGTGGTTTTGGGACCACAAATCCGATGAGAAAATTTTCATTTTTATTATATTTTTATGGTCTACAATTTCACGTAATGATTTCGTGGAAATTTCGTTCGAAAATTTCGACGTTTGGGCACTCAATTTAGTAAAAAGCACTAAATTGTAAAAAAAGTGCAAAAGTTGAGTTTTACAT
The DNA here is from genome assembly GCF_025698485.1 of Gossypium arboreum. Lineage (NCBI taxonomy): Eukaryota > Viridiplantae > Streptophyta > Magnoliopsida > Malvales > Malvaceae > Gossypium > Gossypium arboreum. The sequence continues at coordinate 54,402,407 of NC_069082.1, forward strand.
GTTAGAGGTGTCTGATTGTCATGGAATTTTAAATGGGAGGTCCTTAAATGATAATTAAATCATTGTATAACTTGTTGGATGAAAATGGCCTTTGTTGGGTAAAATTTGAAAGAATAGTAAAAATGGCATTTTGGTCATTTAGGGGTAAAATGAATTAAAAGACAAATTTTAAACCCCAAATGTGTCCCTTTATTCTTGCTACAGCAGAATGTACCAAGAGCAGCCATGGTTAGGGTTTTTCCAAGCTTCTAAGCTTAATAGTAAGTGATTCCGAGCTCCATTTTAAATCTTCTATGTATTTTTGAAATCTCGGTAACATGATCTGCTCATTTCTACCATTATTTTGAGCTAGGATTTATGTTTAAAAATTTAACCATGAATGATATGCATGTACTTTGATGTTTAATGGTAGAATATGAAGCTTGAAATTGTGTTAAACAACTTTTGCTAAGCGATTTTATGTGAAAACGAGTAAAACGACATAATCGGTAAAAATACCTAATATTCATAAGTAAATCTTAGACTGAGAATTTGATGTTGCTATAGAAGGGAAAAATGATCAACATGTCATAAAACATAAGAAAATAGGAAGAATTTTAATTTCCGAACCTTGGGGAAAAAGTGCAAATTTGCAAAAGTTTAAGGGTGAAAATGCAAATTTGTAAAAATATGATTTTTAGACCCATATGAATAGTGTGACTAATTAGTAGGCTAAATGTGATATTATAGATCAAGGAAATCGAGATTTGGGCTTAAATAGAGAAAATACAAGGTTATGGACTAGAATGGTAAATTGCCATTTTTGGATCTAAGGTAAGTTCGCGTGATTTAATAAGCCTATTATTCATGTTATTATTGATATACATGAGATATAATTTGTTATAATTGTATTGAATTTGATGTTAATAGAAATTTGATGGAATATGATATTTAAAAGAAATGGGTGATTACCGAGAATATGAGATCTTGCATATGATTGTCCTGTTTGCATGAGTGGTGGTGCTAAGAGATAGCACAGGTACGTACTTGAAACTCATGAGTACATGTTGGACATGTGAAATGAAATGGACTTGTGAAGAGAGTGCAAATGAAATAAGTTATAGTATTGTTCAATTAATGGACACAAACGGTGATTTGTGGTTGATGAATTGAGATTAAATGAGGAAATCTCGGTTGAACCTTCGGAATAAAAAAACGTGGTGCTAAGTGGATATACCACGGTTATACGTGTAACGTGGTGCTAAGTGGATATACCACGATTACACATATTGATATATGTAACGTGGTGCTAATTGGATATGCCACGGTTACATATATTGATTCATTAACGTGGTGCTAAGTGGATATACCACGGTTAAACATGTAACGTGGTGCTAAGTGGATATGCCACGGTTAAACATGTAACGTAGTGCTAAGTGGATATGCCGCGGTTATACATGTTAATTTGAAAAGTGGCGCTAAGTGCGTATGCCACAATTACATGTTAGTCCAATAGTGTGGAGCTATGTGCTAAAACCACCGGATATTGTTACTTTCCGAAGTGTTCACTAGGAGAAACAAGTTTGCTAAATGAAATTTAATTTTAAAAAAATGTGGGATAATACCGGAACATGAATATATGAGTTTTGAATTATGAGTTAGATATGTGATTGAATTTTTGATAAGATGAATATGGATAAGTATTATCTTGAAAGTTGATAATAAGAAATTTTAGTGAAGGAATGAAATTTGGGATAAACAGTATAAAATAGCAGCAGGGGAGTGACTTTGAAAAAACACCAAGAATAGTAGAAGTTGAACTAGAAGTGTAATGAGATATGAAATTAAATCTTATTGAATATATTTTCATATAAAAGAAGCAGAAAAAACAAAGGAATTTTGAATTTTGAGATATTTATATTTTTGTAAGACTGGTACAGACTGATTTCGTGATCCCCTATTTTGAATTGTAAAAATCATTAAAAATTGTAAAAAAAATACTTAAGAAACATAATTTATATGGTTGGATTAATCATTGAATTTATTTTCAGAAGAAAGAAACAAGAATCTAATTTGAATTTGGTAGCAAAATATAATTAAATTTTAGTGAAGAGTGGTCGAAGCTGTCAAACAGCAAAACAGGGGAGACTTTAAAAAATAAACTGTACTTATTGGCTAGTTCAAAAATTATAAAAATTTTATGGTGAAAATATATATGAGTCTAGTTTCTAATACAATTTACGAATCTTAATTTGGAGTTCTGTAGCTCCAGATATAAATGATTTAGTGACTATGACTCAAGAAAACAACTTAACCAGAACATATGTAAATGTACAATTGGGATAGTTTTACTATGGAAAGCATGTTAGTAAATTGCTTATTATTTTCATGCGAGCTTACTAAGCATAAAGCTTACCCCCCTCATTTCCATTTCTTTTAGTGTTGTCAGGTTAACTCAGGGTTGGGGATCGTTGGAGGCAGCATCACACTATCAAGCCAACACCTTGACAGTATAAACACATATGCTAGAATTATCAAGTGCATGGCATGTATAGGGACCTAGTTTTATAACACGTGTTATTATAATTTGGCCAAATATATTGGTCTTTAGTAAGCTAATGATTCTGACTTATAAATCTATCTATTCATGTTATGTCTGATATTGGTGATGTGCATATGCTTGTTTGTCATGCATGGTTGGTAATATGTTATGTGTTGTTGTAAGAATGCGATGCCTGTGTCTTGATTGTGAATATATAATTACTCAAATATGCCTTGTCAATTGCTATGAAAATGTATAAGTGTATGTAGGTAATTAAGAGTGACCATTGGCTTGGAAAATAGCCTTGAAATTGACCACACGGCCCAATTCACACGGGCGTGTGACTCTCTGAAGCAAGAAAATTATCAAAAACTGAACAAAAACGAACCTTGATTGAGCTTGATCGTAAGTCAAACCCTAACTTGTCTTCTTTCTTTTTCTTTTATGAAGTTTCGACACTGAGAAAGTATTAGCACTATGGTATTTTTTTTTTATTTTATTATGATATGTTTTCTAATATAACATATTTCCACATATTTTACTAATTTACCCTTAACTTAAGTTATTTTTATATCACCTAACAATGACCGAATGTGTCTGATAAACCATAATTTATACATATTTTTACCCCATGTGTAGCACATTTTTGGATGATTTATCCTTAGATTTGGTGAATTCGATGCTCCTGATCCTTTAATTTCATGTTTTATACTTAGATGAGCATAGGAAAGTAAAAAGAGCGAGAAACGGGCCGAAAACGGAGAAAATGGGCCAACATGGGAAATCAACACGGCCTGGACTTCCTCACACGAGTAGATCACACGCCCATGTCTGTGTAGTAGAATTGAGCATGACTTACACGGGTAGACCACACGTCCGTGTCTATTTAACAGCCTTGAACACGGATTGGAGAAATCACACACGGGCGTGTCCCTGTAGAGCCCAAGTTCAGTCCTATTCGGAAAAGGCCACTTTGGAGGGCTTTTAGGCATTCTAAAGCCTATTTAAACACCCCAGAAGGCAGATAGAGATGAAACACGGAGTAGGAGGCAGGAAATTACTCGAGGAAAGCCTATTGATCCATCTCAGAAGCCGGATTCACCTTCAAGACTGAAGATCTCCCTTTAATTCCCTTCAAGAGTTCTTGGGCTTTCTTTATGTTTTGTTATCATTATTCTTTTGAGATGTTTTCTTTCATAAATATGAACTAAACCCCCTATATACCTAAGGGGAATGAAACCTAAGATGGATCTTGTTATTATTATCTGAATTATATGATAAATATTTGACTTGCTCTTAATTATGAGTTTTTAATTCTTGCTTTAATATTCCAGGATATTAATTCAAGTATTGATATGCTTATTTAGAGGAGCAAAAGTCCCTGTCCAAGAGTAGATCTAGCATAATTGAGCAGAGTTGATTGCACGCGTAGAGATAGGGTGACATGATTTTGCCGGATTAGGGTGAAACCTAATAAGGGAATCCATAGATCGAGTTAATGCAACACTAGGGAATTAATTAGAAAGAGATTTCAATTAATCAACCTAAGGTTAGATGTTGTTAGTCTCAAGAGAGATAATAATATAACTTAGGGATTTCTACGGATCAAGTCAAGTGAATAAATCGTCTGATTCAGATTAATAACAAGTGAAGTCTAGGTGAATTTTTCCCTTAGGTATTGTCCAAATCATTCAGTTTTCCCAAAATTTATTTGCCCAATATTTTTTCTGTGCATTCTTAGTTAGTTTAGGTAAAACAAACCCCTTTATTTTTAGGCTAGATAATAAAAAGAAAGTTAATAATAGTACTTTTAGTTCCTTTGGGTTTGACATCCTAGTCTTGCCATAAGCTATACTACTGTTCGATAAGGTGCGCTTGCCTTCGTCGTGATAATAGTTAGTTTTCAAGAACTAACATTCATAAATTATAAAACTTATCATGATTCACAATACGATCAAGTTTTTGGCACCGTTGCCGGGGAACTAAGATATTAGGAACACTCGATTTTTATTACTTTAGCCATTTGATTTTTATTTCAATTTAAATTTTTTTCTAATTTTTCATTTATTCGCTTTTGGCAGGTTTTTATAGTGCATGACTAGAAGAAATCCATTAGGACCATTACTTTTTGACAGTGAGATCGATCGCACAGCTCGTAGAAATCGAAGAGAAATAAGGAAAAGCCTAAGATACATAGAGGAAGAGCAAGAGGATGATATTTCCACCACAACCGAAGAGATGGCTGAAAATCAGGAAAACCCGCTACCTCCTACTATAGCTGCTGATCCAGTAAATCAGAATCCTGCTCCACGCACTATGTATGATTATGCTAAACCTACTTTAACAGGAACTGAGTCAAGTATAGTTAGGCCTGCTATTGCTACAAATAATTTTGAACTGAAACCTAACACAATTCAAATGATCCAACAGTTTGTTCAGTTTGATGGTTTGCAGGACGAGGACCCAAATGCTCATTTGGCGAATTTCTTAGAGTTTTGTGACACTTTTAAAATCAATGGCGTTTCTGAAGATGCCATTCACCTTTGGTTGTTTCCTTTTTCATTGAGGAACAAAGCTAAACAGTGGCTGAACTCGTTACAACGAGGATCAATCACTACTTGGGAACAAATGACCGAAAAATTTTTACTTAAATATTTTTCGTTGGAAAAAATGGCTAAGTTGAGGAATGATATTTCTTCTTTTGTGTAGATGGATTTAGAAACACTCTATGGTGTATGGGAGAGATACAAGAATCTTTTGAGAAGGTGCCCTCACCATGGGTTACCACTTTGGCTACAGGTTCAGACGTTTTACAACGGTGTGAACCCCTCAATGAGGTAACATATCGACGCAGCTACTGGTGGGACAATCAATAACAAAACACCTGAAGTGGCTTACAAATTTATTGAAGAGATGTCACTAAATAACTATTAGTGGCAAGTCATGAGAACAAAGCCGACGAAAATAGCCAGTGTTTTCAACCTTGATGCGGTTACTATGCTATCTAACCAAGTAGAACTCTTAAATAAAAAGATTAACGGTTTGTATGGTTCTACTCAGGTACATCTAGTGATGAGGTACGATTCAAATGGAGGAGGAGCATACACAGAATATCAACCCTTCAACCCTAGCATCAAGGAGGAACAAGTCCAATAAATAGGTAATAATAATTCTAGATCTCAAAATAACACTTATAGTAACACATATAATGCAGGTTGGAGGAACCATCCCAACTTCTCATAGGGTGGTCAAGGGAATCAAAAGCCAAAACATCCTCTGGGTTTTCAAGAACCACCTTACCAATAGGAAAAGAAGCCAAACCTTGAGGAGATGCTAACAAATTTTATCTCGATGTCAGAAACTTGCTTTCAGAATACCGAAATAGCACTTAAGAATCAACAAGCGTCGATCCAAGGGCTCGAAACTCAGATAGGACAGCTTGCTAAATTAATTTTTGAATGACCACAAGGTATCCTACCAAGTAACACTGAATCTAACCCAAGGGAACAACTCAATGCAATTACCATTCAAGGTAAGAAAGGGTTAGTCAAACCTGAACTAGAACCAAGGCAAGGAATTGTGGTAAGTAAAAGCAAAAGTGAGGTAGACCACAGTGAACAAACACCGGTAAGTAAAGAGTACGAACCTCGTATGCCATACCCCAATGCGACAAGGAAAGACTGCACAAAATAACAATTCGGTAAGTTCCTTAAATTATTAAAAAAATTACATATTAACTTACCATTTATTGAAGCTCTTTCACAGATGCCAAATGCAACCAAATTCTTAAAAGAGATTTTAACAAATAAGCTGAAGTTGGATGAGGCGTCGCATGTGAAGTTAAATGCAATTTGCTCAGCCATACTACAGAATAAGCAGTCCAACAAATTAAAAGATCCAGGGAGTTTTACGATTCCTTATTTAATTGGTAACTTAGATGTTAATAATGCTTTGGCTGATTTAGGGGCTAATATCAATGTCATGCCTTATAAAATGTTTAAACAACTAGGTCTTGGGAAACCCAAACAAACTAGGATGAGCATTCAGTTAGCAGACAAAACAATCAGATTTCCTAGGGGTATTATTGAAGATGTATTTGTTAAAATTGACAAATTCATATTTCCAGTTGATTTTGTTGTTCTAGACATAGAAAAGGATAGTGACGTGCCTTTAATTTTAGGAAGGCCCTTTTTAGCAACTACTAGAATTATAATTGATGTTGGTACAGGTGAACTCACACTTCGTGTGGGTGAAGAAACAATCACTCTTCAAGCTCGTAATTCAAGTAACACATCAAATATCGAGGGTGATTGTATAAATCGTGCTACTAATACTGATCATGTGGTGAAACCTTCTTTGCAGGAAACACGTTCAAAGAACACACCTGAGCTATGTTCGATTAACAAAAAAGGACCCATCTATGAAGAACGAAGGCTACAGGTCTAGGAACTAGATGAATGGTGGATACAGAAACTAAGAGCACATGATAGACCAAAACCATGCCATGACGAGCTCAATATTTCACGAAATCAACTTAAGGTTGGAGACAAAGTATTATTAGATGCAGCAGACTCTCGAATTGCCACCTCTGAACCTAATGAAGAAATCCTTCTTACGGTACTTAGCATTTTCCCATACGGCACAGTTGAGGTAATTCATCCCAAATTCGGTACGTTCAAGGTAAATAGTACTCATCTAAAACCTTATTTTGGTAAAATTGGTAGCAGGGATGAGGAGTGTAAACTCCTCGCACCACCATGACCATGCAACAGAGAGGCGAGCTTAGACTATAAATAAGCGCTTCTTGAGAGGCAACCCGAGCACTAACAGTGTTAACTTATTTAATTTTTAGTTTTTAACATTTAATTCACTAACTAAGACACTGAGCACAGGTTTTCTAAAACCACACGGCCAGGCACAATACCCATTCCACGAGAGGCAACAAGCCCGTGCGATACGGCCATGTAAAAACAGGGCAAAACTTTTCCCCAACACGGGAAGCGATAATTTTCCACGGCCGTGCGACGTCGTCGTGGGCGAATTTGTCAAAACAACACAGACGGGCGACACGCCCGTGTCTAGAGGCCATGGTTGATACTGAGAAAACAACACGGGCGTGCGACACACCCGTACCTACCACCCGTGCTCAAGACTGATAAAGTAACACGGGCGTGCGCCTATACACACGGGCGTGGGAGAAGCGAACGAAGTAGTACACAGCTGTGCGACACGGTCATGTGCACCAACACGCCCAAAGGACACGGGCGTGGGCCAAATTTCAGACACTCCCAAATTTGAAAATCACCATACACACGAGCTAAAATTAGGGCACACGGGCGTGTCCCACGGCTATGTGCCCCAAAATCTATATAAACCCCTACTATTCATCATCCCCTTCCCTAAATATCAAACCCTAGCTCTTCCTGCCACGCCGTTCCTGCCACGCCCGTGCGCCGACCATAGCACCACCATCGACGACCCAAGCTCTTCCCTCCACCAAGCTATTGCGTTTGTTCACTCTTTTCCCCTTATTATCTTCATTCCTTTTTCCAAATTTATGATCTATTATTGTTTTATTTGATTGTTTTAAGTTATCTTCATAATTCTAATGATAGTTCTTTGCCATTTTTATGAAACCTTCATTCATTATCATTCTTATAGGCATGCATCCACTAGTTATTTCCTTTAGCATCATTCTCGTATTTATATTCATAATAATGATTTGATATATCTATTAGAACTTGGTTATTTATCAATAAATTTTTCCCTTTAGTCAGAAAACTCCCATGAAATATTGGTATCTAGTTTTAACATACTTGCATGTTTTTTTCCATTCGTGCAGATTATTCTTATAACTCCATGCTTTCATCGCAGATACTATGTCAAATTCATGTGGCAAGAAAACTGTTGTACCCGCCTCGAAGAAGAGGAAAGGAGCAGCGTCATCCTCGGGTCCTACAGCTGAGATCAAGAATCCATTCCTCCAGTTTCCCTCAGGACCACAGGAGGAACTTTTTCAAATACTACGGGCTCGACCCCTAAGTGTGGGCCGCTGCATTGAATGGGCCGCACTTGAACAAATTCAACTAGCTGACACGGTCTGAGCCCGTCTGACGACTGACCCATGGGGGTTCTTTTTCTAGATCATCGAGTAGACGTACCTCTAGCTTACACTCGAACTCTGCTCGACCTTCCATTTTGAAGTAGTTATCACAGAGTTAGATGATCCCGGAAGGGTCCAATTCCATCTCGGTGGTTTAGTCCTCCAGTTGAGCGTACCTGAGTTTCGCGTCTCTTTGGGGCCCTATACGAAGGAGTTCATTGACGATGATGATTTTGACACCCTCTATTGCCACATCCACTTGTCTCCCTCCAATTGCTGGAGGGCCCTCGTTCCTGCTTCGGCCACTTATGACCCCAACCGCTCTAAGGCATCGGCCTTTGCCCCATCCCTGAGGTACTTGCACGCCATCTTAGCCCACACTCTGACAGGGCAGCGAGAGAGCACCGGCATCGTCAACACTCACGACGCCTACTTTTTATGGAGTATGGCGAACGGGCACATCTTCAACCTTGCCTATTTCATTGCCCCCGCCATTCGCCATCAGACGGAGCGGGATAGGAAGGGAGTCATATCCATCGGCCCTTATGTGGCTCCCCTAGCGTGGTATTTCAGCCTCCTCAACACGGTGGTGCAAGTATCTTCCCTCACCCTCATTGTTCAGATGTCCCCACAGGGCATCTCGAGTATTTTGCATATGAGGATGATCGAGTGTCGATGTGGAGTATCGCAGTATTTAATTATGGCATGTGACAGCCTAAAATTGACCCTAGTCGGGATGTGGTTTCGGGACCATAAAATCGAGGCATAAAAATAATTTAAAATTTATTTTGATGCCTATGATATGTATTAATTTGTGTGTGGCATTTTTGATGATTCGATTTAGTGTTATAAAGGTGAATTTCACTAGAAAGGACCTAGTAGTAAACTTTGAAAGTATGATGGGGAAATGTGTGATGACTAGTTAATCATGCATGCAAAAATAAGGATTTGCATGTCAAATTTCCCCAAAAGGAAGCTTAGTGGCCGCCATGACAAGGGTTATGGGCAAAGAAAACATGTTGAAACATGTTTTGTTAATGGATGATGAGGGAAATGATTTAATAATTAAGTTGTGGGAAGAGAAGAAAAAAAAATGTGTGTGAGTGTGGCATTCCCCCATTGCCGTGTATGTGAAAGAAAAACAAGAAAAAATTGTTCATCCTTGTTCTTTCCTTCTTGGCGAAAATACTAAGGGAGAAGATAGGAGTTTTGCTTCATGCTTGGCTTGGAAGAGAACTAGAAGGAGATTTGGTCATACTTGCATCAAGATTAAGGTATGTTTGAGGTTGTGTCATGAGATTCATGTTTGTTTTGGTTGCTAACTTGATGTGCATGTTAGCCATGGTTCAAATCCTTGTTATGCCATGAAAATGGTGTTTGGCCAAGGTTGATATTGTGTCAAAGCCATTGCATGCTAAATGTGAAGCTTGTTGATGATGCATGTAATGAAGGATTGACTACTCTTGAAATTTCTTTTAGTATTCTTGAGTAGGACATTGAATTCTTTGTTTAACCATGACCAAAGTTAAAAGGGTATGGTTGTGATGTATTCGGCCATGGTGCATTCATGAGCATGATTTATGCTTGTTACTTGATTGGTAAAAATTTGTGTTTGGATGGGTATGAACCCCTTGAGATTTGGCCTTGCACCTATATGTGTGTATATGTTTGCACATGATGTTTTGGTTATGAAGTAAGTGATAAATATGTTTGTTTAAAGAAGAAAATGTTGAAGAATGGTTGTGAAATTGCAAGTACATTCGCCTAGTACACATATGATGTGAAAATCTTGGAATTTATTGTTGATTTGGTGCAAGAATGACTAAGTATAATTGGCCATATGAGTGCTTGATGCTATATTATAAGTATTGAGCTACAATATGTAAAGCATTAGCTAGTAAAATGTGTGCCATTCATGTGTGGTGTTAAACATGTAATTGGCCTCAACATCAACATGCATAATCGGCCATGAATGAGTACCTAAGAGGTTGTGTTGTTCGGCCATGAGTAAGCATGTTGAAGGCTTTGTATGTTGAGTCGATTCATGAATTCCGTACTTATGTGACTTTAATGTCTAGTGAATATATGTGGGCTAAGTGCCTTGAATTCTTCTTTTCGATACTCAAATGATTGAATCAAATTATTTGTTAAATTAAGCTCAAGAGCAAAAGGGACCAAACCGATAAAGGGAAGGAAAAGTAGTCGAATAGCCATCGAATCGCTTCGACAACATCCGAGGTAAGTTTTCGAGTATCGAAACTTAGATTTTGATTCGATTGAATGAAGTAATAAGCAATCGAAATTGTGCCTTTGTATGTGGCCATTGAGCCAAAATGATATTTTGTTAAGTGAATTGTGCATAAAAGTTTTGTTGTGAAAATGAAACAAAGATGTGCATGAATGTTCGAGTGATATCCAGGCTAAGCCCAAGAAGCAATTGTGCGACCAGATATCCGGGCTAAGCCCAAGGCAATTGTGCGAGCTATGATATCCGGGTTAAGCCAAGGCAATTGTGCGAGTTGTGATATCCGGGTTAAGTCCCAAGGCATTGTGCGGGTTACCATAACCGGCTATGTCCCGGCGTTTGAACGAGTAGCTATATCCGGTTAAACTCCGAAGGTATGTGATTCGAAATTTATAAGCTGCTGGAAAATTTTCAGTTAATGGACTTGTGAAATTCCCAACAAGGTATGTTTTGTGTGTGCTTTGCACACTATGAGTAAGTGCGTATGAATATTCGCTCCAATGATAAACGAGCTATCGGCCTTAACTAAGCCGTTGTTTGTGTATGAAAATAAGAGTTGGGATTGTGAAGTAAGCATGTCTTTGAGAAATTGTGCATATGAATTATTGTTTAGCTACTTGAATGCTATGCTTTGGTTGTGTGTATATTATGGCTCAAACTTACTAAGCATAAATTGCTTACTCCGTTTCTTTGTTTCTCTGTTTATAGATTTTGCTCGTTAGCGATCGGATTCGGGATCATAGAAGTTGAAGTCAACCACACTATCAAAGCCCCTTTTTGGTACTCCTTTAGTTGAGTTCGGATATGGCATGTATAGGACTACCCTCGGTTGTTTTAAGTACTTGTGTTGTATATGTATGCGGCCATGCAAAAATGGTTCGTAATAGTGGAGTATGGAATTAGACCATTTGTGGTTTGTAATTATATATGGTTTCATGATGTGATTATGGATTGGAATGGGAGTGTTGGTCACATGATCAGCCATTGGAATGGCTAAATATGATCATATGTGGACCTAAGTATGACTAGACTATAGTTGATCCATGGGAACTACAATATAGGTAAAGCCTACCTTAAAAACAGATGCTGCCAGCTGCAGTGATGTGGATGGGGAAAATCACCAAAATTTGTAGGAATGGTGTTAAATAGTGAATAAATTATGTGATCGAATCTTGACGAGTCTATTTTCATATGAAAGTAATGAAACGATAATATGATCAGTATACCGAGAGTTATTAAAGTTCTCGTGAGACAGGGCCAGAACGGTTTCTGGGTCCCCTGTCGCAACTTTGAAAATTTTCCATAAATTATCCAGAATGAATTAGAAGTCATGCCTTATATGTAAAGATTCCTTTTTGAGTCTAGTTTCATAAGAAATAAACGGTATCAGTATTGAAACCCTGTACAGAGAGATATTCAAGTTGTAACGCGCGAAGGTCAGTGTAGTCGACCCCTGTAACATGGGTGATTTTAACTGATAAAATGTACCAATTGGTCCGGCCAAAAATTCTAGAAATAAATACAGGGATGGATATATGAGTCTAAATTCAGGGAAAATTTACGGAATCAGTTTCTGAGTTTTGTAACTCGAGATATGCTTTTTAAGGCAACAGTGACGCAGTTTTCCAGCTTGCCTGGGAATGTCAAGTTGGTCGGTGCTACAAGTGGTTTTGGCTTGTTAACCCCTCGTGTCCGACACCGGCAACGGTCTCGGGTTCGGGGTGTTACAATTTTATTGGTGTCAGAGCCACAGTTTAGTCGATCCTAGGACTACCGTGATATGTTTGGGGTCTAGCTATACGTGCCATTAAGTGATAAATTGATAGTGTGGTGATTTCTGACAATTTGAGTTTGTGTTTGTTTATAGCAATGGATCCCGATCCCAACCGAGCAATAGCTGATGATGTGGAGAGTGTGGCGCTTGCTCGCGCAAGAAGGGACAGCAATGGCAGACTCTCAACCTATTGCCAACAATCCGAATGATGAGGCTAAGCAAGCCTTTTATAATGTGATGAATGATTGGTTTAACCAATACATTCGAACTAACACTACTGTTCCACAACCTCCATTCCCGACTAATGCAACCTCGCACCTACAATACCTCCGTGAATCGACCAAATAAGGTCAAGTAAGCCCCGTCGACGAATTCGTAAACATGGGGCCACCAATTGAAGCTACGGATAGTGACGATGCCGAGCAAGCTGAATTTTGGTTGGACAACACTATCCGGTGCTCGATGAGCTATCTTGTACACCGATGAGTGCTTAAAGTGTACCATCTCCTTGCTACGCGATTCCGCCTACTATGGGTGGAGTACTCGACTTTTGTTGTGCCTAGAGAGCAAGTAACTTGGGAGTTCTTTCTAACCGAGTTCAAAGAAGTATATCGCTTAGAGATTTATGGATCGAAACGAAAGGAATTCCTTGATCTTAAGCAAGGTTCCATGTCGATTCCATCGACTCACGAACGAAAATTTGTGAGGCTTAGCCAGACGCTGCGCAGTGCATTTCTTGAAGTTGTGATGTGTAAACGCTCAAGATGGACTGAACGATGATATAAGTCGTATGTTGGCATTTTGGAAATCCGAGTTTGTGGCTCTTGTCGAGCGAAAGCGCAAAGGCGAGGAGCTCAAGATGGAGAAAAGAAAAGCTAAAGTAGGAGTTTCATAAGAGGTCTTCGGGGAAGCCCTTCCCACATCATCAAAGAAATTTAGAGATGGCTTAGGCGGTCTAGAGACATTTCGGGCTTTTCTAGACGAGACCGCGATCGACCCCCCTATGGGCACGCGAGTCACTTGATCGCCGGTGTTGGCAATGATCGTCGAGATAGAACGGAGTGCCAATATTGTGGCAAATGGCATTCTGGGAGTTGTAGATTCCGTGACCGCTCCTGTTACAAGTGCGGATCAGTCGATCATTCCATTAAGGATTGCCCGAGTTTATCTGAACAAAACGTAAATCAAAGTGGGAACCCGGGTGCTACCACAATTCGAGGTAGGCCACCTAGAAATATGGGCAATGATAGTGGCGGTCGGAAAGGATCTAGGATGCTACCATCGATCCGAGGCTCGTGCTCTGCTAAGACTTATGCCATACGCCATGCGTGAGGATGCTTCCTCGCCGATGTTATTACCGGTACTCTTACTCTCCTTTACACTAATGTGATTGCTTTGATTGACCCCGGTCCTACTCATTCTTATATATACGAAACCTTAGCATCCAAAGAAGACTTTGCCCATTGAGTCTCTTCGAGTTTGTAATCTGGTGTCAAACCCTTGGGTCATTACGTGCTTGTCAACAAAGTGTGTAAGAAAAGTCCCCTAGTATTTTGAGGTTCTTGTTTTCCGGCGGACTTGATGCTTTTGCCATTCGATGAATTCGACGTTATTCTTGGTTTGGATTGGTTGACCATGCACGATGTGGTTGTAAATTGAAAAAGCAAGACCATTGATCGGAGGTGTACGAATAACGAGATAATTCGGGTTGAGTCTACGGACTTAAAAGGGTTGCCAACTGTAATATCAGCAATGTTGGCCCAGAAATACGTAAGAAAGGGGTGCGAAGCATACCTTGCGTATGTTCTAGATGACAAGGAGTTAGAAAAGAAACCCGAATCTGTGCCAGTGGTTTGTGAATACCCGGATGTTTTCCTTGAAGAATTGCCGGGTTTACCACCTGTTCGGGAAATAGAGTTTGGCATCGAATTGGTACCTGGTACCATTCCAATTTCGATAGCTCCGTATCGTATGGCACCAACGGAATTAAAGGAGTTGAAAGCTCAGCTGCAAGAATTGGTGGATAAAGGTTTTGCTCGCTCTAGTTTTTCACCATGGAGTGCACCAGTGTTGTTGTGAAAAAGAAGGATGGAACCATGAGGCTGTGCATCGACTATCGTCAGCTTAATAAATCGATGATAAAGAACAAATATCCGTTACCACGTATCGATGATTTGTTCAATCAACTGAAGGGAGCCTTAGTGTTCTCGAAAATAGATTTGAGATCGGGCTATTATCAGTTGCGAATTTGAGATTCGGACGTACCCAAAACGGCCTTCAGAACGAGATATGGTCACTACGAGTTCCTAGTGATGTTGTTTGGGCTTACTAATGCCCCTGCAGTATTTATGGATTTGATGAATCGGATCTTCAGACCATGTTTGGATTGGTTCGTAGTCGTGTTCATTGATGACATCTTGGTCTATTCAAGAAATGAGGCCGAACATGCTGAACACCTGAGGTTAGTGCTGCGAATCTTATGGGATAAGCAATTATATGCTAAGTTCAGCAAGTGTGAGTTCTGGTTAAGAGAGGTTAGCTTCTTGGGACATGTGGTATCTGCATCGGGTATTCGAGTCGACCCGAACAAAATTTTAGCCATACTTAATAGGAAGCCTCCGAGAAATATTACTGAGGTTTGGAGCTTTTTGGGGCTTGCTTGTTATTACCGACGATTTGTAAAAGGTTTCTCAACGATAGCCACGCCAATGACGGCTTACTCCAAAAGGATGTTAAGTTCGAATGGACGGAGAAATGTCGAAAAGTTTCGATTAACTGAAAACTTATTTGACTGAAGCCCCAATTCTAGTGCAACCCGAATCTGGCAAAGAGTTTGTCATCTATAGTGAAGCCTCCCTACTTGGGTTAGTTTGCGTATTGATGCAAGAAGGTCGAGTTGTGGCCTATGCGTCGAGGCAATTAAAGCCACATGATAAAAATTATCCGACCCATGGTCTCGAATTGGCTGCCATCGTATTCACCTTAAAGATATGGCAACATTACTTATTTGGTGAGAAGTGCCATGTGTATTCGGATCATAAAAGTCTCAAATATTTGATGACTCAAAGAGACTTAAATCTGCGATAAAGACGTTGGCTCGAGCTGTTAAAGGATTATGAGTGGTCTTTGACTATCACCCGAAAGGCGAATGTGGTTGCGGATGCCTTGAGTCGTAAATCATTATTAGCTTTACGAGCGATGAACGTGCACTTGTCCGTTCGATCCGACAATGTGTTAGTAGCTGAATTGAAAGCCAAACCATTATTGATACGTCAAATTCGTGAAGCTCAGAAAGTCGACGATGAGCTGGTTGCAAAACGGGCTAAGTGTGTTCCGAACAAGGAATCGGAGTTTCAAATCGATGATGACGATTGTTTGAGGTTGAGAAATCGTCTGTGTGTTCCAAAGAATTCGAAACATATTTCGATAATTCTGAAAGAAGCCCATTGTAGCCGAATGGCAATCCACCCGGGGAGTACGAAAATGTACAATGATTTGAAACGTCGGTTTTGGTGGCATGGTATGAAATGAGACATCTCCGACGTCGTTTCGAGGTGTTTAATATGTCAACAAGTGAAAGCAGAACATCAAGTGCCTTCAGGATTACTTCAGCCGATCACGATACCCGAGTGGAAATGGGATCGAGTCACAATGGACTTTGTATCTGAACTGCCATTGTCAGCGAGTAAGAAAGATGCGATTTGGGTCGTTGTAGATAGATTGACTAAGTCGGCTCACTTTGTCCCCATACGTACGGATTTTTCAATGGACAAACTAGCCGAATTGTACGTTTCTCGGATTGTGAGATTACACGGGGTGCCTATTTCCATCGTGTCGGATAGAGATCCGAGATTTACCTCGCGATTTTGGAAGAAGTTGCGAGAGGCTCTAGGTACGAAGTTGCATTTCAGCACCGCCTTTTACCCCCAAACCGATGGTCAATCCGAGCGGATGATTCAGATAGTTGAGGATATGTTAAGATGTTGCATCCTCGAGTTCAGTGGTTCATGGGAACGGTATTTGCCTTTGATTGAATTCGCTTACAACAATAGTTTTCAATCAAGTATTAAGATGGCACCTTACGAGGCCTTGTACGGGCGTAAATGCCGTACACCATTGTGTTGGACGGAGCTCGGTGAAAGCAAAATTTTCGAGGTGGACTTGATTAAAGATGCTGAATAGAAAGTGATAGTGATCCGTGAAAATCAAGGTAGCCTCCGATCGTCGAAGTCGTGCAGCGGATCTGAAGCGTAAAGACATCGAGCATCGTGGGAGATAAAGTGTTTCTCAAGGTTTCGCCTTGGAAAAAGATACTCGATTCGGCCGTAAGGGCAAGTTGAGCTGAGGTTCATTGGGCCATATGAGATATCCGAAGCGAGTCATCCAGTTGTATATCGTTTGATTTTTGCCCCCTGAACTTGAAAAGATTCACGATGTCTTTCATGTTTCGATGCTTCGACGCTATAGATCTGATCCGTCACACGTAATTAGTCTATCAGAGGTTGAAATTCAATCCGATATGAGTTATGAGGAAGAACCGGTTCGTATCCTATCACGTGAAGTGAAAGAGTTGCGAAACAAGCGGGTTCCGCTAGTGAAAGTGTTATGGCTCAAACACGGGATGGAAGAAGCTACTTGGGAACCCAAGAGCTCTATGAAAGAGCGTTACCCAAACCTATTTACCGGTAAGATTTTCGGGGATGAAAATTTCTTAAGTGGGGGAGAGTTGTGACAGCCCAAAATTGACCCTAGTCGGGATGTGGTTTCGGGACCACAAAATTGAGGCATAAAAATAATTTAAAATTTATTTTGATGCCTATGATATGTATTAATTTGTGTGTGGCATTTTTGATGATTCGATTTAGTGTTATAAAGGTGAATTTCACTAGAAAGGACCTAGTAGTAAACTTTGAAAGTATGATGGGGAAATGTGTGATGACTAGTTAATCATGCATGCAAAAATAAGGGATTTGCATGTCAAATTTCCCCAA
This sequence comes from Gossypium arboreum, assembly GCF_025698485.1. NCBI lineage: Eukaryota > Viridiplantae > Streptophyta > Magnoliopsida > Malvales > Malvaceae > Gossypium > Gossypium arboreum. Next base: position 54,420,041 of record NC_069082.1, read on the forward strand.
AAGGAAGCTTAGTGGCCGCCATGACAAGGGTTATGGGCAAAGAAAACATGTTGAAACATGTTTTGTTAATGGATGATGAGGGAAATGATTTAATAATTAAGTTGTGGGAAGAGAAGAGAAAAAAAAATGTGTGTGAGTGTGGCATTTCCCCCCCATTGCCGTGTATGTGAAAGAAAAACAAGAAAAAAATTGTTCATCCTTGTTCTTTCCTTCTTGGCCGAAAATACTAAGGGAGAAGATAGGAGTTTTGCTTCATGCTTGGCTTGGAAGAGAACTAGAAGGAGATTTGGTCATACTTGCATCAAGATTAAGGTATGTTTGAGGTTGTGTCATGAGATTCATGTTTGTTTTGGTTGCTAACTTGATGTGCATGTTAGCCATGGTTCAAATCCTTGTTATGCCATGAAAATGGTGTTTGGCCAAGGTTGATATTGTGTCAAAGCCATTGCATGCTAAATGTGAAGCTTGTTGATGATGCATGTAATGAAGGATTGACTACTCTTGAAATTTCTTTTTAGTATTCTTGAGTAGGACATTGAATTCTTTGTTTAACCATGACCAAAGTTAAAAGGGTATGGTTGTGATGTATTCGCCATGGTGCATTCATGAGCATGATTTATGCTTGTTACTTGATTGGTAAAATTTGTGTTTGGATGGGTATGAACCCTTGAGATTGACCTTGCACCTATATGTGTGTATATGTTTGCACATGATGTTTTGGTTATGAAGTAAGTGATAAATATGTTTGTTTAAAGAAGAAAATGTTGAAGAATGGTTGTGAAATTGCAAGTACATTCGGCCTAGTACACATATGATGTGAAAATCTTGGAATTTATTGTTGATTTGGTGCAAGAATGACTAAGTATAATCGGCCATATGAGTGCTTGATGCTATATTATAAGTATTGAGCTACAATATGTAAAGCATTAGCTAGTAAAATGTGTGCCATTCATGTGTGGTGTTAAACATGTAATTGGCCTCAACATCAACATGCATAATCGGCCATGAATGAGTACCTAAGAGGTTGTGTTGTTCGGCCATGAGTAAGCATGTTGAAGGCTTTGTATGTTGAGTCGATTCATGAATTCCGTACTTATGTGACTTTAATGTCTAGTGAATATATGTGGGCTAAGTGCCTTGAGTTCTTCTTTTCTATACTCAAATGATTGAATCAAATTATTTGTTAAATTAAGCTCAAGAGCAAAGGGGGACCAAATCCGATAAAGGGAAGGAAAAAGTAGTCGAATAGCCATCGGAATCATTCGACAACATCCGAGGTAAGTTTTCGAGTATCGAAACTTAGATTTTGATTCGATTGAATGAAGTAATAAGCAATCGAAATTGTGCCTTTGTATGTGGCCATTGAGCCGAAATGATATTTTTGTTAAGTGAATTGTGCATAAAAGTTTTGTTGTGAAAATGAAACAAAGATGTGCATGAATGTTCGAGTGATATCCGGGCTAAGCCCGAAGGCAATTGTGCGAATTGTGATATCCGGGCTAAGCCCGAAGGCAATTGTGCGAGCTATGATATCCGGGTTAAGCCCGAAGGCAATTGTGCGAGTTGTGATATCCGGGTTAAGTCCCGGCATTTGTGCGCGTTACCATAACCGGGCTATGTCCCGAAGGCGTTTGAACGAGTAGCTATATCCGGTTAAACTCCGAAGGTATGTGATTCGAAATTTATAAGCTGCTGGAAAATTTTCAGTTAATGCACTTGTGAAATTCCCAACAAGGTATGTTTTGTGTGTGCTTTGCACACTATGAGTAAGTCGTATGAATATTCGCTCCAATGATAAACGAGCTATCGGCCTTAACTAAGCCGTTGTTTGTGTATGAAAATAAGAGTTGGGATTGTGAAGTAAGCATGTCTTTGAGAAATTGTGCATATGAATTATTGTTTAGCTACTTGAATGCTATGCTTTGGTTGTGTGTATATTATGGCTCGAATCTTACTAAGCATAAATTGCTTACTCCGTTTCTTTGTTTCTCTGTTTATAGATTTTGCTCGTTAGCGATCGGATTCGGGATCATAGAAGTTGAAGTCAACCACACTATCAAAGCCCCTTTTTGGTACTCCTTTAGTTGAGTTCGGATATGGCATGTATAGGACTACCCTCGGTTGTTTTAAGTACTTGTGTTGTATATGTGTACGGCCATGCGAAAATGGTTCGTAATAGTGGAGTATGGAATTAGACCATTTGTGGTTTGTAATTATATATGGTTTCATGATGTGATTATGGATTGGAATGGGAGTGTTGGTCACATGATCAGCCATTGGAATGGCTAAATATGATCATATGTGGACCTAAGTATGACTAGACTATAGTTGATCCATGGGAACTACAATATAGGTAAAGCCTACCTTAAAAACAGATGCTGCCAGCTGCAGTGATGTGGATGGGGAAAATCACCAAAATTTTTAGGAATGGTGTTAAATAGTGAATAAATTATGTGATCGAACCTTGACGAGTCTATTTTCATATGAAAGTAACGAAACGATCATATAATCAGTATACCGAGAGTTATTAAAGTTCTCGTGAGACAGGGCCAGAACTGTTTCTGGGTCCCCTGTCGCGACTTTGAAAATTTTCCATAAATTATCCAGAATGAATTAGAAGTCATGCCTTATATTTGAAGATTCCTTTTTGAGTCTAGTTTCATAAGAAATAAACGGCATCAGTATTGAAACCCTGTACAGAGAGATATTCAAGTTGTAACGCGCAAAGGTCAGTGTAGTCGACCCCTGTAACATGGGTGACTTTAACTAATAAACTGTACCAATTTGCCCGACCAAAAATTCTAGAAATAAATCCAGGGATGGATATATGAGTCTAAATTCAGGGAAAATTTACGGAATCAGTTTCCGAGTTTTGTAACTCGAGATATGCTTTTTAAGGCAATAGTGACGCAGTTTTCCAGCTTGCCTGGGAATGTCAAGTTGGTCGGTGCTACAAGTGGTTTTGGCTTGTTAACCCCTTGTGTCCGACACCGGCAACGGTCTCGGGTTCGGGTGTTACATGGCATGTATAGCTAAACTCACACATGTTACGTAGTCCTAGAACTGACTAAACTGTAGCTCTGATACCAGTAAAATGTAACACCCCTAACCCGTATCCGTCATCGAAATAGGGTTGTGAGCCATTACTGAAAAAAGTACAATTCTGGATATACTCAAAATAACTCAAATTATAATCATATAAATATAAGCATATAATTAGTTAAATATTAAACATTCATTGAAAACAAATCATATTACAAATGTGCACATCATATGTTCAACACTCCACTGGTAATCAAATTTCTAATTAAAAATCAAAGATTTAACTTTTAATTCTTTACATACACATCTTAAACCAATTAAAAGAATTCACATATTAATTTGTTCCTTAACTTAAATGTCATAGACAAATTCACTGAATGATTATATATGAATATGTATACATTTCATGAACCAATAGTCACATCATGCATATTGAACTGTATCAAATTTGGATTATTGTCGAACCATCATTGCTTGAATTTATCAAACTTAACTCACATACTAATATAAATGACCCGAATCATCTACATGCAAACAATTACCATTCAAGACACAATTAATGATTTAAAGTACTCTCAAATCTCATGTTAATTATCCTGTCTAAACTGCACAAAAGCAACCTAACTAATTAATTATGATTTCGTCATCAAATTAATCTTCCAAATAATAATTTGATTTTAAAATACAAATACGTATTTTTATTAAACCAAGACATCATATATACATAGATATATAAATGTAAAGGCCAATTCATCAATCAGCATATATATTAAATAAATTCAAAACTTCATCAAAACTACTCACCAACCGAAATAAACTAGTACCATCTTTTCAAGTCCTAGCCGATTTATAGTAATATGTATCACTTGAACATACGTATATTTATAGAGAAAAATCACATACACCAACTAGAGCATTATTCAAGCTGACCTATTTAACCAAGCTCACCACACACATTTATATACAAGAACATAATCTCCAAATAGTGCTAATTACAAAACTGATTACTCATTGTATCTATCATCACCACCAACATATTCAAAACACATAATACCTAACACATAAAACTTATAATTCCAAACATATAGCATTTTAATCAAAATAGATTTGCCCAACATAATTAAATTCAAACTTAAAAATAAAGCCATTTCCAATACATAATATACTTACCACAAATCAAACCACAATCCAGCATATTCGCATATTTCATAATCAAGATCATAAAGCATTATAGCTAAGCATACATAAAATCAAATTTAACCATAAATAGCAAGCCATTTTCGCATGGCCTTAGTTACATAACCAAAATTAGCACTTCAAAAAAATATGTTCCAGCCTATACATGCCATAATTTGAGCTTTACTTATAAAGGTACCAAAATAGTTGATAGTGTGATGAACTTTGCTGACAGTCCCCAAGCTTGTAGCTTGACTCCAAAATCTATCAAAATAGAGTAACATAAAACACAGAGTAAGCTATAATAGCTTAGTAAGTCATAAGCAAATAAACAACCAAGTGACATATTCAATTTATTATAATCAACCAAATTATAATAATATTAGCATATTCGACCTTAAGACTTCAAATAAAATACTTAAGAAATTTCCATAAACCATTTCTTCCACCTAGGCCGAATACTAACATGGTCATTCAAACCTATAATAATCAACTTCCAAAACAACTAATTATAAAAGAAAAAAATCATGCACACAAATACTTAAAAAAAACACATAAGCTCGAAAATCATATCATAATGTTACACTTATATATATATATATATATATATATATATATCCTATAAAGCAGATTTCACATAGTCACATACACTTCCACATTATTATGTATTGTTCATTGATGCTCAACATATTTGGCCACAAAGCCAAATACACATGCCAGTCTCACTTATGTTCTATATTACCAAATACACATAAAAAGAACGAATATCAAATACATACATACATTATTACTGCTAGTCAACAAGTTAAATCCATACCTGGCCCTTTTAGCTCGTATTTCACTTCCAAACACAATTTACCTTTGCCTGATGAACCATTCAGAATTTGATAGGACATTAGAATAATCTCACAGGTCGTACAATGCCAACATCCCAGATGTGGTCTCACATGTAGTCACATATCGATGCCACTGTCCCAAACAGGGTCTTACTCGTAAACACATATCAGAATCACATATCGATGCCATGGTCTTACTCGTAAACACATATCAGAACACATATCGATGCCATGGTCTTACTCACACACATATATCGGAATCCTATGTCATGACATATGTATCCTAACTATTCCTAAGGTTCATACGGGCCTTTCAGACGTCGTAACTCGGTTGAAACAAAATCGAAAGTGCAGTAGCCAAGTTTATCCATCCCCCTTGGCTAATCATTCAACACATCTCAATTCATTCACATCTTTTCTCTCTTCTCTCCACTTTCTCTCTTCTTTGCCATTCTAAATTCTCTTGCTCTCTTGTCGATTTCTTCCCTTGGAAAAGGGGTTTTCATAAGCCATTTTGGAGCAACATTGAAGTGTTCATAGCAGCATCGATTGACAAGGACAACAAAGAATGAAGAACGGAGCAAGCTAGTCAAGCCACGGAAAAACACTGGATTTGATTCTTGTTCCCTATCTCTTTAATTTTTGTTGTTGTTATGATAAACATATCAATGAATATTTATGTTGTTGGAATGGTTAATTTAATCAATTTAGCTTGAATTTAATTTGTGTTATATTGATTTCATGTCATCTTCTTAAATTGTTAAGATTGTGTTTATGTTGTTATAGGCCTCGGTAAGATGCTTGATTAAGTAAAATCATGACTAGGTTATTCTTGCATTACAATTGTTAGGTAACTAATCAATTAATTATTTAAATGGATTGAAATTGTAATAAATAGACATAGTACTTAATTAGTGCATGTTTAATCATCTAAGGTAGCTAAGGGTTAAATTAGAAACGGTATCTGACGATACAATTGCATTGCATAACTTCCAAGATTATTGTGATTAAATTGTTTCAAGCTAAGGATACTTTGTTACCTCACATAGTCTTTTGTGTGCTTATTAAATTGAGTTAATTGTTTGAATTGACATAGGGATATGTTTAAGAGATTATTTCAATTTAATAAGTATGTATGGCTATAACATATTTGCCTATTAAAATTTGTTTAATCGATTGAATTGACATAGAGATATGTCCAAGAGATGAATGGATTTTGGTAGGTGAGTATGTTCGTAAGTTAGCAAATTACCGAGTTTCCGTGAATTTATTCGTAAAAATATAAACATGAGTTTAATAATTCTAAGTTAAGAAATGTAATTAATCTAATAGAATTATGTCATTTTGATTAAACTCGTATTTTGAAATCATGCATTTGAGATTTATTTATTTAGTTTAAAATCTTAGTTTCTAATCACCTTCTTCAAACAAAATATTTTTTTTTCACTAAAGTGTTTTAAATAGCATTCAAAAATAATTCATTTCACAGTCCCTGCGGGTGCGATAACTCGACATTTACTTGTCACTTTATTGTTTGTTGCGATTGTGTACACTTGCACTGTGACAGCCTTAAAACGACCCTAGTCGGAATGTGGTTTCGGGACCACAAAACCGAGGCATAAAAATAATTTAATATTTATTTTATTGCCTATAATATGTGTTAACTCATGTGTGACATTTTTGATGCTTTAATTTAGAGTTGTAAATGTGAATTTCACTAGAAAGGACCTAGTAGAAAACTTTGAAAGTATGATGGGGGAATGTGTGATGACTAATTAAAGCATGCATGCAAACAATGGCCTTCCATGTCAAATACCCCTCCTTTTACAAGTGATGTCCGGCCATGACAAGGGAGTATGGGCTAAACATGTCATGAAACATGTTTTGTTGGTGCATTAGGGAGAAACAATAAACAAATAAGTATGGGTAATAAAGAAAGAAAAAAATGTGTGTGAGTGAACCCCCCATTGCCGTGCATTGAAGAAAAGAAAGGAAAAAATTTTGCTCATCCATTTCATTCTCTCTTGACCGAAAATACCAAAGAGGAAGGAAGGAATTTTGCTTCATGTTTGGTTTGGAAGGGATTAGGAAGAGATTTGGCTATACTTGCATCAAGATTAAGGTATGTTTGAGGTTGTGCCATGGGATTCATGCATGTTTTAGTTGCTAGCTTGATGTTCTTATTAGCCCATGGTTCAAATCTTTGCTATGTCATGGAATGATATTCGCCAAAGTGGATGTGGTGTTAATGCCATTGCATGCTAAATATCAAGCTTGATAATGATACATGTGATGGGGGATTGAGGACTCTTAGATTTTCTTTTAGCATTTTTGAATGAAATACTAAGTTCTTTGTTTAACCATGACCAAATTGAAACGGTATGGTGTTGTGGTGTATTCGGCCATGGTATATCCATAAGTATGATTCATGCATGTTGCATGGTAAGTAAGATTTAAGCTTTTGTATATGTGTATATATTTGGATATAAGCCACTTGAGAATCGGCCCTTGCACCTACATGAATATATGTTTGCACATGATGTATTGGTATGACATATATACTATTTCAAGTGTATATTTGCTTGTGATGATGTTTCGGTTATGAAGTAAATGAGAGATGTGTATTGAGCGACGATATGTAATGCGTTAGTTAGTAAAATGTATGCTGTTTTTGTGTGGTATTAAGTGTATAATTGGCCTCAACATGGACATGCATATTCGGCCACATGCAGGGAAATTGGTGTGCATGCATTCGGTTAGAGGCAAGCATATTGATGCCTATTCTTGGCTTAGAAAATTCGGCTAAGAGGAATATTAACTAATGTGTTGAGTTCGATTCATGATTTCGTACATATGCGACTTTGATGCCTAATGAGTATATATATTGACTAAGTACCTTGAATTCCTCTTTCGATGCTCAAATGATTAAATCGATTTATTTGTTAAATTAAGCTCAAGAGCAAAGGGGAACTAAATCCGACAAAGGGAAGGAAAAAGTGGTCGAATAGCCATTGAAATCGTTCGACGACATCCTAGGTAAGTTCTTGAGTAATAGAGCTTAAATTCTGAATTGATTAGATCATGTTTAAAGCAAATCAAAATCATGCTCTTTGTGTGTGGCTATTGAGCCGAAATTGCAAGTGTGAAAAGTGCCTTGTGTTTGAGTTTTGCTAATGAAAATGAAATGCGAATGTGTCATGATTTATTGATAATTGTGCTCGGTTATTCGAATGATGTCCGGGCTAAGTCCCGAAGGCTTTGTGCTAAGTGACTATATCCGGACTAGGATCCGAAGGCATTCGTGCAAATTAATAAATCCGGGCTAAGCCCGAAGGCATTTGTGCAAGTTACTAAACCCGGGTTAAGTCCCGAAGGCATTCGTGCGAGTCACTATAACCGGGCTTCGTCCCGAAGGCAATTGAGCGAGTCGTTATATCCGGTTAAATTCCGAAGGTACGTGATTCGAGAATGACCGATCTTGCTGTAAAATTTTCAGTTAATACGCTTGAAAAATTCCAGCGATGAGGTACGTTCGTATGTGCTTGAATTAGTTGATTCCCTTCGAATGATATTCGATCAGTCGAGTAATGAGTTTCCGGTATTTGGCTAAGATGATCCCTTATGTATGAATATAGGGGTTGGAATGTGAAATGAGTATGATATTGAGAATTTGTGCATATGAAATTATCTGTTAGCTTTATGAATGCTATGCTTTTGTTGTGCTGGAATTTCTTGCTCAAACTTACTAAGCATAAATTGCTTACTCCGTTTTCTCTGTTTCTTTGTTTATAGATTTTGGCTCGTTAGCCATCGGACTCAGGATTTTTGAAAGTCGAAGTCTCCCACACTATCAAAGCCCTCATTTTGGTACAATTTTGGTTGAACTTTGAAATGGCATGTATAGGACTACCCTTTTGTTGAAGGTCATGTACCTTTCGGTTTTGTGTAAACTTGGATAGCCATGCGAAAATGGCTTATATACGTTTTTAGCGTAGTACCATAATTGTTTGTATGTTGATCATTATGAGGTATGGAATTGTTTTGAAACGATTAGCCATTGGAATGGTTAATCATGATCACACTTTGTGCTATGTATGCAAAAAGGGCCAATTGAATCATGGAAATCATGAAATAGGTAAAGCCTACCTTAAAGGCAGATGCTCACAGCAGCAGTGATGTGGATGTGAAAAATCACTAAAAATAGTAGGAATGGTATTAAATAGTGAATAAATTACGTAAATGAACTTTGATGAATCTACTTTCATATGGAAGAAACGAAACGGTCATATGAGTTATATGTTAAGAGATATTAAAGTTCTCGTGAAACAGGGCCAGAACAGTTTCTGGATCCCCTATTCCGACTTTGGAAATTCATTGTAAATTAACCAGAGATAATTAGGAGTCATGCCATATATGTATAGATTCCTCTCTGAGTCTAGTTTCTATAGAAACAAACGGTATCAGTATTAAAGCCCTGTACAAGGAGATATTCAATTCGTAACGCACGAAGATCAGTGTAGTCAAACCCTGGAATAGGAGAGAATTTAACTAATAAACTGTACTAATTGGCTTGACAAAAAATTCTAGAAAAAAATCTGTAGATGGACATATGAGTCTAGTTTCAGGGAAAATTACGAAACTAATTTTCGAGCTTTGAAACTCAAGATATGATTTTTAAGGCGACAGTGATGCAGTGACCAGCTAGTCTGGAAATTTCTAAATGGACTGTGAAAATAGTTAAGTCTGTGTGCACCTTGTGTCCGATTCCGGTAACGGACTCGTGTACGGGGTGTATCAATTTTATTGGTATTAGAGCTACGGTTTAGTCGATTCTAGGACTACCGTAATACGTTTGGGTCTAGCTATACATGCCATTTTATGTGATTATTTGATAGTGTGGTGATTTCTGACGTTTGAATTTGTGTTTATTTATAGTAATGGATCCCGATCCCAATCGAGCGATAGCTGATGATGTGGAGAGTGTGGCACCTGCTCCCGCACAAGGGACAGCGCCATGACTCTCAACTTGTTGCTAGAATCGAATGATGAGGCTAGGCAAGCCTTTTATAGCGTGATGAATGATTGGTTCAACCAATACATTCGAACTAATACTGGTGTTCCACAACCTCCATTCCCAACAAACACATTGCAAGACCTACAATGCCTCCGTAACTAACCAAATAAGGTCGAATAATCCCCAGCTTGATAGAATCCGAAAACATGGGGCTACTGAATTTAAAGCTACGGATAGCGACGATGCCGAGCAAGCTGAATTTTGGTTGGACAACACTATCCGGCACTCGATGAGCTATCTTGTACACCGATGAATGCCTAAAGTGTGCTATCTCCTTGCTACGTGATTACGCCTATTATTGGTGGAGCACTCGACTTGTTGTGCCCGAGAGCAAGTAACTTGGGAGTTTTTCAAACCGAGTTTCGGAAAAGTATATCGATCGAGATTTGTTGATCAAAACGGAAGGAATTTCTTGAGCTTAAGCAAGGTTCTATGTCGATTCATCGATTACGAGCAAAAATTTGTTAGACTTAGTAGATACGCCGGAATGTGTTTCGTCCGAGGTCGCATCGTGTGTAAACGCCGAGGATGGGCTAAATGAAGACATAAAAATGTTCGTTGGCATTCTTGAAATACGAGAGTTCGTAGTTCTTGTCGAGCGAGCTTGTAAAGCCGAAGAGCTTAGAAAAGAAAAACAAAAAGTTGATGTGGGAACTGGAGAGTTTCGTAAAAGATCCTCGAGAAAGTCTCTTCAACATGCATCGAAGAAATTTAGAGATGAGGTGGACCGATCTAGAGGCACTTCGGGCCTTTTTAGACGAGATTGTGATCGATCCCTGTGGGTACTCGAGGCACTTCAGTCGCCAGTGTTGGGAATGAACGTCGGACGAACGAGTGTCGACATTGTGGCAAATGGCATTCGAAGTCAGAGGTTCCGTGACCGCTCTGTTACAAGTGCGGATCGGTCGACCACTTTATTAAAGATTGCCCGAGGTTGCCCGAATGAAATACAAATCGAGTGGGAAACCGGTGCTACCACCGCCGAGGTAGACCATCCGGAAATACGGGCAATGCTAGTGGTGGTCGAGAGGATCTAGAGATGTTACGACCAGATCCGAGGCTCGCGCCTCGCTAGGGCTTATGCCATACGCGCACGCCGAGGATGCTTCCTCGCCGAGATGTTATTACGGTACTTTCACTCTCTTTGATACTAATGTGATTGCTTTGATTGACCTGGTTCTACTCATTCTTATATATGCGAAACCTTAGCATCCAGTAAGACTTTACCTATTGAGTCTACTGAGTTCGTAATTCGAGTGTCAAATCCCTTGGGTCGTTACGTGCTCGTCGACAAAGTGTGTAAGAAATGCCCCCTAGTAATTCGAGGTTCCTGCTTTCCGGCGGACTTGATGCTGTTGCCGTTTGATGAATTTGATGTTATCCTCGGTTTAGATTGGTTGACCGTGCATGATGTGGTTGTGAATTGCAAAAGCAAGACTATTGATTTGAGGTGCGCAAATAACGAGATGATTCAATTGAGTCTACGGACTTAAAGGGTTGCCAACGTAATATCATCAATGTTGGCCCGAAATATGTAAGAAAAGGGTGCGAAGCATACCTTGCGTATGTACTTGATGATAAGGAGTTAGAAATAAAACCCGAATCTGCTTGGGTGGTTTGTGAATACCGGATGTTTTTCCCAAGAATTACCGGTTTGCCACTGCTCGGAGATGGAGTTTGGTATTGAGCTTGTACCTGGGACCACACCGATTTCGATAGCTCCGTATCGTATAGCACCAATGGAATTAAAGGAGTTGAAAGCTTAGTTGCAAGAGTTGGTGGATAGAGGTTTTGCTCACCCGAGTTTTTCACCTTGGGGTGCACCAGTGTTGTTTGTGAAAAGAAGGACGGAACCATGAGGTTGTGCATCGACTATCGCCGACCTTAATAAAGTGACAATAAAGAACAAATATCCGTTACCGCGTATCGATGATTTGTTCGATCAATTGAAGGGAGCCTCAGTGTTCTCAAAAATAGATTTGAGATCGGGCTATTATCAGTTGCGAATCTGAGATTCGGATATACCCAAAACTGCCTTCAGAACGTGATATGGTCACTACGAGTTCTTAGTGATGCCGTTTGGGCTCACTAATGCCCCTGCGGTATTTATGGATTTGATGAATCGGATCTTCAAACCATATTTGGATCGGTTCGTAGTTGTGTTCATTGATGACATCCTGGTCTATTCAAGAGACGAGACCGAACATGCGGAACACCTGAGATTAGTGTTGCAAATTTTACGGGATAAGCAGTTATATGCTAAGTTTAGCAAGTGTGAGTTCTGGTTAAGCGAGGTTAGCTTCTTGGGCCATGTGGTATCTGCATCGGGTATTCGAGTCGACCCGAGCAAAATTTCAGCCATACTTAACTGGAAGCCTCCAAGAAATATTACTGAGGTTCGGAGCTTTTTGGGACTTGCCGGTTACTACCGACGGTTTGTAAAAGGATTCTCGATGATAGCCACACCCATGACGAAACTGCTTCAGAAAGATGTCAAGTTTGAATGGACGGAAAGGTGTCAGAAAAGTTTCGACCAATTGAAAACTCATTTGACGGAAGCTCCAGTACTAGTACAGCCCAAATCTGGCAAAGAGTTTGTCATTTATAGTGACGCCTCCCTACTTGGGTTAGGTTGTGTATTGATGCAAGAAGGTCGAGTTGTGGCCTATGCGTCGAGACAATTAAAGCCACATGAGAAAAATTATCCGACCCATGATCTCGAATTGGTTGCCATCGTATTCGCCTTAAAGATATGGCGACATTACTTATTTGGTGAGAAGTGCCATGTGTATTCGGATCACAAAAGTCTCAAATATTTGATGACTCAAAGAGACTTAAATCTGCGACAAAGACGTTGGCTCGAGTTGTTAAAAGATTATGAGCTCGTCATTAACTATCACCCGAGAAAGGCTAATGTGGTTGCGGACGCCTTAAGCCGGAAATCGCTGTTTGCTTTACGAGCGATGAATGTACACCTGTCTATTCTACCCGACAATGTGTTAGTAGCCAATTAAAGGCCAAACCATTGTTGACTCATCAAATTCGTGAAGCTCGTAAAGTTGACGATGAGTTCGTCGCAAAACGGGTGAGTGTGTTCAACAAGGAATCGGAGTTTCAAATTGATGATGACGATTGTTTGAGGTTCGAAATCGTCATGTGTTCCAAAGAATTGAACTTATTTCGATAATTCGAACGAAGCCCATTGTAGCCGAATGGCGATCCACCCGGGAGTACGAAGATGTACAACGATTTGAAACGCCGCTTTGGTGGCATGGTATGAAACGAGACATCTCCGACTTTGTTTGAGATGTTTAATATGTCAACAAGTGAAAGCGGAACATCAAGTGCCTTGAGGTTACTTCACCGATCATGATACCCGAGTGGAAATGGGATCGAGTCACAATGGACTTTGTGTCCGGACTGCCATTGTCAGCAAGTAAAATTGTTGTTGATAGACTGACTAAGTCGGCTCACTTTATCCCTCGTATGCGTCGGATTTTCATTGGATAAACTAGCTAAATTGTACGCTTTCTCGATTGTGAGATTACACGGGTACCGATTTCTATTGTGTCGGATAGAGATCCGAGGTTCACCTCGCGATTTTGGAAGAAATTGCAAGAAGCTTTGGGTACCAAGTTGCATTTCAAAGACCGCCTTTCACCCCAAACCGATGGTCAATCCGAGCGGATAATTCAGATACTTGAGGATATGTTGAGATGTTGCATTCTCGAGTTCGGTGGTTCATGGAATGGTATTTACCTTTGATTGAATTCGCCACAACAATAGTTTTCAATCAAGTATTAAGATGGCGCCTCGAGGCCTTGTACGGCGTAAATGCCGTACACCATTGTTTTGGACCGAGCTCGGTGAAAACAAAATTTTCGGAGTGGATTTAATTAAAGATGCTGAACAGAAGGTAAAGGTAATCCGTGAAAGTCTGAAGGCGGCCATAGATCATCAGAAATCGTACGCGGATTTGAAACGAAAGGACATTGAGTATCAGGTGGGAGATAAAGTGTTTCTTAAAGTTTCGCCTTGGAAAAAGATACTCAGTTCTACCGTAAGGGCAAGTTGAGCCCGAGATTCATTGGGCCGTGAAATCTCTGAACGAGTTGGCCCAGTTGCGTATCGTTTGATTTTGCCCCTTGAACTCGAAAAGATTCACAACGTCTTCCATGTTTCAATGCTTCGATGCTATAGATCTGATCTGTCGCACGTAATTAGTCCATCAGAGGTTGAAATTCAAGCCGATATGAGTTATGAAAAAGAACCAATTCGCATCCTAGCTCGTGAAGTGAAAGAGTTGCGAAACAAAAGGGTTCCGTTAGTAAAAGCGTTATGGCTCAAACACGGGATGGAAGAAGCTACTTGGGAACCCGAGAACTCTATGAAAGAGCGATACCCAAATCTATTTACTGTAAGATTTTCGGGACGAAAATTTCTTATGTGGGGAGAGTTGTGACACCTTAAAACGACCCTAGTCGGAATGTGGTTTCGGACCACAAAACCGAGGCATAAAAATAATTTAATATTTATTTTATTGCCTATAATATGTGTTAACTCATGTGTGACATTTTGATGCTTTAATTTAGAGTTGTAAATGTGAATTTCACTAGAAAGGACCTAGTAGAAAACTTTGAAAGTATGATGGGGGAATGTGTGATGACTAATTAAAGCATGCATGCAAACAATGGCCTTACATGTCAAATACCCCTCTTTTTACAAGTGATGGCCGGCCATGACAAGGAGTATGGGCTAAACATGTCATGAAACATGTTTTGTTGGTGCATTAGGGAGAAACAATAAACAAATAAGTATGGGTAATAAAGAAAGAAAAAAATGTGTGTGAGTGAACCCCCATTGCCGTGCATTGAAGAAAAGAAAGGAAAAAATTTTGCTCATCCATTTCATTCTCTCTTGACCAAAATACCAAAGAGGAAGAAGGAATTTTGCTTCATGTTTGGTTTGGAAGGGATTAGGAAGAGATTTGGCTATACTTGCATCAAGATTAAGGTATGTTTGAGGTTGTGCCATGAGATTCATGCATGTTTTAGTTGCTAGCTTGATGTTCTTATTAGCCCATGGTTCAAATCTTTGCTATGTCATGGAATGATATTCGCCAAAGTGGATGTGGTGTTAATGCCATTGCATGCTAAATATCAAGCTTGATAATGATACATGTGATGGGGGATTGAGGACTCTTAGATTTTCTTTTAGCATTTTTGAATGAAATACTAAGTTCTTTGTTTAACCATGACCAAATTGAAACGGTATGGTGTTGTGGTGTATTCGGCCATGGTATATCCATAAGTATGATTCATGCATGTTGCATGGTAAGTAAGATTTAAGCTTTGGATATGTGTATATATTTGGATATAAGCCACTTGAGAATCGGCCCTTGCACCTACATGAATATATGTTTGCACATGATGTATTGGTATGACATATATACTATTTCAAGTGTATATTTGCTTGTGATGATGTTTCAGTTATGAAGTAAATGAGAGATGTGTATTGAGCGACGATATGTAATGCGTTAGTTAGTAAAATGTATGCTGTTTTTGTGTGGTATTAAGTGTATAATTGGCCTCAACATGGACATGCATATTCGGCCACATGAAGGGAAATTGGTGTGCATGCATTCGGTTAGAGGCAAGCATATTGATGCCTATTCTTGGCTTAGAAAATTCGGCTAAGAGGAATATTAACTAATGTGTTGAGTTCGATTCATGATTTCGTACATATGCGACTTTGATGCCTAATGAGTATATATATTGACTAAGTACCTTGAATTCCTCTTTCGATGCTCAAATGATTAAATCGATTTATTTGTTAAATTAAGCTCAAGAGCAAAGGGGAACTAAATCCGACAAAGGGAAGGAAAAAGTGGTCGAATAGCCATTGAAATCGTTCGACGACATCCTAGGTAAGTTCTTGAGTAATAAAGCTTAAATTCTGAATTGATTAGATCATGTTTAAAGCAAATCAAAATCATGCTCTTTGTGTGCGGCTATTGAGCCGAAATTGCAAGTGTGAAAAATGCCTTGTGTTTGAGTTTTGCTAATGAAAATGAAATGCGAATGTGTCATGATTTATTGATAATTGTGCTCGGTTATTCGAATGATGTCCGGGCTAAGTCCCGAAGGCTTTGTGCTAAGTGACTATATCTGCACTAGGATCCAAAGGCATTCGTGCGAGTTAATAAATCCGGGCTAAGCCCGAAGGCATTTGTGCAAGTTACTAAACCCGGGTTAAGTCCGGAAGGCATTCGTGCGAGTTACTATAACCGGGCTTCGTCCCGAAGGCAATTGAGCGAGTCGTTATATCCAGTTAAATTCCGAAGGTACGTGATTCGAGAATGAGCGATCTTGCTGTAAAATTTTCAGTTAATACGCTTGAAAAATTCCAGCGATGAGGTACGTTCGTATGTGCTTGAATTAGTTGATTCCCTTCGAATGATATTCGATCAGTCGAGTAATGAGTTTCCGGTATTTGGCTAAGATGATCCCTTATGTATGAATATAGGGGTTGGAATGTGAAATGAGTATGATATTGAGAATTTGTGCATATGAAATTATCCGTTAGCTTTATGAATGCTATGCTTTTGTTGTGCTGGAATTTCTTGCTCAAACTTACTAAGCATAAATTGCTTACTCCGTTTTCTCTGTTTCTTTGTTTATAGATTTTGGCTCGTCGGCTATCGGACTCGGGATTTTTGGATGTTGAAGTCTCCCACACTATCAAAGCCCTCATTTTGGTACAATTTTGGTTGAACTTTGAAATGGCATGTATAGGACTACCCTTTTGTTGAAGGTCATGTACCTTTCGGTTTTGTATAAACTTGGATAGCCATGCGAAAATGGCTTATATACGTTTTTAGAGTAGTACCATAATCGTTTGTATGTTGATCATTATGAGGTATGGAATTGTTTTGAAACGATTAGCCATTGGAATGGTTAATCATGATCACACTTTGTGCTATGTATGCAAAAAGGGCCAATTGAATCATGGAAATCATGAAATAGGTAAAGCCTACCTTAAAGGCAGATGCTCACAGCAGCAGTGATGTGGATGTGAAAAATCACTAAAAATAGTAGGAATGGTATTAAATAGTGAATAAATTACGAAAATGAACTTTGATGAATCTACTTTCATATGGAAGAAACAAAACGGTCATATGAGTTATATGTTAAGAGGTAATAAAGTTCTCGTGAAACAGGGCTAGAACGGTTTCTGGATCCCCTGTTCCGAATTTGGAAATTCATTGTAAATTAACCAGAGATAATTAGGAGTCATGCCATATATGTATAGATTCCTCTCTGAGTCTAGTTTCTATAGAAACAAACGGCATCAGTATTAAACCCTGTACAAGGAGATATTCAATTCGTAACGCACGAAGGTCAGTGTAGTCGAACCCTGGAATAGGGGAGACTTTAACTAATAAACTGTACTAATTGGCTTGACAAAAAATTCTAGAAAAAAATCTGTAGATGGACATATGAGTCTAGTTTCAGGGAAAAATTACAAAACTAATTTTCGAGCTTTGAAACTCAAGATATGATTTTTAAGGCGACAGTGACGCAGCGACCAGCTAGTCTGGAAATGTAACACCCCGAACCCGAGACCATCGCGGTTAGGACACACGAGGGGTTAGCAAGCCAAGTTCACTTGTTTTGCCCATCCATTGGACATTTCGGTCAGCTGGAAAAACTGCGTCACTGTCACCTTAAAATCATATCTCGAGTTTCAAAACTCGAAACCGGTTTCAGAATTTTCCCGAATTTAGACTCATATATCCATCCATGGATTTATTTCTAGAATTTTTGGTCGGCCAATCGATAGCTTTATTAGTTAAAGTCACCCATGTTACAGGATCGATCGCTTCCGACCTTCGTGATATAACTTGAATATCTCTCTGCATGCTTTACATAGCTGATTCACTATTTAATACCATTCCTACAAATTTTGGTGATTTTCACATTCACGTTCTCAAGTCGGCAAGATCTGCTTTTAAGGTAGGTCTTACCTATTTTGTAGTCTCCATGAACCAACTAGTCTTGCCTTACATAGGTCCACATATGATCATTTTAACCATGCCAATGGCTGATCATGTGACCAACATTCCCATTTCCAATTCATAGTCACATCATGACACCATATATATATATACAAACCGCAAATAGTTTAAGTTGATACTTCACTATTACGAGCCATTTTCGCATGGCCGTACACATATACATCATAACATATTTAAACCAACAAGGGGTAGTCCTATACATGCCATTTCAAGTTCAACCAAGAATTTATACCAAAATGGGGGCTTGATAGTGTGGATGACTTCGACTTCAACGATCCCGAATCCGATTGCTATCGAGCGAAATCTAGAAAACTGAGAGCCAAAGCAGCAGAGTAAGCATTTTTATGCTTAGTAAGTCTCAAGGAATATAATCAACTCTAATTACAGCAATACGTTCACATAGTTAAATGCATCATTTCATTAATGCACATTCACATAATCATACTTACTTCACCATCCCAACTCTTATGTTTATACACAAATAACGGCTTCATTAAGGCCGATAACTCGTTCCATCATAGGAGCGGATATTCACACGCTCTTACTCCTAGCGCGCAAAGCACACACCACACTTACCTTGTCATTGGGAAATTTCACAAGTGCATTAGCTGAAATTTTCCAGCAAGCTTATAATTTTCAAATCACATACCTTCGGAGTTTAACCGGATGTCGCTACTCGATCAATCGCCTTCGGGACATAGCCCGTTATGGTAACCCGCACCAAGGCCTACGGACTTAACCCGGATATCACGATTTGCACAAATGCCTTGGTCTTAGCCGGATAGAATGACTCGCACGAATGCCTTGGTCTTAGCCCGGATGTAGCCACTAGCACAATTGCCTTCGGTCTTAACCCGGTTATAATTTCCAAAGATAATTGTCTTCGGGCTTAGCCCGGATATCATTCAATTTCTCATGCACACATACATCAATAATCATTGGACATACATATTTATTTTCGTTACTAAGGCTCAAACACAATTATAATCACTAACATAATCGCCTTCGGGACTTAGCCCGGTATCATTCGAATACTCATACACACATAAATCAATAATCAATACATCCATATTTCATTCCACATAATTCAAGTAAGGTCACTTCTTGAGGACTTACCTCGGATGTTGTCGAACGGCTTTTACGGCTATTCGATTACTTTTTCCTTCCCTTGTCCAATTGTGGCCCTCTTAGCTCTTGAGCTAATTCAAACAAATTCAATTTATCAAAACCTCATTGTGCTAGCTTATGGCGAATATGACAAGGAATTTAAATGGTCATATGGCCACCCTTTAGCTTGAATACACAATGGTCATGCACATTTTATACTACATCAAGCAATTCAATACAATTTATTCGAGCATCAAGGAAAAGCTAAGGCCTTCAATAGGCTACCCAAGGTCGAATATACTTGTCCATGTTGAGGCCAATTATGCACTTAATACCACACAAAAACAGTATGCATTTTACTAGTTAATGCTTTGCATATTGTAGCTCAAAACTTACAATATAGCATCAAGCACTCATATGTGTGCTAGGCCGAATGTGCTTACAATTTCACAATTATTCTTCAACATCTTCTTCTTTAAAAAACTTATTCATCACTTCCTTCATAACCAAAACATCATGTGCAACATATATATACATATATGAGCATGGCGAATTTCAAGGTGTCCATAGCCATCCAAAACACAAATTTTAACTAACATGCAAGAAGCATGAACCATGCTCATGAATGCATCATGGCGAATATGACAATCATGATCCTTTTCAACTTCAATCATGATAAAACAAAAGAAAGCTCAAAATCTTACTCAAGAGTAGACAATCCATCATTGCATGCATCATCATCAAGCTTCACACTTAGCATGCAATGGCTTTATCACCATAACAACTTTGGCCAAATACCATTTCCATGGCTTAACAAAGATTTGAGCCATGGCTAACATGCACATCAAGTTAGCAACCAAAACATGCATGAAACTCCTAACACAACCTCATACATACCTTAATCTTGATGCAAACTTAGCCAAATCTCCTTCTAGATCTCTTCCAAACCAAGCATGAAGCACAAATCCTCCTTCTTCCTTAGTTTTGGCTCAAAGAAAGGATGAACAAAATTTTTTCTTTCCTTCTCTACAACTCACGGCAATGGGGGGGATTACCACACTCACACACATTTTTTTTCATTTTTTATCACCCATACACCTTTGTTATTATTTCACCCTAATGCACCAACAAAACATGTTTCATGACATGTTTAGCCCATCCTCCTTGTCATGGCCGCCACCACCTATAAAGGGGGAATTTGACATGCAAGTCCATTATTTTGCATGCATGGTTTAATTAGTCATCACACATTTCCTATCATACTTTCAAAGTTCATTACTAAGTCCTTTCTTGTGGAATTCACCCTTATAACACTAAATCAATCATCATAAAATGTCATACATGAGCACACATATTATAGGCATCAAAATAAATTTTAATTATTTTTATGCCTCGCTTTTGTGGTCCCGAGACCACCTTCCGACTAGGGTCAATTTTGGGCTGTCACAGGAAATTTCTAAATGGACTGTGAAAATAGTTAAGTCTGTGTGCACCTTGTGTCCGATTCCGGTAACGGACTCGGGTACGGGGTGTTACATGCACATTTCCATTATTCTAAGTTTTTGGCGCTGTTGTCGGGGACTATTTTAAAAAGTCATTATTTATGAATTTGTTAGTTTTGCATTTTGGTTTAATTTTCTGTTTAAATTTTAACTTAATTAGTTTTTCTGTGATTACTTCAGGTGTTTATGAGTATTGATCGAATCATCAATTTACTCCTTGTAGACCTTGAGATTGAACGAACTTTTTGACAGTGAAGAAGACAAGCAAGTCAGAGAATGACCGAAGAAATGAACTTTGAAAATCCAAATCAAGGAAATGGAGCAAACACTGCTCAAAATCCTATCCTTATTGCTGATGATAGAGATAGAGCTTTAAGATAGTATGTCGTGCCAATGTTTAATGATCTTAATTCGGGTATTAGAAGACCCGAAATTGAGGCACAACAGTTCAAGCTGAAGCTAGTCATGTTCCAGATGCTTTAAACAATGGGCCAATTCAGTGGAATGCCTACTGAAGATCCTCACCTACACTTAAGACTGTTTATGGAGGTGATCGATTCTTTCAAGTTAGTCAGAGTACCCGAAGATGCATTACGATTGAAGTTGTTCCTGTATTCATTAAGGGACAGAGCTCAAGCCCGATTAAACTCATTACCACCAAATTCAATTTCCACATGGCAAGAGTTAGCGGAAAGATTCCTTATAAAGTATTTCTCGCCTAGCAAGAATGCTAAGTTGAGGAATGAGATCATTGCTTTCCAACAAATGGATGATGAGTTCTTGTATGAAGCATGGGAAAGGCATAAAGAATTATTACAGAAGTGTCGTCATCACAGTATCCCACACTGGATCCAACTTGAAACATTTTATAATGGTCTTAATGCTCACACAAGGATGGTAGTGGACGGTTTTGCTAATGGTGCTCTCCTTTCTAAGTCTTATAATGAGGCTTATGAAATCATTGAGAGGATTGGCAACAACAATTATCAATAGCAAACCAATCAAACAGTGTCAGGGAGATGAGTTGCTAGAATACATGAAGTAGACGCTCTTACTTCACTCGAATCTCAGGTATCATCAATATCCTCAATGTTAAAAAATCTTACTACTAATGGGCCTAAAAGTTTTGCAGCACAGCTACCAAATCAATTTGAAAGTATAGCCTGTATCTATTGTAGGAAAGAGAATTTGTTCAAAGAATGTCCATCGAACCCAGACTCTGTATATTACATGTGTAACCAGAACCAAAGTTGAGGAAGGCAAGGAATGCAATCCAATTTTTATAACCCATCATCGCGAAACCTCCTGAATTTATCCCGGAGTAACCAAGTGGCTGGAACCAGTAACACTTAAGCCCAATCTAGACTAACCTAACCACGTAGTTTTCCCCAACAAGTTCAGAAACCAACCCAAGCTGAACCATCCAATGGCTTAGAAAATTTGTTAAAGGCATACATGGCGAAGAATGATGTAACAGCCTGATTTAGACCCTAGTCAGAATAGTGGTTTCGGGACCACGAATCCAAGTCAAAAAAATATTTAAAAGTTATTTTTTGTGTGAATTTATATCTGGGAAATTTTCGCAATTTAATTTTGTCGTTTAGGTGCCCGATTAAATAGAAGGACTTAATCACGAAAATGATAATTTAATGGTTATTTGTATAAAGGGCCAAATTGCTATTGGCTTTTTAAATTGAAGCCAAAAAGTGGTAAATAGACCATTTGAATAGGTAATGGCTGATTGTACCCTTGTATTATGTGTTTTAGTTATTTAATTATAAAGGGTTTAATAGTAATTAATTAAAATGTTATTATAAGTATAATAAAACAAAAAAAGCTTATAACATGTCTTTATATTATCATCGCCAAAACCAAAAAATAAATAAGAAGAAAAGAAAAAGAAAACCTAGTTCGGCCATCTTCCATGCTTAGTTCAAGGTTCGTTCTTAGTAGGTTTTTGATAATTTTTACGTTTTTGAGATCGTTGCTTCGAGTACTAGTAAACCCATGCTTGAATTTTTATTTTGGTGAATATTTTGAGTTATGCCGTTGTTGAGAGCTTGTAATTTTTGTTGTTTGATGATGAAATATGAAAGATATGTTTTATATTAACATGTTTTGTATTGGAGTTTTTGATGATTTTGAATAATTAGGACTAAATTGCAAAAATAAAATTTGAGGGACTAAAATGTGAAATAAATGAAATATTGGACTTGTATGAATATGGGTAAGATTCAGCCGAACATGGGTATAGTGAAGTTTTGCATATTTTGTGTTTTGTGCAATAGGGACTAAATTGTAAAAAGTGTAAATATCAAGGGTAAATGGTAATTTGTCCATTCATGTGTTTTTGGACTAAATTGAATGAAAATATGTTTGAATGAGCTTAATTTGAATTTTTTTAGATCAAGAACCAAAGAAATCAGATTTGGATCGGGGCAAAAAGAAAGTTCTCGACTAGTCGTCCCATTCTATTTTACATTGTTCGAGGTAAATTTATAAACAAATAGACATACTTAATTTAATTATATGCAAAGTATATATGCTAAAATGAAATATATGAATTTATAAATGCTATAGTCGAATGTGCATAAGCTTGGAAACCATGTTCATGCATTCGTTTCGACCGACTTACGACGTCCGAAAGCCCCGTATGAACCTTAGGAATAGTTAGGATACATATGTCATGACATAGGATTCTGATATATTTGTGCGAGTAAGACCATGGCATCGATATGCGACTCCGATACATGTGTGTGAGTAAGACCTTGTCTGGGACAATAGCATCGATATGTGGCTACATGTAAAACCACGTCTGGGACATTGGCATTGTATGATATGTTTGATTATCTGAGTGTCCTATCCAATTTCGTATGGTTCATCAGGCAAAGATAAGTTGTGTTCAAATGTGTAAAACGAGCTAAGTGGCCAGGTATGAATTAACTTGATACCTACTTGAGATAAGGTAAGTAAGTACTTTGAATATTGGTCGTAAATCATGTACGATGCAAATGAAGAATATATGCGTATGTGGTATGTGTATTCGGCCTGTGAATGAATAACTTGTGTATCCTTGTAATGTTTCTTAAATATGTGCATATATGATTTGGTATATTCAGCCATATAGGTAATATAAATATATGTGATGTTATACTATGATTCTTGAGCTTGCGTATGTGAGTAAAAGTATGTATGGTTTAGTATGACTATTTGGTTTGGAAGTTGATTAATAATATGATAAAATTACTATGTAAGTATTCGGCCTAGGCGGGTAATTGTCTATGAAAATGTATTAATTATGGAATTTGTAGGTTTGAGGTCAAGCATGGTAATGTTAATGTAATTCATTTAGTTAATATGTGTTGACTATATTATTGATTTTCTTATGACTTACTAAGCTAAGATAGCTTACTGTGTGTATATTTGTTTTATAGATTTTGGATGCAAAATACGAGCTCAGGGATCGTCAGCAAAGTCTATCACACTATCCACTGTTTTTGGTACCTTCATAAGTGAACTATCAAACCTATGGCATGTATAGGCTGGATTATCTTTTGAAATGTAAGATTTCAGTTCAGTATAATTTGAGCCATGCAAAAATGGCATAATTTCCATGTTTGATTTCGATTATGTTTGCTTATGGTTTGATTTTATTTTGGCTATGGTATTTTATGCTATGGATGAATAACATTTGTGATATGTGTTTTGTGGTGCATTGAAGTTAGTTAATGACTTAGGATGAGGTATGAAAGAATCGACCATAAGTATGTTTGGTTGATCTAGATGTGTTTCATACTAAGATAATATATATATATATATATATGTGAATTTTGCTTATTATGCTTAGTCTTGATCTAATAAGTTCTTAGTTGTAATGTTTAATGAGTTTAGTTTTGATAATTCGGTGATGGAAATTTTTGACGTGAATGTGGTTTTAAATAATATGATTCGGCTAAGCAATGTATTAAGTAAGGAAAAATGTTCCATGATTGTTTTAGTCAATTTGTTTTGTTATGAATTCAAATGTTAAGCGTGGCCTTGAAATTTTAGGATAAGTGCGCACTATATATATAAAAGCATAAATATCATGCTCGGTCATGTTATATTGTACTAAGTTGCAAGGGTGATTGCTTGTTAAATTATGTAATAAGATTTCAATTGGTTTTATTATGAGTTTGTGCAGAAGTTGTTATTTGTGTCCGAAAATGGTTTAAGTTAAAATGATGTAATGTACTTGAGCTCGGTGTAACATTTTGCTTCTCTTGTATGTTAGTCATTTATTAAACCGTAATACTACTTGATATAATGCTTTATCCGAATATGCTTATATGCTTTTATTTATGTATACATATATTCGAATGGATGTATTATGTGACACCCCTAAATTGACCCTAGTCGGAAAGTGGTTTTGGGGACCACTAAACTGAGTCATAAAAATAATTAACCATCATAGTTGATGCTTATTATATGTATATATGCATGTGTGAAAATTTCATGTTTGAATTTTGTTAATTGTAAGTGAATTTTATTAAATAGGACTTATGTGAGAAAATTTAGAAATGTGCTAGGCAAATGTAAAGTGGCCTATTAATGCATGTTATGAAAATGATGGGTTTGCATGTCAAATTACCCAAAATTAGAGCTAGTGGCTGGCCATGCTATGGGGTGAAACATGTTGTAAACATGTTGTGTTAGTGTGTTATGTTAGAAAGAATAAAATAAAAGGTTAGTAATAAAGTAATGAATAGAGGGGTGATGAAAACAAAGTTGTCTCATCCATGTCCCCCCCTCCATTGCCGTGAATTGAAGGAAGAAAACAAAGAAAAAAAAATGTTCATCTTCTAACATCCTTGGCCGAAAATGCCAAGACGAAGGCGGAAAGGGAAGTAAAATATTCGGCCACTCCTTCTAGTCTTGAATAAGGTATGTAATTCATGGTAGCTTTTGAAATTGTTGAATGTATTAAACTAGTTACTAAGCCCCTTAGTTAGCCATGTTCAAATTTTGAATCTTGTTGGTAACATGAGCAATCGGTCATGAGAAAATGTTCAAGAAATGGTTGTTGCTCATGTTATTTGGATGAGAAATGGTGAGTTTTGTTGTTTCATGTTAAGTTAGGTGAATGATGATAGATGAGTGTTTGAACTAGAAAAAAAAAATCATAGGTGAGCATTAGATACTAAGGGAAAAGAATCGGCTACCTTGTTATGAGCTAGGGCCGAATGTGAGTTTGGTTGTGTTTGAATATTACATGCTTGGTAGAGTGGTGGATGAAAGTGCCGAATGTGGTCTTTGCTTTGGGCATAAGGAATAATAGTATGCATAGGTTTCGGCTTTGGTAGTACCTATGTGATTATAATTAGTTCATTTTGATGGTTCGGCATGAGGTGATAAGTAAAAGTTTAAAGGTTTGCTAAATTGTCTTTGTCATTGCCGAATGTGTGTATAGTTAAAGAGAATTTGTTAAAGTGCTTAGTTATTTGATATTGGGTTAATGATATGTGTATTCGGTCATAAAGGTGCACATGAGGAAATGTTAGATTAATGGTATTAAATTGCTTAATGTGATTAAAAATGCGCATGACCATTTTGTATTTGAACTAAAGGTGGCCATATGACCTATCAAACTCCTTGTCACATTCGGCCATAAGCTAGCATAATGAGACTTTAATAAGTTAAATTTGTTTGAATTAGCTCAAGAGCTTAAAGGACCAAAGTTGGATAAAGGAAAGGAAAAAGTGATCGAATAGCCGCTGAAATCGTTCGACAACATTCGAGGTAAGTTTTAAGTGATTAAACGTTGAGTAAATTCAATCATAATAGGACATAATGAGTTGATTTAATAAGATATGATGTGGCCATGATATGTCTTAAACTCAAATGGTAAGTTCATAAGTGTTTGGACTTGGAAATTTAAGAGCAAATTGTAATAATTTGCTTTGGACAGCAGCAGTAACGTGATTTTCGAAAATCACTATAAATTGTTGGTGTGGAATTATAGGTTGAATAAAATATGTACTTAAAGCTTAGTTAGTCTAGTTTCTTATAAAAGAGACCTTGGAAGCAAAAAAATTTCCTATAAAGAGATATTTAAAGTTGTGTGGGACAGGTCGAATGACTCAAAATCCCTGTTCTATTTTTGGAAAATCATTATAATTTGTACAAAAATGGTTATAAGATAAGATTTATATGATTAGACTCCTTAATGAGTCTAGTTTCAAATGAAATCAAAT
Organism: Gossypium arboreum; assembly: GCF_025698485.1. NCBI lineage: Eukaryota > Viridiplantae > Streptophyta > Magnoliopsida > Malvales > Malvaceae > Gossypium > Gossypium arboreum. The sequence continues at coordinate 54,447,088 of NC_069082.1, forward strand.
AGAACACATTATGAATTCTTTACAATGAAAAATTTGATTCGTAGTGAAGAATGGTCAGATTAGCAAACAGTGAAACAGGGGAAACTTTAAGAAAAATCTGGTATTGATTGGCCAACCTAAAATTCTGGAAATTTTATGGATGGAAGATATACGAGTCTATATTCAGGGAAAATGAATGGCAAGTGATTTGGAGTTTTGTAGCTCCAGTTATAAATAATTTAGTGACTATTGCTCAGGAAAACAGCTCGTAGTGAATATGTGATTTTGTTGTAAACATGGATAAAACTTGTTTTAGTTGCTCATAAGCTATTGATTAAACCCATACGTGAATTCTAAATCGTGATATTGTAAAACGAGATATGAGTGTTAGACGGATCTTTGATATTAAAATTTGTGAAATTGTAAGTTTATGAGTATTCGAATATGAAATGATAGTATAGCGTGAAATTGAATTATTCATTGGAAAATGATTGATGTAGATTCGGCCAAGACAAAGTGTAAACATGGTAGTATATGTGGTATGTGAAGTATATTAGGATAATTGTGATGTGAATACATGAAAATTTATATTTTGATTTAGGATTTTATGTGATGAATGTGAATGTGTATATATGAGATAAGGCCGAATGGCCAATGTGATGAATGTGAACATGTATATATGTGATAAGGCCGAATGGCCAATGTGATGAATGTGAGCAAGCATATGTGTGATAAGGCCGAATGGCCTATGTGGTGAATATGAACATGCATATATATGATAAGGCCGAATGGCCAATGTGATGAATGTGAGCATGCATATGTATGATAAGGCCGAATGGCCAATGTGGTGAATATGAACATGCATATATGTGGTAAAGCCGAATGGCTAATGTGAAATATGTATGAGATATGTATATGTGGTAAAGTCGAATGGCTAGTGCGAAATATGTATGAGGTATGTATATGTGGTAAAGCCGAATGGCTAGTGTGAAATATGTGCGTATATTGTGGCCGAACGACCAAATGTGAAAGGTGTGTATTATTAGATATTTGATGAGGCAAATGAATTACAAATATGACAGTCGATGTGAATGTTGTAACATGTGATTAAATGTACATGAAACTTGGAAATATATTCCGGGTAAGATCCGATGACTACGTGTGGAGATTATGTCCGGGTATGACCCGATGACTACGTGTGGAGATTTTGTCCGGGTAAGACCCGATAACTTCGTGTGGAGATTTCATCTGAGCTAAAGGTCTCGCCGATAATCCGAGTAGAGGTTAAAGCTATAAGACTTCGTAATAAGAATTGCTTATAAATATATTCAATGCGAAAGGTTAAACAGGTATGTACTCCAAGTTTATATGTGAGCTTGATTTGAACTAAATCATAAGGTAGTTATGTGATGCATATGAGAGCAATCTATGAGACTATTCCCATGATTATGTGACATCGGATCAGTGTGAGAGGTTATGTGAAATCATACAATATATCTATGTCACATGAGCTCACTTTTATGTGAAAGTTTATCTGCCTATTGTATATGATGAGATGTGCATATTCGGTAAAGGGATGGTATGCCCGAAGGAAGAGTGAAATAAAAATACGAACAACTATGTTATAATTTGATTGTTATCTGTTGACACTGCTTAAAACTTACTAAGCATTGTAATGCTTACTCCGTTTACTTTGTTTTCTCTGTTTTATAGATCTCATTGCGGTTACTGTGCTTGGGGATCGTCAAGAACTAGTCACACTATAACTATCCAACGCTTGTTACTTGTTATGTTTAGAATTATTTTATGGCATGTATAGAATAGACTAGTGGCGGAAGAATATTTTTGGTTAATGTATATAAGCCATGCGAAAATGGCATCTTTTGAATGTTTACTTAGAGAAGTTTGAATTTTATCCCTGGCTGTGCTTAGTACTTATTTAAATGAATGATCTTTATTTCAAGAAAAAGTTCAAAATTTTACTGTTCTGATATGAGTTACAAGTCCGGTAATGCCCCTTACCTATTCCTGACGATTCACGGGATAGGGTGTTACATTTTATTGGTATCAGAGCTACGGTTTAGTCGATTCTAGGACTAATGTAGCACGCGTGAGTCTATTTATACATGCCATAAAGTGATAAAATGATAGTGTGATGATTTTTGACTATTAAAATGTGTTTGTTGTATTGCAATGAATTTTGATCCTGATCGAGCTGTAGCAAGCTTCTGACTATGAGAATTTATGATATAACTTCACTTAGATATGCCTAAATTATTAAGTTGATCAGGTACGTATCATGTACTCGTATTTGAATTTCGATTTGGATTGAATTATAAGGGTATAAGTGATGCAATTTTGAAAGAGTGTTTGACTATAAATGTGATTTTTGTATGTGGCTATGGAACTGAAAGTTGAATGGTCGATAAGCATGTTGTGTTTGTATTCAAGTAATGTAAATGATATACTAATGTGTATTGCTATATGTGTATATGTACATGAGAATTGAGTGTGATATATCCGGACTAAGTCCCGAAGAGCATTCGTGCTAGTGATGTATCCGGACTAAGTCCCGAAGAGCATTCGTGCTAGTGATGTATCCGGGCTAAGTCCCGAAGAGCATTCGTGCTAGTGATGTATCCGGACTAAGTCTCGAAGAGCATTCGTGCTAGTGATGTATCCGGACTAAGTCCCAAAGAGCATTCATGCTAGTGATGTATCCGGGCTAAGTCCCGAAGAGCATTCGTGCTAGTGATGTATCCGGACTAAGTCCTGAAGAGCATTCGTGCTAGTGATGTATCCGGACTAAGTTCCGAAGAGCATTCATGCTAGTGATATATCCGTGCTAAACCCCGAAGAGCATTCGTGCTGGTGTTATATCCGGGCTAGGTCCCGAAGAGCAATCATGCTGGTGACGTGTATTCGGGCCTTCGTGCCTAGTAGGCTTCGTGCCGGTAATTTGAGCAAAGTTTAAGTGTTCATTATACGAATTCAAATTTAAATGAGATGATATGTTTAAAAGTGTACATACATGATATTTATAGACTTGGTTAAGTCATTTCAATGTGTAATAACGAATGAATAAGAGCACTATGTGTGTGAATGATTAGAGGCACTGTGTGTGTGCGAATTCCTTTAACCGAGCACTATGAGTACGAGATCGGTCAGTGGGCACTAAGTGTGTGAAGTGGAATTCATGTAAGACCTCGTCTGGGACGAAGGCATTGATTTGAGATAGTGTGTAAGACCATGTCTGGGACATGGCATCGGCTCGATATGTGAGAATATGTAAGACCATATCTAGCATATGGCATTGTAAGAGCTATATGTGCTTAATGAGTATCTGTAATGATTTCGAATGATTCAACGAGTATATTTAAGATGATAAATTAAGTAAGATCAGAATAAGTGATACAGGTATGTATGGAAGGTATGAGAAAATCAAATGAAAGTAAAAAGATGGTGGATATGTTGTTAAGAAATGAATTCATGTTATAAATGTGTTACGGATTTAGTCTATGGAATGCTTGGTATATGAAGTCATATGTGCTATTGCTAAATGACCCCTATTTTTTTTTTGTTAATCATATTCAAGAAATTATTTCGATTAAGTTCGACATTTGAAAGTCTGTAAGAATTTTTGATGAATGCTGATAATTTTGGATATATGGGTTATGTGCTAAAATAAATCCCATGCCGGTATACTATATGAGGCTTTATGCCAAATCGATTGTATACGGGTATCGTTAATGATGATTGAATGTGCTAAATGAATTCAATGTTCGGTATGTGGAAGTTGATTTTATGTTGGAAATAGGTTAAGTTGAATAGTGAGATATGATGGAGTTATAAAGGATATTTATTGGGATGTTTGAGTATATGTGTACTTTCGTCAAAGTTACTGACTTGTACATGAATGAAAATGTGGGTTACAAATATGTGGGTTGATGATGTGAATTATACATGTTAATATGTGCTTAATATGTGTTTCAAATGCATTTGTGAATTAAATTGAGTGATTATTGCTTATGAAATCAAGAAAATGAGATATATGTGCATACTTGTAGAAATGTTTATGTATTTGTTTTAAGAGAAGAAAATGATTGTTTTTTATCGATGCGAAATCAATAATGAATTACAATTGCTATCGATGAGCTAATGTTTATATGAATATAATTCAATAAGAGGACGTTATCCTAAACTATGCATCGGTAGAAATTTTCGAAGACGAAAATCCCTAAAGGGGGGAAGAGTTGTGACACCCCTAAATTGACCCTAGTCGGAAAGTGGTTTCGGGGACCACTAAACCGAGTCATAAAAATAATTAACCGTCATAGTTGATGCTTATTATATGTATATATGCATGTGTGAAAATTTCATGTTTGAATTTTGTTAACTGTAAGTGAATTTTATTAAATAGGACTTATGTGAGAAAATTTAGAAATGTGCTAGGCAAATGTAAAGTGACCTATTAATGCATGTTATGAAAATGATGGGTTTGCAAGTCAAATTACCCAAAATTAGAGCTAGTGGCCGGCCATGCTATGGGGTGAAACATGTTGTAAACATGTGTTAGTGTGTTATGTTAGAAAGAATAAAATAAAAGGTTAGTAATAAAGTAATGAAGAGAGGGGTGATGAAAACAAAGTTGTCTCATCCATGTCCCCCCTCCATTGCCGTGAATTGAAGGAAGAAAACAAAGAAAAAAAAAATGTTCATCTTCTAACATCCTTGGCCGAAAATGCCAAGAAGAAGGGGGAAAGGGAAGTAAAATATTCGGCCACTTCTTCTAGTCTTGAATAAGGTATGTAATTCATGGTAGCTTTTGAAATTGTTGAATGTATTAAAATAGTTACTAAGTGTAACACCCCGTACCCGAGTCCGTTACCGGAGTCGAACACAAGGTGCACACAAACTTGACTTAATCATTTTCACAGTCCATTTAAAAATTTCCAGACAAGTTGGTTACTGCATCACTGTCGCTTTAAAAATCATATCTTGAGTTTCAAAGCTCGAAAATCAGTTTCGTAATTTTTCCCTAAAACTAGACTCACATTTCCATCTACATATTTTTTTCTAGAATTTTTTCTCGGGCCAATTAGTACAGTTTATTAGTTAAAGTCTCCCATGTGACAAGGGTCGACTACACTGACCTTCGCGTGTTACAACTTGAATATCTCTCTGTACAGGACTTCAATACTGATTCCGTTTGTTTATATAGAAACTAGACTCAAAGAGGAATCTATAAATATATGTAATTAATCCTAATTATCCCTGGTTAATTTACAATGAATTTCCAAAGTCGGAACAGGGGGTCCAGAAACGGTTCTGGCCCTGTCTCACAAAAACCTAAATATCTCTTAACATACAACTCATATGACCGTTTCGTTTCTTCCATATGAAAGTAGATTCATCAAGGTTCATTTACATAATTTATTCACTAATTTATTCCATTCCTGATATTTTTAGTGATTTTTCACATCCACACCACTGCTGATGACAGCATCTGCCTTTAAGGTAGACTTTACCTATTTCATAATTTCCATGATTCAATTGGCCCTTTTTGCATACATAGCACAAAGTGTGATCATGATTAACCATTCCAATGGCTAATCGTTTCAAAACAATTCCATACCTCATAATGATCAACATACAAACGATTATAGTACTATGCTAAAACGATATAAGCCATTTTCGCATGGCTATCTAAGTTTACACAAAACCGAAAGGTACATGACCTACAACAAAAGGGTAGTCCTATACATGCCATTTCAAAGTTCAACCAAAATTTGTACCAAAAAGGGGGCTTTGATAGTGTGGATGACTTCGACTTCAATGATCCCGAATCCGATAGCTAACGAGCAAAATCTATAAAACAAAGAGCCAAAGCAACGAGGTAAGCATTTTAATGCTTAGTAAGTCTCAAGTAATGAAATCAGCTTTGACTAAAGTATTACATTCACATAGCTAAATGAATCACTTTAGTTATACACATTCTCATAATCATATACACACACAAGGTATCAACCTATCTAAGAGCCGAAAGTTCGTTAGTCGATCGAACGAACACTATTTCAAACGAATCGACTTTTCCGATGCACATGTAAACATACCTTATCATATGGGTTTTTCGAGCGTATTAATTGAATTTATTACCGCACCAAAACGCTCACCTTCAAACCGAGCTTCTTCAGAATTTAGCCGGATATAACCACAAGCACAATTGCCTTCGGGTCTTAACCCGGATTTGGTATCTTGCACAAATGCCTTCGGGTCTTAGCCCGGATATGACAACTCGCACGAATGCCTTCGGGTCTTAGCCCCGATATAATCACTAGCATAAATGCCTTCGGGACTTAGCACGGATATATTCACTAGCATAAATGCCTTCGGGACTTAGCCCGGGTATCATTCAAATGCTCATGTATACATATATCAAGAATCACGACACATCCATATTTCATTTTCACATTAAGGCTCAAACACAAAATATTTATCAAACCTTTCCAATTTCGCTCAATAGCCACACACAAAGAGCATGATTTCAATTAACTTTATAACTTAGTCCCTACGCACATTCGGTCATGTCCGCCATAATATGACAAATCATTTCAATATAATTCAAGTAGGGTCATTATCAAGACTTACTTGAACGTGGTCGAGCGATTTCGACGGCTACTCGACTACCTTTTCCTTCCCTTTATCGGATTTAGCTCCCTTTGCTCTTGAGCTTAATAGTGACCTAGGATAGCCGAATGCTTCACTCCTTCTTCCCTTTTTCCTTCAATTTTCGCCAAAAGATGTTCAAGGATGAACACACACATTTCTTTTTCTTCTTTGTATTTTCTTCCTAGTTTTGGCTCAAAGAAAGGATGAACAAATTTTTTTTCTTTCTTTTCCTTCAACTCACGGCAATGGGGGATTACACCTTCTCTCCCTTTTTTTTTCAATTCTTTATTCCTCACCTTAGTTTAATTTTTCCTCCCATATTGCACCAACAAATCATGTCTATGACATGTTTTGCCCATCCTCCTTGTCATGGCCGCCACCACTTATAAAAAGGGGGTATTTGACATGCAAGACCATTGTTTTGCATGCATGCTTTAATTAGTCATCACACATTTCCCTATCCTACTTTCAAAGTTCACTACTAGGTCCTTTTAGTGAAATTCACATTTATGACCCTAAATCAAATCATCAAAATGTCACACACAAATTAACACATATCATAGGCATCAAAATGAATATTAAATTATTTTATGCCTTAGTTTTGTGGTCCCGAAACCACTTCCCGACTAGGGTCAATTTTGGGCTGTCACAACTCTCCCCACTTAAGAAATTTTCGTCCCGAAAATCTTCTCGGTAAATAGGTCAGGTAACGCTCTTTCATAGAGTTCTCGGTTTCCCAAGCAACTTCTTCCATCCCGTGTTTGAGCCATAACACTTTTACTAACAGAACCCTTTTGTTTCGCAACTCCTTCACTTCACGAGCTAGGATACGAATCGGTTCTTCTTCATAACTCATATCGGCTTGAATTTTAACCTCTGATGGACTAATTACGTGCGACGGATCAGATCTATAGCGTCAAAGCATCGAAACATGAAAGACATCGTGAATCCTTTCAAGTTCAGGGGGCAAAATCAAACGATACGCAACTGGACCGACTCGTTCGGATATCTCATATGGCCCGATGAACCTCGGACTCAATTTGCCCTTACGCCCAAATCTGAGTATCTTTTTCCAAGGTGAAACTTTAAGAAACACTTTATCTCCCACCTGATACTCAATGTCTTTTCATTTCAGATCCGTGTACGACTTCTGACGATCGGAGGCTATCTTCAGATTTTCACGGATTACTTTTACTTTCACCGAGCTCGGTCCAAAACAATGGTGTACGGCATTTACGACCGTACAAAGCCTCGTAAGGTGCCATCTTAATACTTGATTGAAAACTATTGTTGTAAGCGAATTCAATCAAAGGTAAATACCGTTCCCATGAACCACTGAACTCGAGGATGCAACATCTCAACATATCCTCAAGTATCTGAATTATCCGCTCGGATTGACCATCGGTTTGGGGTGAAAAGCAAGCTAAAATGCAACTTGGTGCCCAAGGCTTCTTGCAATTTCTTCCAAAATCGCGAGGTGAATCTCGGATCTCTATCCGATACAATAGAAATAGGTACCCCGTGTAATCTCACAATCTGAGAAACATACAATTCAGCAAGTTTATCCAATGAAGAGTCCGTGACGACGGGATAAAGTGAGCCGACTTAGTCGGCCTATCAACAACAACCCAAATCGCATCCTTTTACTTGTCGACAATGGCGGTCCGGACACAAAGTCCATTGTGACTCAATCCCATTTCCACTCGGGTATTGTAATCGGCTGAAGTAATCCTGAAGGCACTTGATGTTCCGCTTTCACTTGTTGATATATTAAACATCTGGAAACAAAGTCGGAGATGTCTCGTTTCATACCATGCCACCAAAACCGACGTTTCAAATCGTTGTACATCTTTGTACTTCCCGAGTGGATTGCCATTCGGCTACAATAGGCTTCGTTTAGAATTATTGAAATAAGTTCTGAATTTCTTGGAATACACAGACGATTTCTGAACCTCAAACAATCGTCATCATCAACTTGAAACTCTGATTCCACATTCGGAACACATTCAGCCCGTCTTGCAACCAACTTATCGTCGACTTTTTGAGCTTCGCGAATTTGATGAATCAATGATGGTTTGGCCTTTAATTCGGCTACTAACACATTGTCGGGTAGAATAGACAAGTGTACATTCATCGTCAGAAGCAAACAAAGTGATTTCGGCTTAAGGCGTTCGCAACCACATTAGCCTTTCCCGGGTGATAATCAATGACAAGCTCATAATCTTTTAACAACTCGAGCCAACGTCTTTGTCGCAGATTTAAGTCTCTTTGAGTCATCAAATATTTGAGACTTTTGTGATTCGAATACACATGGCACTTCTCACCAAATAAGTAATGTCGCCATATCTTTAAGGCGAATACGATGGCGGCCAATTCGAGATCATGGGTCGGATAATTTTTCTCATGTGGCTTTAATTGTCTCGACGATAGGCCACAACTCGACCTTCTTGCATCAATACGCAACCCAACCCAAGTAGGGAGGCGTCACTATAGATGACAAACTCTTTGCCGATTCGGCCGCACTAATCTTGAGCTTCCATCAAATGAGTTTTCAATTTATCAAAACTTTTACGACACTTTTCCGTCCATTCGAACTTGACATCTTTCTCAAGCGGTTTAAGTCATGGGTGTGGCTATCATCGAGAATCCTTTTACAAACCGTCGGTAGTAACCTAAGCAAGTCCCAAAAAGCTCGAACCTCGAGAATATTTCTGAGGCTTCCAGTTAAGTATGGCTAAAATTTTACTCGGTCGACTCGAATACCCGATCAGATACCACATGACCCAAGAAGCTAACCTCTCTTAACCGTAACTCACACTTGCCAACTTAGCATATAACTGCTTATCCCGTAAAATTTGCAACACTAATCTCAGGTGCTCCGCATGTTCGGTCTCATCTCTTGAATAGACCAAGATGTCGTCAATGAACACAACTACGAACCGATCCAAATACGGTCTGAAGATCCGATTCATCAAATCCATAAATACCGCAAGGGCATTAGTGAGCCCAAACGGCATCACCAAGAACTCGTAGTGACCATATCTCATTCTGAAGGCAGTTTTGGGTATGTCCGAATCTCGGATTCATGAATCGATAATAGCCCGATCTCAAATCTATTTTGAGAACACCGAGGCTCCTTCAGTTGATCGAACAAATCATCGATCTGCGATAACGGATATTTGTTCTTTATTGTCACTTTGTTAAGTCGACGATAGTCGATGCACAACCTAATGGTTCCGTCCTTCTTTTCACAAACAACACCGGTGCATTAAGGTGAAAAACTCGGCGAGCAAAACCTCTATCCACCAACTCTTGCAACCGAAGCTTTCAACTCTTTTAATTCGTTGGTGCCATACGATCTGAGCTATCGAAATCGGTGTGGTCCTGTACAAGCTCAATACCAAACTCTATCTCCGAACAGTGGCAAACCCAGTAATTCTTGGGAAAAACATCCGGTATTCACAAACCACCAGACAGATTCGGTTTTATTTCTAACTCCTTATCATCAAGTACATACACAAGGTATGCTTCGCCCTTTTCTTACATATTTCGGGCCAACATTGATGATATTACACGGCAACCCTTCAAGTCCGTAGACTCAACTCGGATCATTTCGTTATTTATGCACCTCAAATCAATAGTCTTGCTTTTGCAATTCACAACCGCATCATGCACGGTCAGCCAATCCAAACCAAGAATAACATCAAATTCATCGAATGGCAAAAGCATCAAGTCCGCCGGAAAACAGGAACCTCGAATTACTAGGGGGCATTTCTTGCACACTTTGTCGACAAGCAGGTAACGACCCAAGGGATTTGACACCTAAATTACGAACTCAGCAGACTCAATAGGTAAAGTCTTACTGGATGCTAAGGTTTCGCATATATAAGAATGAGTAGAACCAGGGTCAATCAAAGCAATCACACTAGTATCAAAGAGAGTGAAAGTACCGGTAATAACATCTGGCGAGGAAGCATCCTCACGTGTGCATATAGCATAAGCCCTAGCAGAGCACGAGCCTCGGATCCGGTCGTAGCATCTCTAGATCCTCTCGACCACCACTAGCATTGCCGTATTTCTAGATGGTCTCCTCGGCGGTGGTAGCACCGGTTTCCCACTCGATCTACATTCTGCTCGCACAACCTCGGGCAATCTTTAATGAAGTGGTCAACTGATCCGCACTTGTAACAGAGCGGTCACGGAATCTACAACTTCGAATGCCATTTGCCACAATGTCGACACTCCGCTCGTCTCGACGTTCATTCCCAACACTGGCGATCGAAGTGCCTCGTACCCACCCACGGGGTCGATCACGATCTCGTCTAAAAAGGCCCGGTGCCTCTAGACCGCCCACATCATCACGAAATTTCTTTGATGCTGAGAAGAGACTTTCCGAGGATCTTTTACGAAACTCTCCGTTCCCACATCAACTTTTTGTTTTTCTTTTCTAAGCTCTTGACTTTACAAGCTCGCTCGACAAGTACTATGAACTCTCGTATTTCAAGAATGCCAACGAACATTTTATATCTTCATTCAGCCCATCCTCGAAGCGTTTACATGGTAGCCTCGGACGAAATACATTCTCGAGCGTATCTACTAAGTCTAACAAATTTTCGCCAGAATCGATGGCGACATAGAACCTTGCTTAAGCTCAAGAAATTCCTTCCGTTTTTTATCAACAAATCTCTGACTGATATACTTTTTCCGAAGCTCAGTTTGGAAAAACTCCCAAGTTACTTGCTCTCGGGGCACAACAGAAGTCAAAGTGCTCCACCAATAGTAGGCAGAATCACGTAGCAAGGAGATAGTACACTTTAGGCATTCATCGGGTGTACAAGATAGCTCATCGAGTACCCGGATAGTGTTGTCCAACCAAAATTCAGCTTGCTCGGCATCGTCGCTATCCGTAGCTTTAAATTCAGTAGCCCCATGTTTTTGGATTTTGTCAACTAGGGGCTTATTCGACCTTATTTGGTCAGTTACCGGAGGCATTGTAGGTGCGGGGGTTGTATTAGCCTAGAATGGAGGTTGTGGAACAGCCGTGTTAGTTCGAATGTATTGGTTGAACCAATCATTCATCACGCTATAGAAAGCTTGCCTAGCCTCATCATTCGGATTGCTAGCAATAGGTTGAGAGTCCGCCAGCGCTGTCCCTTGTGCGAGAGCAGGCGCCACACTCTCCACATCATCAGCTATCGCTCGGTTAGGATCGGGATCCATTACTATAAATAAACACATTCAAACGTCAGAAATCACCACACTATCAAATAATCACATAAAATGGAATGTATAGCTAGACCCAAACGCATTACGGTAGTCCTAGAATCGACTAAACCGTAGCTCTGATACCAATAAAATTGTAACACCCCGTACCCGAGTCCGTTACCGGAGTCGAACACAAGGTGCACACAAACTTGACTTAATCATTTTCACAGTCCATTTAAAAATTTCCAGACAAGCTGGTTACTGTGTCACTGTCGCTTTAAAAATCATATCTTGAGTTTCAAATCTCGAAAATCAGTTTCGTAATTTTTCCCTGAAATTAGACTCACATTTCCATCTACATATTTTTTTCTAGAATTTTTTCTCGGGCCAATTAGTACAGTTTATTAGTTAAATTCTCCCATGTGACAAGGGTCGACTACACTGACCTTTGTGTGTTACAACTTGAATATCTCTCTGTACAGGACTTCAATACTGATTCTGTTTGTTTCTTCAGAAACTAGACTCAAAGATGAATCTATAAATATATGGCATGAATCCTAATTATCCCTGGTTAATTTACAATGAATTTCCAAATTCGGAACAGGGGGTCCAGAAACCGTTCTGGCCCTGTCTCACGAAGACCTAAATATCTCTTAACATACAACTCATATGACCGTTTCGTTACATCCATATGAAAGTAGATTCATCAAGGTTCGTTTACATAATTTATTCACTAATTTATTCCATTCCTGCTATTTTTAGTGATTTTTCACATCCACACCACTGCTGCTGACAGCATCTGCCTTTAAGGTAGACTTTACCTATTTCATAATTTCCATGATTCAATTGGCCCTTTTTGCATACATAGCACAAAGTGTGATCATGATTAACCATTCCAATGGCTAATCATTTCAAAACAATTCCATACCTCATAATGATCAACATACAAACGATTATAGTACTATGCTAAAACGATATAAGCCATTTTCGCATGGCTATCTAAGTTTACACAAAACCGAAAGGTACATGACCTACAACAAAAGGGTAGTCCTATACATGCCATTTCAAAGTTCAACCAAAATTTGTACCAAAAGGGGCTTTGATAGTGTGGATGACTTCGACTTCAATGATCCCGAATCCGATAGCTAACGAGCAAAATCTATAAAACAAAGAGCCAAAGCAACGGGTAAGCATTTTAATGCTTAGTAAGTCTCAAGTAATGAAATCAGCTTTGACTAAAGTATTACATTCACATAGCTAAATGAATCACTTTAGTAATACACATTCTCATAATCATATACACACACAGGTATCAACCTATCTAAGAGCCGAAAGTTCGTTAGTCGATCGAACGAACACTATTTCAAACGAATCGACTTTTCCGATGCACATGTAAACATACCTTATCATATGGGTTTTTCGAGCATATTAATTGAATTTATTACCGCACCAAAACGCTCACCTTCAAACTGAGCTTAGCCCGGATATAACCACAAGCACAATTGCCTTCGGGTCTTAACCCGGATTTGGTATCTTGCACAAATGCCTTCGAGTCTTAGCCCGGATATGACAACTTCATACGAATGCCTTGGTCTTAGCCCGATATAATCACTAGCATAAATGCCTTCGGGACTTAGCCCGGATATATTCACTAGCATAAATGCCTTCGGGACTTAGCCCGGGTATCATTCAAATGCTCATGTATACATATATCAATAATCACGACACATCCATATTTCATTTTCGTTACTAAGGCTCAAACACAAAATATTTATCAAACCTTTCCAATTTCGGCTCAATAGCCACACACAAAGAGCATGATTTCAATTAACTTTATAACTTAGTCCCTACGCACATTCGGCTGTCCGCCATAATATGACAAATCATTTCAATATAATTCAAGTAGGGTCATTACTCGAAGACTTACTTCGGACGTGGTCGAGCGATTTCGACGGCTACTCGACTACCTTTTCCTTCCCTTTATCGGATTTAGCTCCCCTTTGCTCTTGAGCTTAATAGTGACCTAGGATAGCCGAATGCTTCACTCCCTTCTTCCCTTTTTCCTTCAATTTTCGGCCAAAAGATGTTCAAGGATGAACACACACATTTCTTTTTCTTCTTTGTATTTTCTTCCTAGTTTTGGCTCAAAGAAAGGATGAACAAATTTTTTTTTCTTTCTTTTCCTTCAACTCACGGCAATGGGGGGATTACACCTTCTCTCCCTTTTTTTTTTTCAATTCTTTATTCCTCACCTTAGTTTAATTTTTCCTCCCATATTGCACCAACAAAACATGTCTATGACATGTTTTGCCCATCCTCCTTGTCATGGCCGCCACCACTTATAAAAGGGGGTATTTGACATGCAAGACCATTGTTTTGCATGCATGCTTTAATTAGTCATCACACATTTCCTATCCTACTTTCAAAGTTCACTACTAGGTCCTTTTAGGAAATTCAAATTTATGACCCTAAATCAAATCATCAAAATGTCACACACAATTAACACATATCATAGGCATCAAAATGAATATTAAATTATTTTATGCCTCGGTTTTGTGGTCCCGAAACCACTTCCCGACTAGGGTCAATTTTGGGCTGTCACACTAAGCCCCTTAGTTAGCCATGTTCAAATTTTGAATCTTGTTGGTAACATGAGCAATCGGTCATGAGAAAATGTTCAAGAAATGGTTGTTGCTCATGTTATTTGGATGAGAAATGGTGAGTTTTGTTGTTTCATGTTAAGTTAGGTGAATGATGATAGATGAGTGTTTGATACTAAGGGAAAAGAATCGGCTACCTTGTTATAAGCTAGGGCCGAATGTGAGTTTGGTTGTGTTTGAATATTACATGCTTGGTAGAGTGGTGGATGAAAGTGCCGAATGTGGTCTTTGCTTTGGGCATAAGGAATAATAGTATGCATAGGTTTCGGCTTTGGGAGTACCTATGTGATTATAATTAGTTCATTTTGATGGTTCGGCATGAGGTGATAAGTAAAAGTTTAAAGGTTTGCTAAATTGTCTTTGTCATTGCCGAATGTGTGCATAGTTAAAGAGAATTTGTTAAAGTGCTTAGTTATTTGATATTGGGTTAATGATATGTGTATTCGGTCATAAAGGTGCACATGAGGAAATGTTAGATTAATGGTATTAAATTGCTTAATGTGATTAAAAATGCATGACCATTTTGTATTTGAACTAAAAGTGGCCATATGACCTATCAAACTCCTTGTCACATTCGGCCATAAGCTAGCATAATGAGACTTTAATAAGTTAAATTTGTTTGAATTAGCTCAAGAGCTTAGAGGACCAAAGTTGGATAAAGGAAAGGAAAAAGTGATCGCATAGCCAAAATCGCTTCGACAACATCCGAGGTAAGTTTTAAGTGATTAAACGTTGAGTAAATTCAATCATAATAGGACATAATGAGTTGATTTAATAAGATATGATGTGGCCATGATATGTCTTAAACTCAAATGGTAAGTTCATAAGTGTTTGGACTTGGAAATTTAAGAGCAAATTGTAATAATTTGCTTTGGACAACAGCAGTAACGTGATTTTAGAAAATCACTATAAATTGTTGGTGTGGAATTATAGGTTGAATAAAATATGTAATCAAAGCTTAGTTAGTCTAGTTTCTTATAAAAGAGACTTTGGAAGCAAAGAAATTTCCTATAAAGAGATATTTAAAGTTGTGTGGGACAGTGTCAGAATGACTCCGAAATCCCCTATTCTGTTTTTGGAAAATCATTATAATTTGTACAAAAATGGTTATAAGATAAGATTTATATGACTAGACTCCTTAATGAGTCTAGTTTCAAATGAAATCAAATAGAACACATTATGAATTTTGTACAATGAAAAATTTGATTCGTAGTGAAGAATGGTCTGATTAGTCAAACAGTAAAACAGGGGAAACTTTAAGAAAACTCTGGTATTGATTGGCCAAACTTAAAATTCTAGAAATTTTATGGATGGAAGATATACGAGTTTATATTCAGGGAAAATTAACGGGAAGTGATTTGGAGTTTTGTAGCTCCAGTTATAAATAATTTAGTGACTATTTCTCAGGAAAACAGCTCGTAGTGAATATGTGATTTTGTTGTAAACATGGATAAAACTTGTTTTAGTTGCTCATAAGCTATTGATTAAACCCATACGTGAATTCTAAATCGTGATATTGTAAAACGAGATATGAGTGTTAGACGGATCTTTGATATTAAAATTTCTGAAATTGTAAGTTTATGAGTATTAGAATATGAAATGATAGTATGGCGTGAAATTGAATTATTCATTGGAAAATGATTGATGTAGATTCGGCCAAGACAAAGTGTAAACATGATAGTATATGTGGTATGTGAAGTATATTAGGATAATTGTGATGTGAATACATGAAAATTTATATTTTGATTTAGGATTTTATGTGATGAATGTGAATGTGTATATATGAGATAAGGCCGAATGGCCAATGTGATGAATTTGAACATGTATATATGTGATAAGGCCGAATGGCCAATGTGATGAATGTGAGCAAGCATATGTGTGATAAGGCCGAATGGCCAATGTGGTGAATATGAACATGCATATATATGATAAGGCCGATTGACCAATGTGATGAATGTGAGCATGCATATGTGTGATAAGGCCGAATGGCCAATGTGGTGAATATGAACATGCATATATGTGGTAAAGCCGAATGGCTAATGTGAAATATGTATGAGATATGTATATGTGGTAAAGCCGAATGGCTAGTGCGAAATATGTATGAGGTATGTATATGTGGTAAAGCCGAATGGCTAGTGTGAAATATGTAGGCGATGTGCGTATATTGTGGCCGAACGACCAAATGTGAAAGGTGTGTATTATTAGATATTTGATGAGGCAAATGAATTACAAATATGACAGTCGATGTGAATGTTGTAACATGTGATTAAATGTACATGAAACTTGGAAATATATTCCGGGTAAGGCCCGATGACTAAGTGTGGAGATTATGTCCGGGTAAGACCCGATGACTACGTGTGGAGATTTTGTCCGGGTAAGACCCGATAACTTCGTGTGGAGATTTCATCTGAGCTAAAGGTCTCGCCGATAATCCGAGTAGAGGTTAAAGCTATAAGACTTCGTAATAAGAATTGCTTATAAATATATTCAATGCGAAAGGTTAAATAGGTATGTACTCCAAGTTTATATGTGAGCTTGATTTGAACTAAATCATAAGGTAGTTATGTGATGCATACGAGAGCAATCTATGAGACTATTCCCATGATTATGTGACATCGGATCAGTGTGAGAGGTTATGTAAAATCATACAATATATCTATGTCACATGAGCTCACTTTTATGTGAAAGTTTATCTGCCTATTGTATATGATGAGATGTGCATATTCGGTAAAGGGATGGTATGCCCAAGGAAGAGTGAAATAAAAATACGAACAACTATGTTATAATTTGATTGTTATCTGTTGACACCGCTTAAAACTTACTAAGCATTGTAATGCTTACTCCGCTTACTTTGTTTTCTCTGCTTTATAGATCTCATTGCGGCTACAGGCTCGGGGATCGTCGACAACTAGTCACACTATAACTATCCACCGCTTGTTCTTTATTATGTTTAGAATTATTTTATGGCATGTATAGAATAGACTAGTGGCGGAAGAATATTTTTGGTTAATGTATATAAGCCATGCGAAAATGGCATCTTTTGAATGTTTACTTAGAGAAGTTTGAATTTTATCCTGGTCAGGCTTAGTACTTATTTAAATGAATGATCTTTATTTTAAGAAAAAGTTCAAAATTTTACTGTTCTGATATGAGTTACAAGTCCGGTAATGCCCCTTACCTATTCCGGCGACGGTTACGGGATAGGGGTGTTACATTTTATTGGTATCAGAGCTACGATTTAGTCGATTCTAGGACTAATGTAGCACGCGTGAGTCTATTTATACATGCCATAAAGTGATAAAATGATAGTGTGATGATTTTTGACTATTAAAATGTGTTTGTTGTATTGCAATGAATTTTGATCCCGATCGAGCTGTAGCAAGCTTCTGACTATGAGAATTTATGATATAACTTCACTTAGATATGCCTAAATTATTAAGTTGATCAGTGCACGATCATGTACTCGTATTTGAATTTCGATTTGGATTGAATTATAAGGGTATAAGTGATGCAATTTTGAAAGAGTGTTATGACTATAAATGTGATTTTTGTATGTGGCTATGGAACCGAAGTTGAATGGTCGATAAGCATGTTGTGTTTGTATTCAAGTAATGTAAATGATATACTAATGTGTATTGCTATATGTGTATATGTACATGAGAATTGAGTGTGATATATCGTGACTAAGTCCCAAGAGCATTCGTGCTAGTGATGTATCCGGACTAAGTCCCAAGAGAATTGTGCTAGTGATGTATCCGGCTAAGTCCTCAAGAGCATTCGTGCTAGTGATGTATCCGGACTAAGTCCCGAAGAGCATTCGTGCTAGTGATGTATCCGGACTAAGTCCCGAAGAGCATTCGTGCTAGTGATGTATCCGGACTAAGTCCCGAAGAGCATTCGTGCTAGTGATGTATCCGGACTAAGTTCCGAAGAGCATTAGTGCTAGTGATATATCCGTGCTAAACCCCGAAGAGCATTCGTGCTAGTGTTATATCCGGGCTAGGTCCCGAAGAGCAATCATGCTGGTGACGTGTATTAGGGCCTTCGTGCCTAGTAGGCTTCGTGCCGGTAATTTGAGCAAAGTTTAAGTGTTCATTACTATACGAATTCAAATTTAAATGAGATGATCTGTTTAAAAGTGTACATACATGATATTTATAGACTTGGTTAAGTCATTTCAATGTGTAATAACGAATGAATAAGAGCACTATGTGTGTGAATGATTAGAGGCACTGTGTGTGTGCGAATTCCTTTAACCGAGCACTATGAGTACGAGATCGGTCAGTGGGCACTAAGTGTGTGAAGTGGAATTCATGTAAGACCTCGTGCTGGGACGAAGGCATTGATTTGAGATAGTGTGTAAGACCGTGTGCAGGACATGGCATCGGCTCGATATGTGAGAATATGTAAGACCATATCTAGCATATGGCATTGTAAGAGCTATATGTGCCTAATGAGTATCCGTAATGATTTTGAATGATTCAACGAGTATATTTAAGATGATAAATTAAGTAAGATCAGAATAAGTGATACAGGTATGTATGGAAGGTATGAGAAAATCAAATGAAAGTAAAAAGATGGTGGATATGTTGTTAAGAAATGAATTCATGTTATAAATGTGTTACGGATTTAGTCTATGGAATGCTTGGTATATGAAGTCATATGTGCTATTGCTAAATGACCCCTATTTTTTTTTTTGTTAATCATATTCAAGAAATTATTTCGATTAAGTTCGACATTTGAAAGTCTGTAAGAACTTTTGATGAATGCTGATAATTTTGGATATATGGGTTATGTGCTAAAATAAATCCCATGCCGGTATACTATATGAGGCTTTATGCCAAATCGATTGTATACTGGGTATCGTTAATCTGTGATTGAATGTGCTAAATGAATTCAATGTTCAGGTATGTGGAAGTTGATTTTCTGTTGGAAATAGGTTAAGTTGAATAGTGAGATATGATGGAGTTATAAAGGATATTTATTGGGATGTTTGAGTATATGTGTACTTTCGGTTAGGTTACAGCTTATACATGAATGAAAATGTGGGTTACAAATATGTGGGTTGATGATGTGAATTATACATGTTAATATGTGCTTAATATGTGTTTGAAATGCATTTGTGATTTAAATTGAGTGATTATTGCTTATGAAATCAAGAAAATGAGATATATGTGCATACTTGTAGAAATGTTTATGTATTTGTTTTAAGAGAAGAAAATGATTTTTTTTTTATCGATGCGAAATCAATAATGAATTACAATTGCTATCGATGAGCTAATGTTTATATGAATATAATTCAATAAGAGGACGTTATCCTAAACTATGCATCGGTAGAAATTTTCGAGGACGAAAATCCCTAAAGGGGGGAAGAGTTGTGACACCCCTAAATTGACCCTAGTCGGAAAGTGGTTTCGGGGACCACTAAATCGAGTCATAAAAATAATTAACCGTCATAGTTGATGCTTATTATATGTATATATGCATGTGTGAAAATTTCATGTTTGAATTTTGTTAATTGTATGTGAATTTTATTAAATAGGACTTATGTGAGAAAATTTAGAAATGTGCTAGGCAAATGTAAAGTGGCCTATTAATGCATGTTATGAAAATGATGGGTTTGCATGTCAAATTACCCAAAATTAGAGCTAGTGGCCGGCCATGCTATGGGGTGAAACATGTTGTAAACATGTTGTGTTAGTGTGTTATGTTAGAAAGAATAAAATAAAAGGTTAGTAATAAAGTAATGAAGAGAGGGGTGATGAAAACAAAGTTGTCTCATCCATGTCCCCCCTCCATTGCCGTGAATTGAAGGAAGAAAACAAAGAAAAAAAAATGTTCATCTTCTAACATCCTTGGCCGAAAATGCCAAGAAGAAGGGGGAAAGGGAAGTAAAATATTCGGCCATTCCTTCTAGTCTTGAATAAGGTATGTAATTCATGGTAGCTTTTGAAATTGTTGAATGTATTAAACTAGTTACTAAGCCCCTTAGTTAGCCATGTTCAAATTTTGAATCTTGTTGGTAACATGAGCAATCGGTCATGAGAAAATGTTCAAGAAATGGTTGTTGCTCATGTTATTTGGATGAGAAATGGTGAGTTTTGTTGTTTCATGTTAAGTTAGGTGAATGATGATAGATGAGTGTTTGAACTAGAAAAAAAAAATCATAGGTGAGCATTAGATACTAAGGGAAAAGAATCGGCTACCTTGTTATGAGCTAGGGCCGAATGTGAGTTTGGTTGTGTTTGAATATTACATGCTTGGTAGAGTGGTGGATGAAAGTGCCGAATGTGGTCTTTGCTTTGGGCATAAGGAATAATAGTATGCATAGGTTTTGGCTTTGGTAGTACCTATGTGATTATAATTAGTTCATTTTGATGGTTCGGCATGAGGTGATAAGTAAAAGTTTAAAGGTTTGCTAAATTGTCTTTGTCATTGCCGAATGTGTGTATAGTTAAAGAGAATTTGTTAAAGTGCTTAGTTATTTGATATTGGGTTAATGATATGTGTATTCGGTCATAAAGGTGCACATGAGGAAATGTTAGATTAATGGTATTAAATTGCTTAATGTGATTAAAAATGCGCATGACCATTTTGTATTTGAACTAAAGGTGGCCATATGACCTATCAAACTCCTTGTCACATTCGCCATAAGCTAGCATAATGAGACTTTAATAAGTTAAATTTGTTTGAATTAGCTCAAGAGCTTAGAGGACCAAAGTTGGATAAAGGAAAGGAAAAAGTGATCGAATAGCCGCCGAAATCGTTCGACAACTTCCGAGGTAAGTTTTAAGTGATTAAACGTTGAGTAAATTCAATCATAATAGGACATAATGAGTTGATTTAATAAGATATGATGTGGCCATGATATGTCTTAAACTCAAATGGTAAGTTCATAAGTGTTTGGACTTGAAATTTAAGAGCAAATTGTAATAATTTGCTTTGGACAACAACGAACGCGTGATTTTAGAAAATCACTATAAATTGTTGGTGTGGAATTATAGGCTGAATAAAATATGTAATCAAAGCTTAGTTAGTCTAGTTTCTTATAAAAGAGACTTTGGAAGCAAAGAAATTTCCTATAAAGAGATATTTAAAGTTGTGTGGGACGAAGGTCGAATGACTCAAATCCCTGCTACATTTTTGGAAAATCATTATAATTTGTACAAAATGGTAGATAATAGTTATATGCTTAGACTCCTTAATGAGTCTAGTTTCAAATGAAATCAAATAGAACACATTATGAATTCTGTACAATGAAAAATTTGATTCAGAGTGAAGAATGGTCGATTAGTCAAACAAAGGAAATAGGGAAACTTTAAGAAAAATCGGTATTGATTGGCCAAACCTAAAATTCGGAAATTTTATGGATGGAAGATATACGAGTCTATATTCAGGGAAAATTAACGGCAAGTGATTATAAATAATTTAGTGACTATTGCTCAGGAAAACAGCTCGTAGTGAATATGTGATTTTGTTGTAAACATCGATAAAACTTGTTTTAGTTGCTCATAAGCTATTTATTAAACCCATACGTGAATTCTAAATCGTGATATTGTAAAACGAGATATGAGTGTTAGACGGATCTTTGATATTAAAATTTTCTGAAATTGTAAGTTTATGAGTATTCGAATATGAAATGATAGTATGGCGTGAAATTGAATTATTCATTGGAAAATGATTTATGTAGATTCGGCCAAGACAAAGTGTAAACATGATAGTATATGTGGTATGTGAAGTATATTAGGATAATTGTGATGTGAATACATGAAAATTTATATTTTGATTTAGGATTTTATGTGATGAATGTGAATGTGTATATATGAGATAAGGCCGAATGGCCAATGTGATAAATGTGAACATGCATATATGTGATAAGGCCGAATGGCCAATGTGATGAATGTCAGCATGCATATGTGTGATAAGGCCGAATGGCCAATGTGGTGAATATGAACATGCATATATGTGATAAGGCCAAATGGCCAATGTGATGAATGTGAGCATGCATATGTGTGATAAGGCCGAATGGCCAATGTGGTGAATATGAACATGCATATATGTGGTAAAGCCGAATGGCTAATGTGAAATATGTATAAGATATGTATATGTGGTAAAGCCGAATGGCTAGTGCGAAATATGTATGAGGTATGTATATGTGGTAAAGCCGAATGGCTAGTGTGAAATATGTAGGCGATGTGCGTATATTGTGGCCGAACGACCAAATGTGAAAGGTGTGTATTATTAGATATTTGATGAGGCAAATGAATTACAAATATGACAGTCGATGTGAATGTTGTAACATGTGATTAAATGTACATGAAACTTGGAAATATATTCCGGGTAAGACCCGATGACTACATGTGGAGATTATGTCCGGGTAAGACCCGATGACTACGTGTGGAGATTTTGTCCGGGTAAGACCCGATAACTTCGTGTAGAGATTTCGTCTGAGCTAAAGGTCTCGCTGATAATCCGAGTAGAGGTTAAAGCTTTAAGACTTCGTAATAAGAATTGCTTATAAATATATTCAATGCGAAAGGTTAAACAAGTATGTACTCCAAGTTTATATGTGAGCTTGATTTGAACTAAATCATAAGGTAGTTATGTGATGCATACGAGAGCAATCTATGAGACTATTCCCATGATTATGTGACATCGGATCAGTGTGAGAGGTTATGTGAAATCATACAATATATCTATGTCACATGAGCTCACTTTTATGTGAAAGTTTATCTGCCTATTGTATATGATGAGATGTGCATATTCGGTAAAGGGATGGTATGCCCGAAGGAAGAGTGAAATAAAAATACGAACAACTATGTTATAATTTGATTGTTATCTGTTGACACTGCTTAAAACTTACTAAGCATTGTAATGCTTACTCCATTTACTTTGTTTTCTCTATTTTATAGATCTCATTGCGAAGCTACAGGCTCGGGGATCGTCAGCAACTAGTCACACTATCACTATCCACTGCTTGTTACTGTTATGTTTAGAATTATTTTATGGCATGTATAGAATAGACTAGTGGCGGAAGAATATTTTTGGTTAATGTATATAAGCCATGTGAAAATGGCATCTTTTGAATGTTTACTTAGAGAAGTTTGAATTTTATCCCTGGCTGTGCTTAGTACTTATTTAAATGAATGATCTTTATTTCAAGAAAAAGTTCAAAATTTTACTGTTCTGATATGAGTTACAAGTCCGGTAATGTCCCTTACCTATTTTGGCGACGGTTACGGGATAGGAGTGTTACATATTAAATTATATTATTGTATGAAATATGAAATTTCATATAGATCAACATATTGGCGCCGCAAATATGAATAAAAGGGTTAGTAATGAAATTTATTTCTTACAATGTATAACTTTTGTATACGCATGGGTTACTTAAGATTAGGTCTAATATTCAATAATGAAGTTATTAACGTGTTATATGTTCTGTATATGTATAAATTGTTTTGATATACATTTTGGATTATGTTTTACTTATGCTATGCTGCGAATGATAATTTTTTTTTTTAGATTTGATATTTTGATTAAGTTATAAGCATTGATGTGATTTAAATCTCTAATTGTAATTTATAATGCACATCTGTATAAATTGAATTATGTTCGGTGATGCCTCATAACCCTAATCCGGTGACAGATACGGGCTAGTGGTGTTACATTTTATTAGTATCAGAGCTACAGTTTAGTCAGTTCTAGGACTAATGTAGCGTGTGTGGGTCTAGCTATACATGCCATATTATATACTGTGATAGTGTGATGACTTCTGACATTTGAAAACATGTTTTCATATAGTAAATGGATCTTGACAGTAGTGGAAATGATGATGTCGAGAGTGTAGCGCTTTGCTCTCGCAAGGGACAACATGATTGATTCTCGACCGACTTCGAGTAGTCAAGAGAGTGAGGCTAAAGAAGCCTTTTACCAAATGATGAATGACTGGTTTACTCAATATAACCGGACAAACCTGGCTGCACAACAACCTCCACCCCCAACTAATCCATCTTCGATGCCTGCTATACCTCAAGTAAATGATCCGTTAAGATTGTATAAGCTACCTGTTGATAAAATCAGAAAACATGGGGCTGAAGAGTTTAAAGCTACTGATATGTTGATGCTGAGTGAGTTGAATTCTGGCTTGATAATACCATCCGTGTGTTTGATGAGCTGTCTTGTGCCCCGGATGAGTGTTTGAAATGTGTCATATCTTTACTTCAGGACACAGCATATCACTGGTGGAATACTCTAGTATCAATGATTTCGAGAGAGCGGGTGACTTAGGAATTCTTTCAGACCGAGTTCCGTAAGAAATATATCAGCCAAAGATTTATTGATCAGAAGCGTGAAGAATTTGTGAAGCTGAAACAGAGTCAGATGACCGTGACAGAGTATGAGCAAAAATTTGTGAGACTCAATTGGCCTTCCCGAGAGTGTGTTTCTACCGAAGCTATAATGTGTAAAAGATTTAAAGATTGGTTGGAAGAAGACATTAAACTATTAGTTGGCATACTTAAGATAAAAGAGTGCGTAGTATTGGTACAGCGAGCCTGTAAAGCTGAAGAGCTCGGGAAAGAGAAAAGAAAAGCTAACTTTGAAGCTAGAGATGCACGTAAGAGAACATCCGATAAGTCATTCTAATCGGTACCAAGGAAGTTCCTAGATGATTTCAGCCATTCTAAAGCTACTTCGGGTTATAATAGACGGTATCAAAGTAGACCACCTATGAGCTCGAGAGCTACCTCAGTAGCTAGTATGAGTAATGTTAGATCAAATCAACCTAAGTGTAAACATTGTGGTAAACGACATCCCGGTAGTTGCAAATTGCATGATCGGGCCTATTTTAAATGTGGACCGATGAATCATTATATTCCTGAATGCCCAGTGTTAGCTGAAGAAAATCTAGTACAGAATACGAGATCGGGTAATACTGCAGCTTGAGGTAGACCACCCAGAAATACGGGTAATGTGAGTGGCAGTCAGAGAGGGACTAAAGATACAACAGTCAGATCTAAGGCTCGTGCACCTGCCAGAGCCTATGCTATACACGCACGCGAGGAGGCTTCGTCCCCAGATGTCATTACTGGTACATTTACTCTTTATGATACTAATGTAATTACATTGATTGATCCTGGTTCGACTCATTCTTATGTGTGTGAGACTTTAGTATTCAGTAAGACTTTGCCTGTTGAGTCTACTGAGTTTGTGATTAGAGTGTCAAACTTCTTGGGTTGGTGTGTTATGGTTGAAAAAGTGTGTAAGAATTGTCCCTTGATGGTTCGAGATTCGTGCTTTCCAGTTGACTTGATGTTGTTGCCATTTGATGAGTTTGACATAATTTTGGGTATGGACTGGTTGACTTTGCATGATACTGTTGAAATAGTAAGAGAAAGACTATTGATTTACGGTACCAAAATAATGAGATTATTCGGATTGAATCTAATGATCTGAATGGTTTACCAGCAGTGATTTTCTCGATGGTAGCTTAGAAATATGTGAGGAAAGGTTGTGAAGCTTATTTTCCCTATGGGCTTAATAATAAAGTGGCTGAAAGAAAAATTGAATCAGTGCCTGTTGTGCGTGAGGATTCAGATGTGTTTCCTGAAGAGTTATCGGGTTTTTCACCTATTCGAGAGGTAGAGTTCGGTATTGAGTTAATGCCAGGGACGACTCCGATATCGATAGCTCTGTACAGAATGACGCCTACTGAATTAAAAGAATTGAAAGCTCAATTGCATGAGTTGATAGAAAAAGATTCTGCATGACTGAGTTTCTCTCCATGGGGTGCACCAGTTTTGTTTGTAAAAAAGAAAGACGAAACTATAAGAATTTGCATCGATTATAGACAGCTTAATAAGGTGACTATAAAGAATAAATACCCGTTTCCATGGATTGATGATTTGTTTGATCAACTGAAAGGGGCTACAGTGTTTTTGAAGATAGATTTGAGATCAGGCTATTATCAGTTGCGAGTTAAAGACTTCGATGTGCCAAAGACTGCTTTCCGAACGAGGTACGGTCACTATGTGTTTTTGGTTATGCCATTCCGTGATTATAGATGACCAATGCACCTGCTATTTTCATGGATTTGATGAATTTGATCTTCAAACAGTATCGGGATCGGTTTGTGGTTGTGATTATAGATGACATTTTGATCTACTCTCGTGACAAAACAGAACATGCCGAACATTTAAGACTTGTGTTACAGACTCTACGAGATAAACAGTTGTATGCAAAGTTCAGTAAATGTGAGTTCTGGTTGAGTGAAGTCAATTTTCTGGGCCATGTTGTTTCAGCATCGGGTATTCGTAAAATTTCAGCTATACTTAATTGGAAACCTCTGAAAAATGTTTCTGAAGTCCAAAGTTTTTTGGGACTTGCTGGTCATTATAGACGGTTCGTGAAAGGTTTCTCTATGATTGCAACCCCAATGACAAAGCTATTATAGAAAGATGTTAAGTTCGAGTGGTCAGAAAAGTGCCAGAAAAGCTTTGATCAGTTGAAAGCCCTTTTGACCGAAGCTCCAATGCTAGTTTAGCCAGAATCGGGTAAAGAATTTATTATTTATAGTGATGCATCTTTAAATGGTTTGGGCTATGTTTTGATGCAGAAAGACAGAGTTATAGCTTATGCCTTGAGACAGTTAAAGCCACATGAAAAGAACTATTCGACACACAACCTAGAATTGGCAGCTATCGTGTTTGCGTTGAAAATTCCGCGTTACTATCTGTTTGGTGAGAAATGTCATGTTTATTCTGATCACAAAAGTCTGAAATACTTGAGACTAAGAAAGATCTAAATTTGAGACAACGCTGATGGCTAGAATTGCTAAAAGACTACGAGCTTGTAATTGACTATCACCCGAGAAAGGCTAATGTTGTTGTTGATGCTCTAAGCTGAAAATCACTGTTTGCTTTGCGTGCAATGAATACGCATATGGCTATGTTTGATGATGGTTTGATAATAGCTGAATTAAAAGCAAGACTGTTATTTGTTCAGTAAATTTGTGATGCTTAGAAAGTTGATGATGATTTGATAGCAAAACGAGCTCAATGTGATTCAAATGTTGATTTAGAATTCAAAGTGGATGCTGACAATTGTCTGAGATTCAGAAACCAAATATGTGTCCCAAGAATTTAGAGTTGACTCAGGTGATTTTGAATGAAGCTCATAGCAGTCAGTTTTCTGTTCACCCAGGTAGTACGAAGATGTACAATGATCTGAAACAACTTTACTAGTGGCATGGTATGAAACGAGAGATTTCTGACTCTGTTTTGAAATGTTTAGTCTATCAGCAAATGAAAGCTGAGTATCAGGTACCTTCTGGACTACTGCAGCCGATCATGGTACCTGAGTGGAAATAGGATAGAGTTACTATGGATTTTGTATCTGGTTTACCGTTGACACCGAGTAAGAAAAATGCAATCTGGGTTACTGTTGATAGATTGACTAAATCAGCTCATTTTGTTCCAATACGTACAGACTACTTGTAACATCCCGAAATAGGGCCTAAACGGAATAGTGGTTTTGTAACCACGAATTCGAGGTCAAAAAAATTATTTCGATTAATTTTTAAGGTTTATTCATTGATTAAATAATTTTGTAAGAATTTCGTGAAGAAATTTTATGTATAAGTGCCTAATTTGATAATTAGGACTAAATTATAAAATTAGAAAATTAGAAAAATGTGTGTTCTAGATAATAAAGGGGATTTAATTGAAATGGGTTCTTAAATTAGAGGTCGTTATTTAGTAATTAGACCATTATATTCAAGTTTGGACAAAAATGGGCAAGAATAGGACAAATTTGAAAGAAAAGCCTTTAAGGGCATTTTGGTCATTTAGTAATTAAAAGAATTAAAAAGGGAAAATAAAGCCAAAATTGGTCCATCTTCTTCATGGAGGCTGAATATAGCATGGGGGAAGCCATGGTTAGGGTTTCCAAGCTTTCCAAGCTCAATAGTAAGTCCATTCTAGCCTCGTTTTTAATGTTCTTTACGTTTTTAGAGTCCTGGTAACTTGATTTAGCTTATTCTAGCAATAAAATTCATGCTAGGGTTCATATTTGGAAAACTACCCATTAGTTAAATGTGTTTATTTTGATGTTTTATGGTAGAATATGAAGCTTGAAATTATGTTAACAACTTTTGCTAAGCGATTTGAAGTGAAAACGAGTAAAACGACAAAATCTGTAAAAATACCTAATGTTCATAAGTACATGATAGAGTGGGAATTTGATGTTGCCATAGAAGGGAAAAATGTTCAGCGTGTCATAAAACATAAGAAAAATGGATAAATTTTAATTTTCGAGCCTAGGGGAAAAATCGTAATTCTGCAAAGGTTTAGGGGCAAAATTGTAATTTTTCCAAAGTTTGAGTTAGGGAATGTTTTGAATATTACATTAATTAAATAAGTGAAATATGATGTTTTAGATCTCAGAAAGTGAGATTTGGACTTAGAACGGGAGAAAAATCAAAAATCAGGAAAGTTGGTAAACTGGTCTTTTTGGTATCAAGGTAAGTTCATATGTTTAATAAGCATTTAATTATGCATATTTGAATGATAAATTGATATTTTTACCATAAATACTTTAACACTGAGTTTCAGATATAATGATTAATGTTTGATAATAATTCAATATTGGTAACAGAACTTGTATAATTTATATGTAAGACCATATTTTGTATTATGGCTTTGTATGATAACAAGAAAGCATTGGGTAGCATAGTTTGATGAGAATAAGTTAAGTTGATGATATGATGGGATTGAGAATGTAAGTATGTAAGTTGAGTAGCATTTTATTAGTATGCAATTATTGTTATTAGTATTGTTATTATTGAGTTATGCGACTAAACTTGAGAATTTGAGCAAGTATGTTTCAGCTATGAGTTGACAAGGCATTGATATCTCAAAGTCCATGGTTGTACCATGTCAATTAAGGTAGAATTGAAAGAAAATTCCATGTTCATAACATGACATTTAAGGAGGAATTGACGGTTAAGGATACCATGTAAGACCATGTTAAGACATGGCATTGGTAAGGCAAGGATCCTGTGTAAGACCATGTCGAGACATGGCATCGGCATTAATTAAGGACTCCATGTAAGACCACATCAAGATGTGGCATTGGCACTAATATAAGGATACCATGTAAGACCATGTTTGGAACATGGCATTTGGTAAGATAAGGATACCATGTAAGACCATGTTTGGAACATGACATTTGGTAAGATAAGGATATCATGTAAGACCATGCCAAGGCATGGCATTGGTAAGTTCTATAAGGCAAGGAAATCATGTAAGACCATGTCAAGACATGGCATTGGTGAGTTCATAAGGCAAGGATACCATGTAAGACCATGTCAAGACATGGCAATGGTAAGTTCAAAAAGGAAAAGGTTCCCGAGTAATCCAAAGAGTAAGTCAAAGAAATGACAAGGTAAGAACATGAAGAAAGAGTACAGGTATGCATTTAAGGCTAATTTAATATTGAGATTGTAAGTAATTGAGATTATCAAGTATTAAGTAAGTGATGAGTTTTCAGTTATGCTTGTGACACTTTATGACATGAATGGCCATATGGCTATATTATGAAAGAGTACTCATGTGTTAAGTGAGATGTTGCAAGTATGTAACCGAGCTATTAAGTAAGGTGTCTTTTGTATTCTGAGCCTTTGGTAAGGTTACCGATGAGTAAGATGGGAAAGTAAAAAGTAAACATTATTTAAGCAAATTATGACAGCATAGTAGTAAGCTAAATTGATTTTTAATGCTTATTATTTTACATGTGAACTTACTAAGCTTTATAAGCTTATTTCTTTCACTTTCCCATGTTTTAGAGTACTTAAAAGCAAGCTCAGGTTAGAGGTCGTCGGAGATCACTTCACACTATCGACTATCAAGTTACCAAATGGGTATCTTCGTTTACAAACGTTCTAGTTTATGGCATGTATAGGGACTTAGCCATTTTGTGTGTATGTCCTTATGATATGGCTAAATAATAGCATGTAAATATTTGATAATGATTAGCTATTGAAATGGCTGATGAAGAACATGTTTCGGTGTTATGTATACCTAAATGGTAGTTAATACAAATAAATCATGAAAAAGTGAAATTTAAAACAGTATTGAACAGCAGCAGTGACGTGAACTTGAAAAATCACCAAGAATAGTAGAAATCGAATTAGGTGATGAATAAGATATATAATTAAATCTTATTGAGTCTATTTTCATATGAAAGAAACAGAGTAAGCAAAAGAAGTGTATATTAAGAGATATTTGAATTTTAGTAAGACAGGGTCAGAGCAATTTCTGAATCCCCTATTTTGACTTTATAAATTCACTAAAACTTGTGCAAAAAGAATTAGGAGTTATATTTATATTTCTAGATTCCTTAGTGAATATACTTTCAAGAAAAACAAACGACATGGTTATTTGAATTCTGTACAAGGAGAAAATTGATTTGTAGTGAGGAGAGGTCAGAGTAGTCGAACAGTGCAATAGGGGAAACTTGAACTAATAAACTGTACTAATTGGCTAGACCAAAATTCTGGAAAAAAATTAGTAAGAAGATATATGAGTCTAGTTTCAGGGAAAATTCACAAATTTAAATTTTGAGTTTTTTGACTCGATTTATGATTTATTTAGTGACTATGGCGCAGGTGGGAAGTTTTATAAGGAATAATGAAATAAATTGTTTTGATTTGTCTAAGTATTCAGAAAATTTTTAATGTTCTCGGTTTGGTTCTGAACCGTTTCAATTGCATGTTTTAGGGTATCGAGGGCCCTTTTTAAGGACATATTGAATGAATGTAAATAAATTAATTTTAAAAGCAAATTTTATGCCCCGAATTAGTAAGTTAAGTCAAGTAACGCCTCGTGTTCGACCCTGGCGACGGTCTCGGGTAAGGGGTGTTACATTACTCGCTTGATAAGCTAGCTGAACTGTATGTTTCTCAGATTGTGAGATTACACGAGGTACCTATCTCTATTGTTTCAGACAGAGATCCAAGGTTTACATCGCGGTTTTGGAAGAAATAGCAAGATGCATTAGGTACGAAATTTCATTTCAACACTGCTTTTCATCTGCAAATAGATGGTTAGTCCAAACAAATTATTTAGATACTTGAGGATATGTTGAGATGTTGCATTCTCGTGTTCGATGGTATGTGGGAACAATACTTACCCCTGATTGAATTTACGCACAATAATAGCATTCAATCGAGTATCAAAATGGTACCTTATGAGGCTTTGTATGGTCGTAAATGTCATACACCGTTGTATTGGACTGAGCTCAGTGAAAATAAGATACACAGGGTCAATTTGATCAGAGAGACTGAACAGAAAGTAAAAGTGATCCATGAAAGTCTGAAAGCAGCGTCAAATCGACAAAAATCGTACGCGGGTTAGATCGATAAAAATCGTACGCGGACTTGAAACGAAAGGATATAGAATTTTAGATTGGTGACAAAGTCTTTTTGAAAGTATCACCGTGGAAGAAAATACTCAGATTCTGTTGTAAAGGCAAATTGAGTCTGAGATTTATTGGGCCGTATTAGATTATAGAATGTATCGAGCTGGTTGCTTATCGGCTGTTGTTGCAACCTGAGCTAGAAAATATCCATAATGTATTCCATGTTTTGATGCTTCGTAGATATCAATCGGATCCCTCACATGTGATTAGTTCATCTAAGACTGAGATTAAGTCCGATATGTGATAAACCGTAATTTATACATATTTCTATCACATACTTAGCACATTTACAGATGATATCTCCTTAGATTTGGTGAATTCGATGCTCCTAATCCTTTAATTTCATGTTTTATACTTAGGTGAGCATAGGAGAGTAAAAAGAGCAAGAAACGGGCCGAAAACGGAGAAATGGACCCACGAGGGAAATCAACACGGCCTGGACTTCCTCACACGGGCATGTCACATGGTCGTGTCCCTTTGGCAAGATCAAAGCATGACTTACATGGGTAGATCACATGCCCGTGCCCATTTAACAGCCTTGACCACGACCTTAAGTAATCGTACACGGGCGTGTCATACGGGCGTGTCCCTGCTAAGCCCAAGTTTAGTCCAATTCAGAAAAGGGCACTTTTGAGGGCTTCTAAGCATCCTAAAGCTTATAAAAACATCCTAGAAGAGGGGGAGAATGGGGGACACAAAGTAGGAGGCAAGGAATCACTCAAGGAAAGTCAATTGATCCATCTTAGAAGCCGGATTCATCATTAAGACTGAAGAGCTCCCTTCAATTTTCTTCAGGAGTTTTAGGTTTTCTTATGTTTTGTTATCTTTATGCTCTGGAGATGTTTTCTTTTACAATTATGAACTAAACCCCCTAACTACCTAGGGGGAATGAAACCTAAGACAGATCTTGTTATTACTATCTAAATTGTATGATAAATATTTGACTTGTTCTTAATTATGTGTTCTTAATTCTTGTTTTAATATTCCAGGACATTGATTCAAGTTAACGCTCTTATTCAGAGGAGGAATAGACCCTGTCTAAGAGTAAAATTGTCATAATTAAGCGGAGTTGATTGCGCGCCTAGAGATAGGGTGACAAGATTTTTCCAGATTTGGGTGAAACCTAATAAGGGAATCCATAGATCGAGTTAATGCAGTTTTAGGGTGTTAATTAGAAAGATATTTCAATTATTCAACCTAGGGTTAGACATTATTAGTCTTGAGAGAGATAATAATATAACTTAGGGATTTCTACGAATCAAGTCAAATGAACAAATCGTCTGATTCAGAGTCAAATAACAAGTGCAGTCTAGGTGGATTTTTCTTTAGGTATTGTCTTAATCAATCGAATTTTCCCAAAAGTATTTTCCCAAGTTTTCTTCTTGTGCATTCTTAGTTAGTAATTAGGTTAGATAACCAAACCTCTTGATTTTTAGTTTAGATAATAAAAAGGAAGTAAATACTAGTACTCGTAGTTCCTTTGGGTTCGACAATCCGATCTTGCTGAACTATACCACTGTTCGATAGGTATACTTGCCTTAATCGTGATAATAAGTTAGTCTCAAGAACGATTCATTTATAAATTTTTAAAACCTGTTACGAATATCACACATCAAGTTTTTGGTGCTGTTAACAAGGAACTAGGATATTAGGACCACTCGATATTTATTACTTTTGCCATTTTACTTCTATTAAAAATTAAATTTTTATTTTCTTTTCCAATTATTCATTTATTTACTTCTGACAGGTTTTTCTAGTTTATGACCAGAAGAAACCCATCAGGACCACTACTTTTTAACAGTGAGATTGACCGCATAGTTCGTAGAATCCGAAGAGAAATAAGGCAAAGCTTACGATACACAAAGGAAGAGCAAGAGGATGATACTTCAACCACAACTGAGGAGATGGCTGAAAACCAAGAAAATCTGCTACCTCTTGCGATCACTGCTAATCAGAATCCTGCTCCACGTACTATGTATGATTATGCTAAACCTTCTTTAACAGGAGTTGAATCAAGCATAGTTAGGCCTGCTGTTGCTGCAAATAATTTTGAACTGAAACCTAACACCATTGAAATTATCCAACAGTTTGTTCAATTTGATGGTTTGCAGGACGAGGTTTCCAACGCTCACTTGGCGAATTTCTTAGAATTTTGTGACTCTTTTAAAATTAATGGCGTTTCTAATGACACCATTCACCTTCGGTTGTTTCCCTTTTTGTTGAGGAATAAGGCTAAACAGTGGTTGAACTCGTTACCACGAGGGTCAATCACTACTTGGGAACAGATGACCGAAAAAATTTTATTAAAATATTTTTCACTGGCTAAAACAGCCAAATTATGTAATGATATCTCCTCTTTTGTGCAGATAGATTTAGAAACACTCTACGACGCATGAGAGAGATACAAGGATCTTTTGCGAAGATGCCCTCGCCATGGGTTGCCACTCTGGCTACAGGTCCAAACGTTTCACAATGGCCTGAACCCTTCGACTTGACAGGTGATCAATACAGCCGCTAGCGGAACTATCAATAATAAGACACCTGAAGATGCTTATGAATTTATAGAAGAGATGTCACTGAATAACTATCAGTAGCAAGTCATGAGGATAAAACAAACGAAAACAGCTGGTGTTTTTAATGTCGATTCAGTCACCATGCTCTCTAATCAGGTAGAGATTTTGAACAGAAAATTTGACGGTTTTCTTGGTTCTTCACAGGTTCACCCAGTAATGCAGTGCGAAGCAAGTGGAGGTGGATCAAGCAATCCAGAATACCCACCCTATGGCCACAACATGAAGAACGATCAGTTAAATTATATGGGTAATAATCCGCGATCTCAAAATAATCCTTATAGTAACACCTATAATGTAGGTTGGGGGAACTATCCCAATTTCTCATGGGGTGGTCAAGGAAATCAAAGGCCACAACATCTTTCAGGTTTTCAACAACCACCTTACCAGTAGGAAAAGAAGCCGAACCTTGAGGAGATGTTGAAAAAATTCATCTTAGTGTCAGAAGCTTGTTTCCAAAATACTGAGACAGCCCTTAAGGATCAACAAGTGTCAATCCAAGGGCTCGAAACTCCGATTGGCCAACTCATCAAACTGATATCTGAACTACCATAAGGTAGTTTGCTGTGTAACACGGAATCTAACCCATGGGAGAAAACCAATGCAAGTACCATTCAAGATGAGGAAGGGTTAGTTGCATTTGAACTAGAACCGAGGCAAGAAACTGTGGTAAGTAAAGGTAAGGGTGAGGTGGACCACAATGACCAGAAACCAGTAAGTAAAGAATGCAAGCCTCGTGTGCCATACCCAAACGGAAAAGGAAAGACCACACAGAAGAAAAATTTGATAAATTCCTTAAATTATTAAAAAATTTACATATTAACTTACCGTTTATTGAAGCTCTTTTGCAGATGCCAAACACAGTCAATTTCTTAAAGGAGCTTTTAACAAACAAACGAAGGTTGGATGAGGCATCGTATGTGGAGTTGAATGCAGTTTGCTCAGCCATTCTACAGAATAAGCTACCCAACAAATTGAAAGATATAGGGAGTTTTACGATTCCTTGTTTAATTGGTAGTTTAGATGTTCATAATGCATTGGCTGACTTAGGGGCAAGCATTAATGTTATGCCTTATAAAATGTTCAAACAGTTAGGTCTTGGGAAACCCAAACAAACTAGGATGAGCATTCAATTGGCTGATAAAACCATTAGATTTTCTAGGGGTATCATTGAAGGTGTTCTTATTAAGATTGATAAATTTATATACCCAGTAGACTTTGTTGTTCTAAACATGGAAGAGGATAGAAACGCACCTCTGATTTTAGGACGACCCTTTTTAGCGACTGTTAAGACCATTATTGATGTTGGCATAGGTGAACTCACACTTTGTGTGGGAGACGAAACAATCACACTTCAAGCTCGTAATTCGAGTAACACAACAAAAATTGAAGGTGGTTGTATAAATCATTCTACTAGTACTGATCATGTGGTGAAACCTTCTATACAGGAAACAGTTTCGAAGAACGTATTTGAGCCGTGTTCAAACAACAACAAAGGACCTATCTATGAAGAACAAAGGCTACAAATTGAGGAGCTAGATGAATGGTGGACACAAAAACCAAGAGCACCCGATAAACCGAAACTGAGTCAGGACAAGCTCAATCCCTTATCAAATCAACTTAAGGTTGGAGACAAAGTACTACTAGATACAGTAGATCCTCGCATTGCCACTTCTAAACCTAATAAAGAAATTCCCCTTACGGTACTCAGTATTTTCCCATATGGTACAGTCGAGGTAATTCATCTCAAATTCAGCACCTTTAAGGTAAACAATACACGTTTTAAACCTTATGTTGATAAAGTTGATAGCAGGAATGAGGAGTGTAAACTCCTTGAGTCACCATGATCACACACCAGAGAGGTAAGTCAAGCTTAGACTATAAATAAGCTCTTCTCGGGAGGCAACCCGAGCACTAACAATATTAATTTCTTTAAATTTTAGCTTTTAACACTTAAAATACTAACCGAATCATGGAACGCATGCTTTCTAAAGACCACACGGCCAGGCACACGAGCATGCATTAGGTCGAAAATAGGGTAAAATTATTTCCCCAACACGGGAAGCGATAAGTCGCCACGACCGTGGGACATGGCCGTGGGCGAACCTACCAAAACAACACGGGCGTGAAACGCCCGTGCCTTGAAACTGTGGTTGA
This sequence comes from Gossypium arboreum, assembly GCF_025698485.1. Taxonomy (NCBI): domain Eukaryota; kingdom Viridiplantae; phylum Streptophyta; class Magnoliopsida; order Malvales; family Malvaceae; genus Gossypium; species Gossypium arboreum. Next base: position 54,483,806 of record NC_069082.1, read on the forward strand.
AATTGAGAATGTAACACGGGCATGCAACACTCCCGTGCCATCCACCCGTTGTCAACACTGTCAAAACAAACACGGGTGTGGACCTATGGACATTGGCGTGGGAGAAGCGAATGAAGCAAGACACAGCCCTGCGACAAGGCCATGTGCACCAACATGCCTAAAGAACACGGGCGTGGGCCGAATGCCAGACGCACCCAAATTCAAAATTAGCGAAACACATGGGAAAAAATTTGGCCACACGGGCGTGTCCCATGACCATATGCCCTAAAAACTATATAAACCCCTCACTATTCATCATCTCCCTCCCCAAAAATCCTTAACCCCCACGCCCATGCACCGCCTACAACACCGATTTCGACGCCCCAAGCTCCTTCCTTTTGCATTTGTTTACTCTTTTCTCTCTATTTTTCTTTAAATATGTTTTTTATTTCATGATTTCTCTACTCTATTGAACTATTTTGAATGAATATTAATAGTTAGAATATTAAAATACTCATGCTTGTTTTATAAAAAAATTTTCATTTTAGTTACTACATTATGCTATACTCTTTCATTTTTCCTTATTTCCATAAAATTTATGCTTACTCACATGCATTCATATTCTGTTACATTATTTTCATAGTCCTATTTAAATAACTTAATATTTTTACTTTAGTTGTTTTAGTTTTGTTTACTTCATCCATTACGTAAGTCTAGTGAAATATTTGTATTTAGTTTTGTGCTTTCGTGCTATTTTTGGGACGTATTGGTTGAATTTCAATTTTTCAACACAGGTACAATGTCATCCTCACGTGGTAAGAAGACCGCTATTCCCGCCTTGAAGAAGAGAAAAGGAGCAGCGTCATCCTCGGGTCCTACCACGGAGATTAGGCACCCGTTCCTCCAAGTTCCCTTGGGACCCTAGGAGGAATTATATTAGATATTATGGGCCCGAACCCTAGGTGTGGGCCACTCCATTGACTGGGCCACACTTGAACAGATTCATTTGGATGACACGGTCCGAGCCCTCCTGATGATTGACTCGGGGGGGCTCTTCCTTGAGATCGTCGAGCCGACATATCTAGAGTTCACATTGGAACTCTGCTCAACGTTCCATCTTTAGGCCGTCATGACCAACTTCGACGATCCTGGAATGGTCCAGTTCTGCCTTGGTGGTCTAGTACGCCAGTTGAGCGTACCCAAGTTCAGGGTTGCACTAGGACTATACATGGAGGAGTTCATCGACGACAATGAACTTGACACCCTCCACCGCCACATCCACTACTCCCCCTCAAAATGCTGAAGGAACCTCGTCCCTGCCTCAGCCACCTAAGATCCTAGCCACTCCAAGGCATCTCTCCCTCCATCCTTGAGATATCTACACGTCATCTTGGCTCACACTTTGACCGAGAGACGAGAGAGCACCGGCGTTGTCACCACCCATGATGCCTATTTCTTATGGAGCATGGCGAACGGGCACGTCCTTAACCTTGCTCACTTTATCGTCCTCACCATCCGCCACCAGATGGAGCGACACAGGAGAGGGGTCATCTCTATCAGGCCCTATGTGACTCGATTGGCTCGGCACTTTGGGCTCCTCAACACAGCAGCACAATCATCCTCCCTCACTCTCATCAGCCAAATGCCCCCATAGGGCATCTCGGGCATGCTAAGTATGAGGATGGTCGAGAAACGACGTGGCACATACCCTCCTCAGTACCGCCTCGCCCAGTCCACCGAGGAGGAAGACCTAGAGGACATTATTGATGATGTCCCTCCATGTCACGAGGATCCACCAACTCAGCCACCACCCCCTCTCCTCCAGTTCATGTGGCAGCTTTATACCTGACTTCTCTGAACGCCTTACTCGATTCGAGCAACAATGTTTTTAGCGCTTCGATAACATTGATGCTATTCTATAGCAGATTTGTCAGCACTTCCACATCTCATCGCCACCCCCACCTCGCGAACCATCTAGCGATGAAGATGTTTAAAAACTTTTATTTATTATTTTATTATTTTACTTTTATTCTATTTTAAGACTACTTTTTATTTTTTTAAGCTTATTTTTATTAGGTTTTATAATTATTATTTTACAATTTTTAATTTCGGCTATTTCATTACAAGTAATTATGCTTCCTTATATTTTATAAAAAGTCCCTGATTCAATCATAGTTATAAAAAGCTCCAAAGCTCATCATCGCATAGGAACTAAAAACTCCACCAGGAAAGGTTCTCCACGACTGCCATGTCCTGCTCGACCACGACCATAGCTACCACCAGATATAATATTTTTTTGGCGTAGGACTTATGGACTAATGAACCTCTACCACCATCAGAGTATCCTCCTCCAGTCTTACGCTGATTATTCTCCATAACTCCAGTTCAAGGAATTCATTCATCATTCAGGAAGTTTCACTTCTCTCCCTATCTCATGATTATAATCCTATCTTTTTCAATATATCTATATTTTACATTGAGGGCAATGTACATCTTAAGTGTGGGGGGGGGAGAGTCTTTCATATCATCATTAGAAATCCCTAAATTTTGTCTTATTCTCACGTGAATCACTCATATCACTATTAGAATGAATTTTAATTAACTTATGATTTTTATTGATATGTCTTGAGTTAAAACATAGGCATTTATGCTTTGATTGTTTAAACTTTAAGACATTAGGGAATCAAGCATGATAAGTTGATTTTTGAAGAATTAAAAACTTTTAAGTTGTTTCCCTAAGTTTAGGTATTAACTTGAGTTGAAATTCACAAGTTTGAACATCAAAAAGCCATAATTTTTGTGAGATCTTGAGCCTTTAGAGCATATTTTACTCCTTTCATGGTCGCTTTTATTATGAGTGCTTCAGTATTGATTTGTTATGCTAGAACTTGCTTGATTATGCATGTCAAGACAACACCATTTGATTTGATATGACAAGATGATAAAGGCACTTAGGTTTAACCCACTCACTCCATAAAAGCCTACCTTCATAATTAACCCTTAGTGAACCCCTTTGAGCCTAACAAGCCATTAATTGATTTACCTTCAATATTAACACATAACCCATTATTGTTGAAATCCCCTAATTTGATCCCTATTTTTGTCGAGATTTGATTTGAACTAATTTCTTAGCTATGTTTTCCTCTTCTATGTATTTGATTTGTTCTTAAAAAAAAGTGTGTGTACTTCAATACATATTAGTTGTAATTCGTCGTTTTTGAGCTTGAGCGTTAAATCCATATTCTGAGAAGAAGCTCACTTGTATTCCACTGATGACTAATCATTTTTCTAGCTAGGTAATTTTTCAATTCAATCTCGATTCTAACCTTTTGTTTCAACTTATGACCACATCCCCTAACCAAAGCCACGTTAGAACCCTCTAAAAAGACCTTTTTGATTGATGTATCAGCTCAATATATGGTGGTGGAGATTTGATTTTCAAGCAAGCTTATGGTAATAACTTTTCATATTGACTAATGAGTGCTTTTATTGATGTCCTTAAACACCTTGAGTGATTTGAGTGAATCTTTAGTGAGGATGTTAAACTCAATGATATTTTGATCAAAGGTAATCACGTTGATAAGGGGAGACACCTATGTTTTCGTGATAAAATGCTCAACATGGAATGTTTGAAACTTTGATGTACTTTTAGTTAAATTTTCAATGTATGAATACTTATGGATTATTTTGAGACATTATTGATAAGGATTATAAATTGCGAAGAATTTATTTTGATTGTGAGTTACAGATTTTGCTTGAAGATAAGCAAATGCTTAAGTGTGGGGGTATTTGATAAACCGTAATTTATACATATTTTTATCCCATACTTAGCACATTTACGGATGATTTCTCCTTAGATTTGGTGAATTCAATGCTCCTAATCCATTAATTTCATGTTTTATACTTAGGTGAGCATAGGAGAGTAAAAAGAGCTAGAAACAGGCCAAAAACGGAGAAAATAGACCCACGAGGGAAATCAACACGGCCTGGACTTCCTCACACAAGCGTGTCCCATGGCCATGTCCCATTGGCAAGATCGAAGCACGACTTAAATGGGTAGATCGCACGCTCGTGCCCATTTAACAGCCTTGACCACAGCCTTAAGTAATCGCACACGGGTATGTCCCTGCCGAGCCCAAGTTTAGTCCAATTCAGAAAAGGGCACTTTTGAGGGCTTCTAAGCATCCTAAAGCCTATAAAAACACCCTAGAGGAGGAGGAGAAAGGGGGACGCAAAGTAGGAGGCAAGGAATTACTCAACGAAAGTCGATTGATCCATCTCAGAAGCCAGATTCTTCATCAAGACTGAAGATCTCCCTTCAATTTCCTTCAGGAGTTTTGGGTTTTCTTATGTTTTATTATCTTTATGCTTTTGAGATGTTTTCTTTTACAATTATGAACTAAACCCCCTAAATGTCTAGGGGCAATAAAACCTAAAATAGATCTTGTTATTATTATCTGAATTGTATGATAAATATTTGACTTGTTCTTAATTATGTGTTTTTAATTCTCGTTTTAATATTCCAAGATATTGATTCAAGGTAACACTCTTATTCAGAGGAGGAATAGACCCTGTCTAAGAGTAAAATTGTCATAATTAAGCGGAGTTGATTGCACGCCTAGAGATAGGGTGACAAGATTTTGCCAGATTAGTGTGAAACCTAATAAGGGAATCCATAGATCGAGTTAATGCAATTCTAGGGTGTTAATTAAAAAGAGATTTCAATTACTCAACCTAGGGTTAGACATTATTAGTCTTGAGAGAGATAATAATATAACTTAAGGATTTCTACGGATCAAGTCAAATGAATAAATTGTCTGATTCAGAGTCAAATAACAAGTGGAGTCTAGGTGGATAATTCCTTAGGTATTGTCTCAATCAATCGAATTTTCCCAAAAGTATTTTCCCAAGTTTTCTTTCTGTGCATTGTTAGTTAGTAATTAGTTTAGATAACCAAACCTTTTGATTTTTAGGCTAGATAATAAAAAGGAAGTAAATACTAGTACTCGTAGTTCCTTTGGGTTCGACAATCTGGTCTTGCTGAACTATACTACTGTTCGATAGGTACACTTGCCTTAATTGGGATAATAAGTTAGTCTCAAGAATGATTCATTTATAATTTTTTAAAACCTGTTACGAATATCACGCATCAATATGACATATGAGGAAGAGCCAATTCGTATTCTGGCTCTTGAGAATAAAGAGTTACGAAATAAGAAAATTTCATTACTTAAGGTACTATGGCACAAACACGGAGTTGAAGAAGCAATGTGGGAACCAGAAGATACAATGAAAGAGCGTTATCCGAATCTATTCACTGGTAAGATTTTCGGGGATGAAAGTCCTTAAGGGAGGGAGAGTTGTAATAGCCCTATTTAGACCCTAGTCGAAACAGTGATTTCGGGACCACGAATCTGAGTCAGAAAAATATTTGAAAATTATTTTCTGCGTTTATTTTGTGTGAATTTATATCTGTGAAATTTTCGTGATTTAATTTTGTCATTTAGGTGCCCGATTAAATAAAAGGAATTAATCGCGTAGAATGACAATTTAATGGTTATTTGTATAAAGGACTGAATTGCTATTGGCTTTTTAAATTGAAGCCTTAAAGTGGTAAATAGAGCATTTGAATAGGTAATGGCCGATTGTACCCTTGTATTATGTGTTTTAGTTATTTAATTATAAAGGGTATAATAGTAATTAATTAAAATGTTATTATAAGTATAATAAAACATAAAAAGCTTATAATATGTCTTTATATTATTATCTTCAAAACTGAAACATAAATAAGAAGAAAAGAAAAGGAAAACCCAGTTTGGCCATCTTCCAAGCTTAGTTCAAGGTTCGTTCTTCGTCGGTTTTCGATCATTTTTACATTTTTGAGATCGTTGCTTCGAGTAATAGTAAACCCATGCTTGAATTTTTTATTTTGGTGAACATTTTGAGTTATGCCATTGTTAAGAGCTTATGATTTTTTTTGTTTGATGATGAAATATGAAAGATATGTTTTAGATTAACATGTTTTGTATTGGAGTTTTTGATGATTTTGAGTAATTAGGACTAAATTCGAAAAATAATAATTTGAGGGACTAAAATGTGAAATAAATGAATTATATGTACTTGTATGAATATGGGTAAGATTCGGCCTAACATGGGTATAGTGAAATTTTGCATATTTTGTGTTTTGTGCAATAGGGACTAAATTGTAAAAAGTGTAAATGTCAGGGTAATATGGTAATTTGCCAATTTATGTGTTTTTGGACTAAATTGAATGAAAATATGTTAGAATGAGCTTAATTTGAATATGTTTAGATCAAGAACCAAAGAAATTAGATTTGGATCAGGGAAAAACGAAAGTTGTCGACTAGCTATCCCGTTCCATTTTACATTGTCCAAGGTAAGTTTATAAGCAAATAGACATACTTAATTTTAATTATATGCAAAGTATATTTGCTGAAATGAAATATATGAATTTATATATGCTATTGCCGAATGTGTTTAAGCTTGGTAACCATGTGCATGTATTCGTTTCGACCAAGTTACGACGTCTGAAAGCCCCGTAAGAACCTTAGGAATAGTTAGGATACATTTGTCATGACATAGGATTCCAATATATGTGTGCGAGTAAGACCATGGCATCGATATGTGATTCCGATATATGTGTGTGAGTAAGACCCTGTCTAAGACAGTGGCATCGATATGTGGCTACATGTAAGACCACGTCTGGGACGTTGGCATTGTATGATATGTGTGATTATCTGAGTATCCTGTCCAATTTTGAATGGTTCATTGGGCAAAGATAAGTTGTGTTCGAATGTGTAAAATGAGCTAAGTGGCAGGTACGAATTAACTTGATACCTACTTGAGGTAAGGTAAGTAAGTACTTTGAATATTGGTCGTAAATCATGTATGATGCAAATGAAGAATATTTGTGTATGTGGTATGTGTATTCGGCTTGTGAATGAATAACTTGTGTATCCTTGTAATGTTTCCAAAATATGTGCATATATGATTTGGTATATTCGGCCATATAGGTAATATAAATATATGTGATGTTGTACTATGATTATTGAGCTTGCGTATGTGAGTAAAAGTATGTATGGTTTATTATGACTATTTGGTTTGGAAGTTTGATTAATAATATGATAAAATGACTATGTGAGTATTCGACCTAGGTGGGTAATTGTCTATGAAAATGTATTAATTATGGAATTTGTAGGTTTGAGGTCAAGCATGGTAATGTTAATGTAATTCGTTTAGTTAATATGAGTTGACTATATTATTGAGTTGTTTATTTGCTTATGACTTTCTAAGCTAAGATATCTTACTGTGTGTATATTTGCTTCTGTTTTATAGATTTTGGATGCAAGTTATGAGCTCGGGGATCATTAGCAACACTATCCACTATTTTTGGTACCTTCATAAGTGAACTATCAAACCTATGGCATGTATAGGCTGGATTATCTTTTGAAATGTAGGCTTTCAGTTCTGTATAATTTGAGCCATGCGAAAATGGCTTAATTTCTATGTTTGATTTCGGTTATGTTTGCTTATGGTTTGAGTTTATTTTGGCTATGGTATTTTATTCTATGGATGAATAATATTTGTGCTATGTGTTTTGTTGTGCATTAAAGTTAGTTAATGACTTAGGATGAGGTATGAAAGAATCGACCATAAGTATGTTTGGATGGTCTGGATGTGTTTCATACTGAGATAAAATATATATATATGTGAATTTTGCTTATTATGCTTAGTCCTGATCTAATAAGTTCTTAGTTATAATGTTTAATGAGTTTAGTTTTAATAATTCGGTGATGGAAATTTTGGACGTGAATGTGGTTTTAATTAATATGATTCGGCTAAGCAAGGTATTAAGTAAGGAAAAATGTTCCATAATTGTTTTAGTCAATTGTTTTGTTATGAATTCAAATATTAAGCGTGGCCTTGAAATTTTAGTGTAAGTGCGCACTATATATATTTTAAAAGCATAAATAGCATGTTCGGTCATGTTATATTGTACTAAGTTTCATGGGTGATTGCTTGTTAAATTATGTAATAAGATTTCAATTGGTTTTATTATGAGTTTGTGCAGAAGTTGTTATTTGTGTCCGAAATTGGTTTAAGTTAAAATGATGTAATGTACTTGAGCTCGGTGTAACATATTGCATCTCTTGTATGTTAGTCATCTATTAAACCGTAAATGCTACTTAATATAATGCTTTATCCAAATATGCTTAGACGATTTTATTTATGTATACATATATTCGAATGCATGTATTAAATTATATTATTGTATGAAATATGAAATTTCATATGGATCAACATATTGGAGCCGCAAATATGAATGAAAATGTTAGTAATGAAATTTATTTCTTTCGATATATAACTTTTGTATACGCATGGCTTACTTAAGATTAGGTCTAATATTCAATAATGAAGTTATTGATGTGTTATATGTTCTGTATATGTATAAATTGTTTTGATATAAATTTTGGATTATGTTTTACTTATACTATGTCATAATGATAAATCTTTTTTTTTTTAGGTTTGATATTTTTATTAAGTTATAAGCATTGATGTAATTTAAATCTCTAATTGTAATTTATAATGCACATCTGTATAAATTGTAATATGTTCGGTAATACCTCATAACCCTAATTCGACAACGGATATGGGCTAAGGGTGTTACAAATGATGCCTTAATTCAAAGCCAAGCAGCTACATTGAAAAACCTGGAAAACCAAATAGGCCAGCTTGCTACTAAAGTCAGAAACTGACAACAAGGTGCTTTACCTAGTGATATGGAGAATCCTAGGAATCCAGGGAAGGAGCATTGTAAAGTATTGACACTGAGGCGCGGAAAGACATTAGAGCCTAACACTATTGAAGTTCAAAAGGAGCCAGTTGATGCTCAAGACTCAGAGGAAGTTCAATAGCATACATGGCGAAAAATGATGCCTTAATACAAAGCCAAGCAGCTACATTGAAAAAACCTGAAAAACCAAATGGGCCAACTTGCTACTGAACTCAAAAACTGACCAAAAGGTGCTTTACCTAGTGATACGGAGAATTCGAGGAATCTGGGGAAGGAGCATTGTAAAGCATTAACACTGAGGAGCAGAAAGATATTAGAGCCCAACACCATCGAAGTTCAAAACGAGCCAGCTAATGCTCAAAACTCAGATGAAGTTCAACCGAACGTTGAAATTCTATATTCACAAGAACTAGAATCTATAAAATTCTACAAGGTGACTTCGGAACTAGCTAATTCTAACTAACTAACAACTCCATTAGATGCAGAATTGCCACAGAAAAAGAATCAACCAGTGCCAGTAAAGAAACCTCCACCACCATACCCTCAAGGACTTCAGAAGTAGAAGTAGGAAATTCAATTCAAGAAGTTCCTAGACGTACTCAAGCAACTTCATATCAACATCCCGTTGGTTGAAGCACTTGAACAAATGCTAAAATACGTCAAATTCATGAAAGATATCCTGTCTAAAAAAATAAAGCTTGGAGAATTTGATAAGGTAGCCCTAACAAAGGAATGCAATGCATATCTTCAAGAAAAATTACCCCTAAAGTTGAAGGATCCTGGATGTTTTACCGTACCTTGCAACATTGGAGCAACATATTGTGGTGCAGTACTATGTAACTTAGGTTCGAGTATCAACTTGATACCCATGTCAATATTTAGGAAGTTAGGGATAGGTGAAGTTAGAACTACTATGGTTACACTTCAATTAGCAGATTGATCCTTAGCACACCTAGAAGGGACATATTGGTACATGTAGACAAATTTATCTTTCCTGCTGATTTTTTGATTCTAGACTTTGAAGCAGACAAAGAGGATCCAATCATCCTAAGAAGACCATTCTTAGCAACCGGAAGGACCCTTATCGATGTACATAAGGGCAAGCTTACTATGCATGTTCAGGATGATCAGGTAACATTTAACATTTTTTAGTCTATGCAATGTCCTGACACAATTGATGATTGTTCTACAGTATCTGATTTAGAAGATTTAATCATGGAAAAGAAACTCAACTATGTTGAGGACCCATTGAAACGAATGTTGACATCAGATCCTCCAAATGATGAAGAGGAGGATGGATACTTAGCTTTGTTAGAAGCTAATCAAAGGGGTTTTAATCCGCAATCCTGTTTTGAATCTTTGGAATTAGAGAAAAAGGATTATGCCCAACCAAAAGTGTCAATCGAGGAGCCACCTAAATTAGAACTAAAGGTACTTCCCTTACATTTGAAATTTGTTTATTTAGGTAACTCTTCTACTTTGCCTGTGATTATTTCAGCAGAATTAACTACTGAGCAAGAAGAGAAACTCATCCTGGTGTTGAAACAATTCAAGAAGGCTAACAAATAGACCATAGCCGATATTAGCGGTATTAGTCCATCTGTATGCATGCACAAGATTATCCTGGAAGATGGTGAAAAAGGGATGATTGATGGACAACAAAGACTAAACCCCATCATGAAGGACGTAGTCAAGAAAGAAATCATCAAGTGGTTAGATGCGAGTATAATTTACCCTATCTCAAATAGTTCATGGGTAAGTCTGATCCAGTGCGTGCCAAAGAAAGGAAGTATCACAATCATTGAAAATGAGAATAACGAGTTGATACTGACTAGAACGGTTACAGGATGGAGAATTTCCATCTATTACCAAAAGCTGATCAAGGCGACTAGGAAAGATCACTTCCCTTTGCCATTTTTGGACCAGATGCTGGATAGACTCACAGGGTGAAAATATTACTATTTTCTCGATGGATACTCGGGGTATAATCAGATTACAGTAGCACTAGAGGATTAGCAAAAGAAAACATTCACCTGCTTGTACGGTACATTCGCATTTAGGTGCATGCCATTTGGTTTATGTAATGCACTTGCTACATTTCAAATATGTATGATGTCTATTTTTACTAACATAATTAAGAAATATTTGGAAGTTTTTATGGATGATTTTTTAGTATTTGGAGATACATATGATGATTGCCTAGCCAATCTAGCCAAGGTACTAAGGCGATGCTAAGAAACAAATCTCGTACTCAATTGGGAAAAGTGTCATTTCACGGTACAATAAGGTATTGTTCTAAGGCATCAGATAACAAGACATGAAATTGAGATAGATAAAGAAAAGGTAGATGTTATTGAAAAACTCCCACCTCTGACATCTGTAAAGGGTGTTAGGAGCTTTTTGGGCCACGCCAGTTTCTATCGAACATTTATTAAGGCTCCAAAATTGCTAAACCCTTATGCAAATTATTAGAGAAGAACACGACATTTAAATTTGATGAAGAGTGTTTAATAGCTTTCAACGATTTGAAGTGTCGATTAGTTACGAAACCCATAATAGTCACACCAGATTGGGATTTGCCATTTGAATTGATGTGTGACGCAAGTGACTTTGCGATAGGAGCTGTTATGGGTCAGCATAGGAACAAAGTTTTTCATCCCATCTACTACGCAAGTCAAACTCTGACAAGGGCTCAACTGAATTATACGGTAACAGAGAAAGAGTTTCTTGCTATTGTGTTTGCTTTTGACAAGTTTCGATCTTATCTTGTAGGTACCAAGGTGACTGTCTATATGGACCACTCAGAGATTAAGTATTTGCTTGCCAAGAAAGACGCTAAGTCGAGACTGATCCGATGGGTACTTCTACTTCAAGAGTTCGATTTAGAAATTCAAGATCGAAAGGGAGTAAAAAAACCAAGTAGTAGACCACTTGTCCAGATTGGAGCCGCAAGAAGGGAATTCTCCACTTATACCCATTCAGGAAACATTTCTAGATGAACACTTACTGAAGGCAAATCATGTCCATAATACCCCTTGGTTTGCTGATATTGCTAACTATTTAGCTTGTGGTTTGATGTCGATTGATAAAACGTATCATCAAAGGAAAAAGTTTCTTCACGATGTGAAGTACTATTTCTGGGAAGAACCACACTTGTTTAAAAAGTGTACAGATCAAATGATTAGGAGATATGTGCAGAAAATGAAGTACATAAGAATTTATACCATTGTTACTCAGCTCCGAGTGGGGGACACTTCGAAGTACACGTACTGCAGCCAAGGTATTGCAAGCCGGATTCTTTTGGCCAACACTATTCAAAGACGCATATGCTTACGTAAAGAGTTGTGATCGATGTCAAAGGGTCGAAAATGTCACCAACAAAAATGAGATGCCTCGAACAAACATCATTAAGGTAGAATTATTCGATGTTTGGGATATTGATTTTCTCAGTCCTTTCACTCCGTCTTTTGGTCATAAGTACATCTTGGTAGCTGTAGACTACATGTCTAAGTGGATTGAGGCTGAAGCATAACCGACAAACGATGCTAAGGTTGTGATAAGGTTTTTGCAGAAAATTTCACAAGGTTTGGAACCCCAAGAGCCATCATCAGTGATGAAGGGTCCTATTTTGTGAACAAGTGGTTGAAATGGTTATTAGATAAACATGGAATGAAACAAAAATTTGCTACAGCTTACCATCTGCAGATGAATGGGCAAGCTGAACTGGCAAAAAAGGAGATCAAAGGCATACTTGAGAAGGTAGTTTGCCTAAACCGATTATATTGGTCCAAAAGAATGGATGATGCTTTATGGGATTATAGGACAGCATACAAGACACCTTTAGGGATGTCACCCTATAGGTTAGTCTTTTTGAATAAATGATTTAGGGTATATTTTCAAGATTAGTATGTGTAAATAAATTCTGTCTAGGAGATTGGAACTTAAGCGGGACCGCTTGTAACCCCTCTAATCTTTTCTGGAATTGATTAACATAATTTTTCGAGAAATTATCCCCTAAATGGAAAAATAAATTTTTAAATTTTCAAATAAAAGGGTCAATTTTGATCCAAGTTTTAAAATGGCAACTCAATTTCAAAACTTCATTAAGTTTAGGGACTTAATTGAATTATTTTTAAAATTTGGTTGCTCTTTCTATAAATATTTTCAAAAGGCTTCTAAAATAAATGTTTTCAGTTTAATAAAAAGATATAATTATTAATATATAATTGTATCTATTATAATATATATTAATTATTACCAACTTTACATAGAGTTAGGATTAGTTTTAATTTAATCATATTTTATTTGATAAGTTTTTATCTTAATAAATTAATAGCAAATAATAATTTAATATACATTATATTAATTATTAATTGTTATTTACTTATAGTAGAATTAGAACTTAGAATTTTAAGTATTAAATTATACTAAGAATTCTACTCTAGGTCTTACTCCCTTCACTATAAATTCCACCCATCTCTTCTTATTTTTTTCATTCATACACCATTCCCTCCAGAAACACTAAAACCCTTAAGTGCCGAAACCTCCTAGCAATTCTCTAGCAACAGCATTGCCTAGTTGATCGGTTAACAGCACGCCGCACGCCCACCACGCGTATGCCTGCTCCATTGCGTGCTACATTTCACGCCTGGTCTTGCTCAGCACCGAGTTGCTCCTTGGCGCGCTTGCTGCTCCAGCTCCAGGCTGTGTCCTGCACCAGTGCCCCGCTTCTACGCCCACCCATACCAGACCTACTCAACGATATGCACGCTACTCACATCCCCTACTGCGTGCTACTGCTTTGCACACCCGAGCGGCACACCACCCTTTCACCTATCCTTAGCCAAAAACCTCCCAACCTCTTTTAATTTTCCATCTTTTGATTCAAAATTATTTTTCTTAAGAGCTCTTAATTTTTTTTAAAAAAATGATAAGACCAATTTTTCTCCTAAATTTTAATTTTATTCAATTATCTAATTTTTCAATTTATTGAATTATTAATAATTTATATTAATTAAAATTTTGAGAAAATAATTGTTACCATTTTACCATTGACGAATCAAAAAACAAGTTCCATTGTGAAGAAGCCAAAGCAAGATACGAGAGTATCTTCAAGAATCAATAGATGCATCCAGAGAAAGGTTTCACCTTGAAAGAAAGCAACTATATTGATTTTATGGCTCATATTTGTCAGGTTGCTGAAACTTTCAATTGGGAGTTGTTTTGTGAGAAGAGACCTAGTGTGGATGAGGAGTTAGTGTGCGAGTTCTATGCGAATTTAACCTCAAGCGAGTTGGCGGAAGTTCCAATTCATGAAATCAAGGTACCAATAACTTCAAACGCTATTACTAAGTTCTTTGAATTGCCTGATTTTGAAAGCGACGAATATTCTTCCTTGATGAGCAATATAAAACCTAAAAATTTGCAAGAAATTCTTGAGGAACTTACAGTTCCAGGTTCTAAGTGGATTGTGTGAAAGCAAGGAATCCACACTTGTCAAAGAGAAAATTTGACACCACTCGCAAGGGTATGGTTCTATTTCATCCATTTCAACCTCATGCCTAGCTCACATGGGACTACAATCTCATTAGAGCAAATGGTTTTATTATACTCGATTTTAACTAAAAAGACCATTGATGTGGGAAAAATCATCCTGAGAGAAATGCAGAATTGTGCCGTTAGACGTTCTGGCCCATCCTACTTTCCCTTTATGATAACAATTCTATGCTTGAAAGCTAAAATTCTAGCAAACATAAATAAGTCAGGCTATACCCAGGGCACAATCACAGATTGGGACCTCTACTGAATAGCTAGAGAATCTGTTCTGTAGCAACGAGTTGAAGAAAATGAGGACCCCGAAGAAGAAGAAGATCCCACAATGCAATTAGCTAAAGTCCCATGTAAGGCGGAACCAATGGAACAAGAGGCTGAACCTGATGTCGAAACTTCAATGTTCAAAGCTCAATCACCTCACCTAGATCTTCGATATGAGTTCTCAAAGTTGATGGACATAATCCAACATATTAGGGGCAGCAACAAGCTTACTGGAGATACTGAAAAATAAGGGATGACTCAATGAGAAGCACTTTTACGAAAACATACAATGACCCATTTATTTTTGTGCCTGAGTTTCTAGATTTCATACTTGAACCATAGAGTCCACTATCGAAGAAAGAAAGAAGCGATTCATGTGACAGCCCAAAATTGGCCCTAGTCGGGAAGTGGTTTCGGGACCGCTAAACCGAGTCACCGAAATGTTTGAACGTAATATTTATTGTCTAGAATATGTATTTATGAATGTGTGAAAATTTCAAGCTTCGATTTAGTCGATTGCATGTGAATTCAGTTATTAGGACTTGTGTGACACTTTTGAAATGTGATAGGCGAATCTATAAGGACCTAATAGTGCATGTAATCAAAAGGAGGACTTGCATGTCAAATTCCCCCTAATAGCTAGTGGCCGCCATGACAAGGATTATGGGCAAAACATGTCATGAAACATGTTGTGTAAGTGTTTTATGTTGGAATAAATAAAATAAGGTGTATGGGTAATAAAAAATGAAAAAAAATGTGTGTGAAGGCTTCTCCCTCCCCATTGCCGTGAGTTGAAGAAAAGAGAAAAAAATTTGTTCATCCTTTCATTCTCTCTTGGCGAAAATTCTAAGGAAAAAAGGAGGAGTTTTTGCTTCATGTTTGGTTTGGAAGAGGATTAGGAAGAGGTTTGGCTATACTTGTATCAAGATTAAGGTATGTTTGAGGTTGCGCCATGAGATTCATGCATGTTTTTAGTTGCTAGCTTGATGTTCTTATTAGCCCATGGCTCAAATCTTTGCTATGTCATGGGAATGATGTTCGGCCAAGGTGGATTTTGTGTTAATGCCATTGCATGCTAAATATGAAGCTTGTTGATGATATATGTGATGGTGGGTTGATGACCCTTGGATTTTCTTTTAGCATTTTTGAGTGAGACATTAAGTTCTTTGTTTAACCATGACCAAAATTGAAATGGTATGGTGTTGTGGTGTATTTGGCCATGGTATATCCATAAGTATGATTTATGCATGTTGCATGGTAGGTAAGATTTGAGCTTTGGATATATGTTTATATTTGGTTATAAGCAACTTGAGATTCGGCCCTTGCACCTACATGTATATATGTTTGCACATGATGTATTGGTATGACATATATACTATCTCAAGGTATATATTTACATATGATGATGTTTGGTTATGGAGTAAATGATAGATGTGTATTGAGCTACAATATGTAATGCATTAGTTAGTAAAATGTATGCCATTCATGTGTGGTATTAAACATGTAATTAGCCTCAACATCAACATGCATATTCGGCCACATGATTGAGTACATAGGTTGATGTGTTGTTCGGCCATAAGTAAGCATGTTGAAGGCTTTATCTTGACTTAGAAAATTTGGCTAAGGAGAGTACTAACTAATGTGTTGAGCTTGATTCATGATATCCGTACATATGTGACTTTAATGTCTAATGAATATATGTGGGCTAAGTACCTTGAATTCCTATTTCGATGCTCAAATGATTAAATAAACTTATTTGTTAAATTAAGCTCAAGAGCAAAGGGGAGCTAAATCCGATAAAGGAAAGGAAAAAGTGGTCGAATAGCCATCGGAATCATTCGACAACATCCGAGGTAAGTTCTTGAGTAATAGAGCTTAAATTATGATTTGATTAGATCATGTTTTAAGCAAATCAAATCATGCTCTTTGTGTGTGGCTATTGAGCCGAAATTGTAAATATGATAAGTGTCTTGTGTTTGAGCTTTGGTAATGAGAATGTAATAAGAATGCGTATTGATTTGTTGATATATGTGCTTGGTTATTCAATGGTATCCGGCTAAGTCCCAAGGCTTTTGTGCTAAGTGACTAAATCCGGGTCAATTCCAAGGCATTTGTGTGAGTTACCAAAACGGGTTAAGTCCCAAGGCATTTGTGCGAGTTACCAAAACCGGTTAAGTCCCGAAGGCATTTGTGCGAGTTACTAAATCGGGCTAATTCCGAAGGCAATTGTGCGAATCACTATAACCGGCTATGTCCCAAGACAATCGAGCGAGTCGCTATATCCGGTTAAATTCCGAAGGTACGTGATTTGGGAATGAGCAATCTTGCTGTAAAAATTTCAGTTAATACGCTTGCAAAAATTCCAGCAACGAGGTATGTTTGTATGTGCTTGAATTAGTTGAACCCTTACAAGTAAGTATTCGCCGGTTGATAAACGAGCTACCGGCCTTTGGCTAAGTTGATCTTTTGTGTATGAACATAAGGGTTGGTAATGTGAAGTAAGTATGATATTGAGAATGTGTGCATATGAAATTATCCGTTTAGCTATATGAATGCTATGCTTTTGTTGTCTTGGAATCCTTGCTCAAAACTTACTAAGCATAAATTGCTTACTCCGTTTCTTTGTTCTCTGTTTTATAGATTTTGGCTCGTCACCATCGGACTCGGGATTTTGGAAGTCGAAGTCTCCCACACTATCAAAGCCCCTTTTGGTACAAATTTTGGTTGAACTTTGAAATGGCATGTATAGGACTACTCTTTCGTTTGTTGGTCATAGACCCTTTGATTTTGTATAAATTGGTAGCCATGCGAAAATGGCTTATATACACTTTGGCATGGTATCATAATCATTTTGTATGTTGTTCATTAAGAGATGTGGAAATGTTTGGAATCGATTAGCCCTTGGAATGGTTAACCGTGATCATCTTTTGTGCCATGTATGCTAAAAGGGCTAGTTGAAACAAGGAAATTATGAAGTAGGTAAAATCTACCTTAAAGACAGAGGTTCACAGCTGCAGTGATGTGAATGTGAAAAATCACTAGAAATAGTAGGGATGGAATTAAATAGTGATTAAATTATGTAACTGAACCTTGGTGAATCTACTTTCATATGGAAGAAACGAAATGGTCATATGAGTTATATGTTAAGAGATATTTAGGTTTTCGTGGGACAGGACCAGAACGGTTTCTGGATTCTCTGTTCCGACTTTAGAAATTCATTGTAAATTAGCCAGAGATAATTAGGAGTCATTCCATATATTTATAGATTCCTCTTTGAGTCTAGTTTCTATAGAAACAAACGGTATCAGTATTGAAGCCCTGTACAGGGAGATATTCAAGTTGTAACCCGCGAAGGTCAGTGTAGTCGACCCCTGTAACATGGGAGACTTTAACTAATAAACTCTACTAATTGGCTCGACCAAAAATTCTAGAAATGAATCTGTAGATGGAAATATGAGTCTAATTTCAGGTAAAAATTACGAAACTGATTTTCGAGTTTTGAAACTCAAGATATGATTTTTAAGGTGACAGTGACGCAGTAACCAGCTTGTCTGGAAATTTTTTTTATGGACTGTAAAAACAATTAAGTCTGTGTGCACCTTGTGTTCGACTCCGGTAACGGACTCAGGTACGGGGTGTTACAATTCATGCGAAGGAAATAATGATGGACCAAAAGATGAGTCAAATTCGAAAGGATCCGCAAATAAATAAAATGGGGGATCTTGACTTTATTTTATTTCTATTCTTAGGTCATTTTAGGATTAAGCTTAATTAGGAATTTTTATTTTCACATAATAAAGCAAGAGATGGAAATCATGAATAAAAATGAACAAGTCGCAAATTATAAAGTGTGGCTATAGGTATATACATGTCTAGGATTAGATCTTGAGAGAGCTTGGTACTTAACCAGTCAATTTGACTCACTTCCTCTTTTCTAGAATCCCACCTGGTGTATAGTATCTATTCACTTTTAACAATGAGGACATTGTTCATTTTAAGTAGGGGGGACCAAAAAATTGAAATTATTTCCACTCAGAATAAAATTTTCTTTTCATTATGATTAGGATATACTTTGTTAAATAAATTTGAAATTTTGTTAAGTATGCTAAACTTCAGTATAAATAAAGTTTGAATATTTCAATAATTATTATGTTAGCTTAATAATGACATAAATGAATTTTTAATTGCATAAAAATTGTACCATAAAATTTTTAGTTCCTTAGGAAAGTTAGACATGCATGAAAGTTTAAGTCTTTAGAATTCACTTAGTAGTTTCTTAAGGCGAAATCCTGGAAAGCATGGAATGCTGAAAATGATTTAGGCAATTGTTGTTTGGATTGTTTGAGCCTTTGAAGCTAACCATGATGAAATTTTTATCCTTTGAAACTCAACTTTGAGACTATATGGCCTAATTTTATTTGAACCCTTGGGAATTTAGCAATCTCTTCTCTCTTAACTATCTTAAAATTGTCCCAAACACTAGGCTCAGTACTATTCAAAGTATTCTTTGAAATTAAGTTTGGAGGTGTTGAAAAGAAGTATCAAATGCTCTAAAATTGTAGTACATTCAGTAAAATGCTCGTGTGAAAAACAAAAGCATGAGTTCTTAAAATAAGATGTACAAAAGAACAGGTGAAAGAAAAGAAAGTTGATGTATTGAAGGTAATTATTTTGAAGGTCCGATGCAAGCTGAGTCTATGGTTTTTAGCCTAAAATTATCTATCTTCTACCTACCCCTAAGCCCAGCCAAGTTATAACCTTGTTAAAGACCTATTGATTCAAGTTCCAATGCTACATAAATTAGTGGAGAGAAATTGCTACGTGCAACATATGAAGGCATAAGTTAAACTGAATGATTGCAACTTAATTGAACAAGGGAATAAAATTAAATTGGTAAGGGTTTTATTAAACTGGTAAGGGTTAACATGACTTTATTAGGAAACATTTAGTCCAAGTTTTGGCTATCATAAGAATGATTTAGATTAATTTGAACGATATGTATACTTAAGTAAGCATTATCCAATTTATTATTTTTGAACATAAGTATATTAAATTCATAATTCTGGGAAGAATGTTGTTTTGAAGGAATTTTTCAAAGGTGTTTTCGAGAAATTCTTGTTAAATTTGTGCATTACTCGAGACGAGAAATGAATTAATTTTGGGGGTTATTTTACTTAATTTTATAATTATTTTTTTATGAATTTTGGTTATTTTCAACAGATTTGCACAAAGGGCAAAAAATGGCTCGACTGACACTGCTAGAAGCACAAAATCGAGAAGTAATTTGAAGTATCGAGGCAAACTAAATTTCAGCCTAAGATCATCCAAAATTATATGTATTAATTCATAATATAATTAATTTTAATTTATATCCAATTTAATTTGGGTTAATAAATTATTATTAATTAATTATGAAAAAGTGCTCCAGTTGAACCGAACCGAGTGAACCGAATTGCCTAAGAAATGGACGCCCAAAACCGTCCCAAGAGCTGATCCAAATCAGCTTATTAGCTGATTATTTAAGCTTGCAAAGAAGCCCTCAAAGACTTGTTCAAGTTTCATTCAAACCCCTCCACAATTGGTGGCTTTGTAGATATGCCCCAAGCCAAATTTAGCAAAGTTGAAACCATCGACCTTGCCACATGTATGGCCGGCCAAGAGATGGCTCTTTGGTTGCTATTTTTAGCTAATTTTAGCAGCCATCTTCAGCTATAAAATCCCCTCTTGGCTGATCATTCAACACATCTCAATTCATTCACATCTTTTCTATCTTTTCTCCACTTTCTCTCTTCTTTGCCATTCTAAATTCTCTTGCTCTCTTGCCGATTTATTCCCTTGGAAAAGGGGTGTTCATTAGCCATTTTGGAGAAACATTGAAGTGTTCATAGTAGCTTTGATCGACAAGGACAATAGAGAATGAAAAACGGAGCAAGCTAGTCAAGCCACTGAAAAACACCTGATTTGATTCTTGTTCCCTATCTCCTTAATTTTTGTTGTTGTTATGATAAACATATCTATGAATATTTATGTTGTTGGAATGGTTAATTTAATAAATTTTATCTTGAATTTAATTCAAGTTAGGTTGATTGCAATTCATCTTCTTAAATTGTTAAAATTGTGTTTATGTTGTTATAGGCCTCGGTAAGATGCTTTCGACTAAGTTATTCTTGGATTACAATTGTTAGGTAACTAAAGAATTAATTATTTAAATGGATTGAAATTGTATTTAACAGACACAGAACATAATCAGTGCATGTTTAATAATCTAAGGTAGCTGAGGGTTAAATTAGCAATGTATCTGATGATACAATTGCCTTCCATTACTTGGAAGATTGTTGTGATTAAACTGTTTCAAGGTAAGGATACTTTGTTACCTTACATAGTCTTTTATGTGCTTATTAAATCGAGTTAATTGTTTAAGTTGACATAGGGATATGTTTAAGAGATTATTTTAATTTAATAAGTATGTATGTGCTATAACATATTTGCCTATTAAGATTTGTTTAATCAATTGAATTGACATAGAGATATGTCTAAGAGATGAATGGATTTTGGTAGGTGAGTATGTTCACAAGTTAGCAAATTACCTCTAACACCCCTAACGTATTTGTCGTCAGACTAGGGTTAAAGGCATTATCGGACAAATCTAAACATCTCACATTCATTTCTTAATCATCATAGCATCATCATCACATATCATTACAAAGTCCCTTACATAGGTCAACGAGACCTTAAACATGCTTTAGAAAGGGGTCGTGACTAAACCAAGCACATACAAATTTTCTCAAATACTTAACAAAATTTTCAAAGTTTCAAAGGTCACACACCTATGTGAATAGGCCGTGTTCCTTACACGGCTTTAAACATGCCCGTGTGTCTAAATCGTGGCAAAATAGGGCATACATAATGACTTAACCACACGGCCACAAGACACGTCTATTTCCTTGGCCGTGGTCGAAACTGACTTGGGTCACACGGCCAACCACATGCCCATGTGACTAGCCTGTATACCCTTCGAAATGGCCACACACACCCATGTGCCAAGGCTGTGTGCCTCACACGGCCACCAGACACTCCCGTGTGTCTAGGCCGTGCTCAAGACTGACTTGCAAACTAAGTTATAACAGACACACGATCGAGACACAAGCCCATGTGCTCATCCGTGTGGGGCGAAATTAGGCTTGGTTTAAACCACATTTCCTACCTATCTCAGGCACACTAAAACCACAACAATTTTACATCATTTGTATACATTTAAAGACAATCAAAACATGTCAATTCAATCATAAATCAAACTATATAACCTCAACCAATTCAATATGCCAACATCATCACAATTTACCAAAGTTCCAAATGCATAAACTTATTAATTCAATATCCTATAATAAACCATCACATAAACATTATAAATATCACATATCTTACTTATCAAACACACCATTTAGGCCAACTTAAGAGGCCATACATACCAATATTTACAAGCCAAGTCTCATGGCTAACCACAACACAAAACATATCAAAATTACACTAGCCTATACATGCCATATACCATATATGCAACTCTCAAAATGGTACCAAATTAGATGTCCGATAGTGTGGTTGATGTTTCTGATGATTCTCAGATCCGAGCTAGCTTTATAACATTGTAAAACAGAGAACATTTCACACAGTAAGCTTTACAGCATAATAAGTTTATACCATAATTAATCAACAGTTTATAATATACGAAACATCAACTAATAAACACTTACTAATTCACAATTCATCCATTAATTCTATTCTATCTCATTTAATATGTTCATACGAATTCATCAAGCTTCATACACATAATATCATCTACCACATAGGTATTGAACCTACCTAAACTTTCCAGTATTTATTCATTTCATTCTCACCTCTTGTTCAAATACCTTAATTCATTCGACAGTCTTTCTATGCATTAAGAAATCGCACACTTAGTGCTTCAATGACTTGCTGAAGCCGTAACAATCTCGCACACTTAGTGCCATTTCAATAAGCCAAAGCTATCTCGGTATCGCACACTTAGTGCCTCATATAGGTGAAGCTATTCCAACTCCCACACTTAGTGCCATTTGTAGTCGAAGCTATTTTGAACCGCACACTTAGTGCCGAACATAGTTGATTATCACCATGCTCAAATCTTAATCAAATAGTTATACAATTTATGCATTATCAAAGCATTAAAACATAACTATAACATCATTTATCACATACGAACTTACCTTCTACTCGAAATTGATGATTTGGATCGTTTACTCGATAATCTTCGACTTCCCTCGATCTAAATCTGAATTCCTCTTTTCTTGATCTATATGTATTCAAAATAAACCTTTTTATTCAACAAATCTTTCACTTAAATCCATATACACATATTTAGGGCATTTGACAAATTAGCCCTCACATTTTCACATTTTAACACTTTAGTCCCTAATTCATAAAATCACAAATTACTCAAAATTTCCTTATATGCCTAGCCGAATTTTACCCTAGTTCATATAAGCCCACACATTTTATTTATTTCACATTTTAGTCCCTCAATTTCTCATTTTTAAAATTTAATCCCTAATATGCATTTTTAGTCAAAATCACTTTACAAAGCATGTACATCAAGCACCAAGCTTTCATATTTCATTACTTAACATCACAAAACTCGTGAATTCATCAATGGAATCTCATCAAATTATCAATAATTTCATGAATTTAGGCATAGGCTAGTTAGAACACTTAACAATGATCACAAAAACATAAAAATCATCAAAAACTGAGCTCAAATGCTTACCTAATTGAGCTTAAATATAGCCGAACCCTAGTTGAGCTTCAAGCTTTCTTTTTCTTTTATATTTCCAGCAAGAACAAACAAATATTGAACCAACTTGATGTTTTGTTTTAATTATAATAACATAATATTTTAATTACTAAATTAACCTTTTTCATTTAATCTAAAATCCACCAACTCATGTCTAATTTTGTCCATACATTAATTCACTGGTATAATTGCATCATAAGGACCCCACATATATAAAGATATGGCAATTTGGCACTTTAACAAATAAAAGGGCACTTTTACATTTTATGCGATTAGGTCATTTTATCAAATTAAGCACAGAAACGGTTAAATTTTCATACGAAACTGTCACACATGCTTAACCACATACTGTAAACATGAAAAATAATGTTAAAATAATTTTTCTAACTCAGATTTGTGGTCCCGGAACCACTATTTCAACTAAGGTCTAAACCAGGTTGTTACAACTCTCCCCCCTTAGGGATTTTTGTCCCCGAAAATCTTACCAGTGAATAGGTTTGGATATTGTTTTCTCATAGCATCCTCAGGTTCCTACATAGATTCTTCAAACCCATGTCGATGCCACAACACTTTCACTAACGCTATTCTTTTATTTCTCAGCTCTTTGATCTCACGAGCTAAAATTTGTATTGCTTCTTCTTCATACGACATATCAGGCTAAATTTCAACCTTAGTCCGGGAAGTAACATGTGAAGAATCTGATATGTTTCTTTGTAACATCGATACATGGAATACATTGTGAATTTTTTCCAAATCTGGTGACAATAACAATTTATAAGCAACTGGCCCGATACACTCGATAATCTCATACAGCCCGATGAACCTCGGACTCAATTTGCCTTTTCTGCCAAATTGAAGTACTTTCTTCCACAGTGAGACTTTCAAAAACACTTTATCACCGATCTCAAATTCAATATCTTTTTGTTTCAAATCTGCGTAAGATTTTTGACAATCGAAAGCTACTTTTAGACTATCTCTAATCACTTTAACTTTCGGTTCAGTCTCTTTTATTAAATCAACCCCGTGTATCTTATTTTCACTGAGCTCTGACCAATACAAAGGTGTATGCCATTTTCTACCATATAAGGCTTCGTACGGTGCCATTTTGATGCTCAATTAAAAGCTATTATTGTATGCAAATTCAATCAATGGCAGATACTGCTCCCGCACACCTTCAAACTCAAGAATGCAACATCTTAACATATCTTCGAGTATCTGAATAATTCGCTTCGATTGGCCATCTATCTGATGGTGAAAAGTAGTATTGAAATGTAATTTTTTACCTAAAGCCTCTTACAGTTTCTTCCAAAAGCGTGATGTGAATCTCGAATCTCTATCTGAAACAATAGATATAGGTACTCCATGCAATCTCACAATCTGAGAAATGTACAACTCAGCAAGCTTATGAAGTGAATAATCTATATGAACTGGAATGAAATGAGCCGATTTAGTCAATCTATCAACCACAACCCAGATTGCATCTTTCTTACTCGGTGACGGAGGCAATCCCGATACAAAATCCATCGTGATTCTGTCCCATTTCCACTCCAAAATCATAATCGATTGTAACAAACCAGATGACGCCTGATGTTCAGCTTTAACTTGCTGATAGATTAAATATTTTGAAACAAAATCAGAGATATCTCTTTTCATTCTAGACCACCAATAATGCTGTTTCAAATTGTTATAAATTTTTGTACTAGCCAGATGTACAAATAAACGACTATTGTGAACTTCATTCAAAATCATCTGAATCAATTCTGGATTTCTCAGAACACAAATTTGATCTTAAAATCTTAAACAATTATCTTTATCAAATCTGAATTCTGAATCAGAACTTAAATTACACTGTGATCATTTTGCTAAAATCTCATTATCAACCTTCCGAGCTTCGATAATCTATTGTAAAAACAACGGTTTCGCTTTCAATTCTTCTAAAATGGAACCATCATCAGACAAAGCTAATGATTATTCATGGCACGTAATGCAAACAATGATTTCTAACATAAAACATCAACAACAACATTTGCTTTTCCTAGATGATAATCGATAACAAGCTTGTAGTCTTTTAGCAGTTCTAGCCATCTTCTCTGCCGTAGATTCAAATCTTTCTAAGTCATTAGATATTTTAAGCTTTTGTGATCGAAATATACATGACATTTCTCACCAAACAGATAATGACGCCAAATTTTCAAAGCGAACACAATCGTTACTAACTTAAGGTCATGTGTTGGATATTTCTTTTCATGCGGCTTTAACTGTCTTGAGGCATAAGTTATGAATTTGCCTTCCTACATCAAAACACAACCTAAACCGTTCAACGAAGCATCACTATAGATCACAAATTCTTTATCTGGTTCTGGTTGTACTAACATTGGAGCTTCTGTTAATAGGGCTTTCAATTGATCGAAGCTTTTCTGGCACTTTTCAGACCATTCAAACTTTACATCTTCCTGTAGCAGATTCGTTAACAGAGTTGCAATCATAGAAAAGCCTTTTATGAACCGTCTATAATAACCAGCAAGTCCAAAAAACCGTGAACTTCAGAAACATTTCTTGGAGCCTTCCAATCCAAAATGGCCGAAATCTTGCTGAATCAATTCGAATATGTAACAGCCCGAATTTGGGCATAGTCGGAACAGTGGTTTTGGGACCACAAATAAACGTAAGAAAATTTATTTATTATATTTTTATGGTCTACGATTTCATGAAATAATTTTTTGAAAATTTTGTTAAAAAATTTTAACATTTGGCCACTCAATTTAGTCAAAAGGACTACATTGTAAAAAGTGCAAAAGTTGAGTTCTACATGCTAGAGGTGTCCAATTGTTATGAAATTTTAAATTGGAGGTCCTTAAATGATACTTAGACCATTTTATAATTTGTTGGACCAAAATGGACGTGAAATAGGTGAAATAGAATATTTTTAAGTTAGGGGCATTTTGGTCATTTAGTAATTAAAAGAATTAAAAAGCCAAAATCAAAGCAAAATTGTGTCCATCTTCAAGCTATGGCTGAATTTCACAAGAGGAGACCATGGCCAAGGTTTTTCAAGCTTTTAAGCTCAATTGTAAGTCTGTTCTAGCTCGTTTTTAATGTTCTTTATAATTTTGAGATCCTCGTAGCTCGGTTTAGCTATTTCCACCATTATTTTGAGCTAGGGTTTGTGTTTAAAAATTTACCCATGGATGAAATGCATGTTTTTTGATGTTTAATGGTAGAATATGAATGCTCGGTGTGTAATAAACGACTTTTACTAAGTGATTTTCGGTGAAATTGTAAAAAATGACTAGTTTGTAAAAAGTAATAAACTGTAAGTGTGTGAATAAATGGAAATTGTGGACTGCTATAGTTATGAAAATGGTTTGGCTAGGCTTAAAATACAAGGAAATTTAATAAAAATCATTTTACGAGCATAAGGCCAAAAGTGTAATTATGAAAAATTTAGGGGCAAAAATGTAAATTTTGCCAAAATGTGAATCTAGGCTAATTTGAGTAGCATGATGAATAAATTAGTTAAATGTGTTGTTATAGATCAAGGAAAATGAGATTCGGACTTAGAACGAAAGGAAAGCAAAGAATATGACGAATAAGTCCTTTTCACGAATTATGCTACCGAGGTAAGTTTGTATGTAAATAATATATCGTTTTTACTTATGTTATAATATTTTGTTATTATATGAGAGGTAGTTGCATATCTAATGATCACTTGATGTAAATTATGAATTGAAATTGATTATGAATGAATTGGTAAAATGTTGAAAAGTGAGGAATTTCCTGGTTGGACCTTCGGAATAGAAAAGATACGAATGATCCGTTGTGAGAACACATGTGTAGTACTATGTGCAGGCTACTATGTGTTTAAAATGGTTATAGGTCATGTGTGTAGTACTAAGTGTAGGCTACTACGTGTACCAGATGGTTAGGTCGCATGTGTAGTACTAAGTGGAGGTTGCTATGCTTACCCGATAGCTTCGATCACATGTGTGGTACTAAGTGCAGGCCACTGTGTGTAAAAGATAGCTTTGGTCACAAGTGTGGTACTATGTGAAGGCCTCTTTGTGAAGAAGGTAACTTTGACTACAAGGGTGGTACTATGTGCAGGCCGCCGGCCATCTGTTATTATTTCGATGTGTTCAACGGGAAATGACTAGATGTAATTGAATATGACTATGTGATGAATAAGTGCAGGTTCATTTGTGTAAACTTATGAGCAACGTGCTCGATATGTGATCGAACTTTTGGAAGATTGATATGGAGTAAGTGTTAAAATGAAAGTTACTACAAAGAAAACATGAAAGAGTGAAATTTAGTAATAAAACAGTTTTGGACAGTAGCAGTTGTGTGAATTTGAAAAATCACCAAAAATGGTGGAAATAGAATTCGAAGTTGAATAAGATATGAAATAAAAGCTTATTGAGTAAATTTTCATATAAAGGAAACGATGTAAGTAAAAGAATTTCATATTATGAGATATTTGGATTTTTGTGAGACAAAGTCAGAATGATTTTAGAATCCCCTGTTCTGATTTGGGAAAATCATTAAAAATTGTAAAAAAAATAATTATGCGTTATAATTTATATACTTAAAATCATTAATAAGTCTGTTTTAAAAAATAATAAGTGGGAACATTATCCAAATCTTGTATGAAGAGATAATTAATTTTTAGTGTAGAGGGGTCATAACTATCGGACAGCAAAACAGGGTGATTTTAAAGAATAAATTGTACTTATTCGCTAAACCAAAATTTTTTTAAATTTTATGGTAAGAAGATATATTAGCCTAGTTTCAGGGAAAATTAGTGGATCTCAATTTAGAGTTTTTTACCTCAAGATATAAATAATTTAGTGACTATGACTTGAGTAGATAGTTTGAGATGAATATGAATAAATAGTGGAACTATGTGCAATTATGATTGTATTATCTTAAGAATATATTGTGATGATTTATAAAAGCATGTTAATAGATTACTTATCATTTACATGCCTACTAACTAAGCGATAAGCCTTACCCCCTTCCTTTCCTTTTTCTTATAGTGTCACAAATGCTAGCTTGAGTTGGGGGTCATCGGAGATTCTATCACACTAACAAGTTATTGATTGGTATAATATTAACGATCTTCAAGTATTTTTAAGTCTATGGCATGTATAGGGACTTGATTATGTGTATATGTTATTATGACTTAGCCTAAAATGTTGGCCTATAATATTTGATAGTTCATTTTGTATAAGGCCATTGAGGATGGCTAATATTAGTTAAGTTATATGTTTATGATGTTGTATTTTGTAGATGTGTAAGCTTGCATGACTTGGTTGAATGAGTGTGTGATGATTACTTATGAAGAGTGAAGCATGTGAATGGTTGTGTGAAGAACATGGCCTTGGACACGGGTGTATACCCCTATTTTTAGTAAATTGTCTAATGTTTTCCAAAGTTCACGGTTTAGTCTCGGACCACTTCTAAAGTATGTATTGGGCGTCATAGGCACGTATAAGGGATGATATGCATGTGTATGAATGATTTTAAATTGAATGAAATTTTATGACTCAGTTTAATACGTTTACAAGCATATATGTTCCGGCAATGCCTCGTACCCTATTCCAGTGTCGAATACGGGTAAGGGGTGTTACAGAATACCAAATGCTGATACAATATGGCCCAGAAAGCCAACTTCGCATAACCAAAATTCACATTTGCTAAACTTCGCATATAATTGCTTATCACGCAAAATCCGTAATACTATTCTCAGATGCGTGCTCAGTTTCATCACCCAAATAAATTAAAATGTCATCAATGAATACAACGAAAAATCAAACGAAATACGGTCTGAAAATTTTGTTCATCAAATCCATAAAAACAGTAGGTGCATTTGTTAATCTAAAAGGCATAACT
The DNA here is from genome assembly GCF_025698485.1 of Gossypium arboreum. Taxonomy (NCBI): domain Eukaryota; kingdom Viridiplantae; phylum Streptophyta; class Magnoliopsida; order Malvales; family Malvaceae; genus Gossypium; species Gossypium arboreum. The sequence goes on from NC_069082.1 coordinate 54,513,133, forward strand.
AGAAACTCATAGTGGCCGTACCTCGTTCGGAAAGTAGTTTTCAGAATATCTGAGTCTTTTACTCTAAACTAATAGTATCCCGATCTGAGATCTATCTTTGAAAACATGGTGGCTCCTTTCAACTGATCAAACAAATCATCAATTCAGGGCAGTGGTTATTTGTTCTTGATAGTCACTTTGTTCAACTGACGATAATCAATGCACATTCTCATCGTGCCGTCTTTCTTTTTGTAACAACCCAAACTCGGCCCAGGCGTTATGGCCAGATCTGACGTGTCACATGGACTTAGGACTTAGTATGCATTCGCTAGTTTAAGTGATTGGGGTGGTCTTTGTAAAAACAGCGGTTGAATGAAAAGCCGATTTACCAACCTTTAGGCTATCCATTGGTTGTGCTTGTTGAGTCTTGAAAACATTCATTAATTTTGAAAACCCGCGCAACCTAACACTAGCAGTTTCGTCATAGTATAAATATAATCAGAAAATAAAACCATAGCGGAAAAAGAAATTTAAATAGCGGTCTTATTACAACTTAAAACACAAAATTAAATCAGAATATAAAAATAATAAAAATAAACTAACTTAGAAAAACCAACTTTGCGATGATGTGGCCACTCAAGATCCCTCACGCTCCAAGCCCACTATGGTTGGGAATTTCCTCTAGAGATGAAAATAAAGGGTGAGTTCGGTAAACTCGATGTGTAACATAACCCAACCATAGCCCAAAATGATCAAACCTCGAGTCGACTTATCGGGCCTTGGCCCAAGATCTGAAATCAGAATGAAACCCATATGCCCATAGCGATATCTGAAACAAATATATCATGAATGCGTAAATCCCAACCCGAGCCATCCATAACACCCCGTACCACCTTACACCATGTGGGGAGACTATTCGACCCACCCAACCGCTATACACCACAAAAATTGTAGCGAGGCTGCCAGATATTGTGACGAACTCACCAGATACAGATATTGTGGCTAGGCCACCAGAACAAATATATATATATATATGTGGCGAAGCCACCGGATGCAGCCGAGGTCGCGGATATTGTGAAGTCACGGTATCAGAATATATGTGACGAAGCCACCAGATTGCAGCGAGGCTGCCAGAACGCTTCCTCCATTAATATAAACTCATGTCCCATGCAACAAAAATAATATGTCGTGGCATACGTATACAGAAACAGAACATCATGCTTTACAGAAAAAATAACCCTAGGGGTAAAATCGTAATTTTGCATGCATAAAGGTATTTCAGTAATTATTACCTATTGCTAAGGTTTCATGCTCATTCTAACATTTACCAAGTAGTCAGAAGTACTTACCTAGTCTTTTTTACCAAAGTGGGCCTGTTGGCCCATTGGCCCATTAAGCCCAAAAATACCGTTGTGCATGAAAATGCACACTTTGCACTCTAATCATCCAAATGCACCATATTCATTAACAACTGTCTCACGAACGCTCGCACGCTCGCGAGTTCACAAAATACCAATGTTTCGGTATTTCAGCTTTTACCGATTCAGTCTAAGGGAGGGTGTCGTTTACACACCTGGTTGATGTAGATTGATGACGATATCTCCCATGCGATAATCCTCCAATCGATCACTAACACATTAGACTTACGAATTAACGATAACTAACATAAATCCACGTCAACTAACCGAATCATCACACAAGTTAGTATTTACGCACGAGGGGCAAAATAGTCATTTTACCCTCTAGGGGTAAATCGATAGTCCTACCCTAAAGGGGTATTTTAGTAATTCTACAACTTATCCACTTGGGCCTACAGACCCATTGGGACCAGATGGCCCATTTCAGCCCATCATCATGGCCGAAATAGCGTCCTCTTGCTAGAGTAATGAGAATACACACTGTTAGGAGGCTGCAGTTAATCCGCACTCCAAACACTCTTAGCTGACGCCCAACCCAAACGAGCACGTCACAAAGAGAAAGGGATCAGCCAAGAAGGGTATGCCTACTCTCCTTATGGTTTTCTCTATGTAAAGCCAGCTCTCCATATACTCTTATGTTAGCTTCCCAATGTGGGATCCCTCCATCATCAGAGTTTAAAACCAACACCAACTCTTACCGTCCCAACATAGAAAAATAATCAACCTTTGCGTGCCAAGGGATTCGAACCAAAGTCCTCTCACATGCCAACTTACGCCACCACCACTAGGCCATCAACTCATTTGTGTCATAAATCCAACACATTAAACTTTAAAAGCGCTTTGCTTGCTTCGGTTATTGAAAAGAAAAACCAAAATATATTGCAAGAGCCAAGACTTGAACCTTGGACCCCTTGCTTCCTCTATAGTGTCACTTCCTTGTCCCCTAAGTGGCACCACCTTGCCACTACACCACACTCCTTTTTGTGTCATCTTTTACCCCTTTACTCTTAAAAGCCCAAACACCAATTGCATCACCTGTTCATAAAATTAAAATTCCGAAGACTACCATGGATTTAACTTAAGTTTGGGCCTTCCAAAGGCCCACTAACCTACTAAAATATATATTTTAACCAACCAGAACACACAAAAATTTTAAAAATCACAAAAACACAGAAAAACCCAAAAATTGGGGCGTTACACTTTTTCACAAGCAGAACAGGAGCACCTCAAGGTGATAAACTCAGTCGTGCAAATCCTCTATTAGTCAACTCTTGCAACTGAGACCTTAATTCTTTTAACTCTTTCGGAGACCTTAATTCTATTGACCAATAGAGGATTTGCACGACTGAGTTTCTCACCTTGGGGGTACTCCTATTTTGTTTGTGAAAAAGTGTAACGCCCTAATTTTTGGGCTTTCTATGTTTCTATAATTTTTAAAATTTTTGTGTGTTCTAGTTGGTTAAAAAATATATTTTAGTAGGTTAGTGGGCCTTTGGAAGGCCCAAACTTAAGTTAAATCTGTGGTAGTCTTCAAATTTTAATTTTATGAATAGGTGATGCAATTGGCTTGGGCTTTTAAGAGTAAAGGGTAAAATGACACAAAAGGAGTGTGGTGTAGGGCAAGGTGGCACCACTTAGGGACAAGGAAGGACGCTTATAGAGGAAGCAAGGGTCCAAGGTTCAAGTCTTGGCTCTTGCAATATATTTTGGTTTTTCTTTTCAATAACTGAAGCAAGTAGGTGCGCTTTAAAGTTTAATGTGTTGATTTATGACACAAATGAGTTGATGGCCTAGTGGTGGTGGCGCATGCTGGCATGTGAGAGGACTTTGTTCGAAGCCCTTGCCACGCAAAGATTGATTATTTTGCTATGTTGGGACAAGCAAGAGTTGGTGTTGGTTTTAAACTCCGTGATGGAGGGATCCCACATCGAAGCTAACATAAGAGTAGATAGAGAGTGGCTTTAAATAGAGTAAACCATGAGGAGAGTAGGCATACCCTTCTTGGCTGATCCTTTCGCTTGTGACGTGCTCGCTTGGGTTGGGTATTAGCTAAGAGTGTTTGAGCGCGATTAATCTGTAGTCTCCTAATGTGTGTATTTCATTACTCTAGGGTAGGACGGCTATTTCTGGGTCATGATAATGAAATGGGCCATGTGGTCCCAATGGGTCCGTAGGCCCAAGTGGATAAGTTGTAGAATTACTAAAATACCCCTGTAGGGCAGAATTACCAAAATACCCTTGATTAGCAAAATCACCAAAATACCCCTGGTTTGTAAAATTATCAAAATACCTCTGGTTTGTAAAATTACCAAAATACCCTCGACTTGTAAAATTACCAAAGTACCCCTGATTTACAGAATTACCATTTTACCCTCGATTTACAAAATTACCAAAATACCCCTATAGGGTAGGACTACCAATTTACCCCTGGAGAGTAAAATGACTATTTTACCCTCGTGCGTAAATGACTAACTTGTGTGATGATTGGGTTAGTTGACGTGGATTTATGTTACTTATCATTAATTCATAAGTCTAATGTGTTAGTGATCAATTTTAGGATTATCGCGTGGGAGATATCGTCATCAATCGTCATCAACCAGGTGTGTAAACGACACCCTCCCTTAGACTGAATAGGTAAAAGCCGAAATACCAAAACGTTGGTATTTGTGAACTCGCGAGCGTGCGAGCACTCATGAGACAGTTGTTAATGAATATGGTGCATTTGGATGATTAGAGTGCAGAGTGTGCATTTTCGTGCACAACGGTATTTTTGTGCTTAATGGGCCGAAAATAGGCCAATGGGCCAACGGGCCCACTTTGGTAAAAAGACAAGGTAAGTACTTTTGATTACTTGGTAAACGTTACAATGAGCATGAAACCTTAGCAATAGGTAATAATTACTGAAATACCCTTATGCATGCAAAATTACGATTTTACCCCTAGGATTTTTTTTTTCCAAAAGCATGATGTTCGCTTCAGATAATGATGCCATGACATATTATTTCATTGTATGGGACATGGGTTTATATTGATGGAGGAAGCGCCTGTAGCCTCGTTGTAACTGGTGGCCTCGCCACATATATCTGCTCGTGACTTCATTATAATATCCGGCACCTCGGCTGAATCGGTGGTTTCATATATATACAGATATCTGTTCTGGTGGCCTAGCCATAATATCTGTATTGATCACAATATCTGGCAGCCTGCTGCAATTTCTGTGGTGTGTAGCGGTTGGGTGGGTCGAGTAGTCTCCCCACATGGTGTAAGGCTGGTACGGGGGTGTTATGGATGGCTGTGGGTTGGGATTTTTGCATTCATGATATATTTGTTCTGTATCTGCTATGGGCCTATGGGTTTCATTCTGATTTCTGTACTGGGCCAAGGCCCAGATAAGTCTGACTTTGAGGTTTGATCTGTTTTAGGTTATGGTTGGGTTATGTTACACATTGAGTTTACCGAACTCACCCTTTATTTTCATCTCTCCAGGGAATCCCCAACCACAGTGGGCTTGGAGCTGTGAGGGATCCGGAGTGGCCACATCATCTGCAAAGTTGGTTTTTCTAAGTTAGTTTATTTTTATTATTTTTATATTCTGATTTAATTTTGGGTTTTAAGTTGTAGTAAGGCCACTATTTCAATTTCTTTTTTCCGCTATGGTTTTATTTACTGGTTATACTTATACTATGACGAAGCTGCTAGTGTTAGGCTGTGCGGGTTTTGAAAATTAATGAATGTTTTCAAGACTCAACAAGCACAACAAATTGATAGCCTAAAGATTGATAAACCAGCTTTTCATTCAACTGCTACTTTTTTACGAAGACCACCCCAATCATTTAAACCAGTGAATGTATACTAAGTCGTAAGTCCATGTGACATGTCAGATCTGGCCAAAACATCTGGGCTGGGTTTGGGGTGTTACATTTAGCGGTATTAGAGCCAAGTTGCAACAACTCGGTTGTGGAACGGGTCTAAAAACGGGAGTTTGTAAAGAAACACTGAATAAAGGTTTTCGAAAATCATTTTTTTAAACTTGATTATAAATTGTTTTCGAGAATATTTCCAATATTTTCTCTTTACAAATAGATGATTTTAAAGATTAAAATCGGTTTTCTTAAATTAGGTTTTTTTTAGAAGGTGGCACACCAAATTTCTGGCCCAAGTCTGTAAGTTTCTAAGCCTTTCTAATTGTTTCTGAAATATCTGTTATATGCTTGTACAAAACCTTATCATGGTACTTTAGTTAGGGTAACACTAGAACCGTAGAAACTCTGGTAAGTAGATTGAGACTGTAGCTAGGCTACCGCAAAAGGAAACAAACTCAAACTCTGAATTACTGTTATTCATAAGACATCTGTAATAAACACTGGAATATTAAATTGATTCATAAAATTCTTAATCAGATAATACGAAATGAGTACACGAGCAGCTCGTGGAAGAGGCCGTGGACGTGGCTGAGGTAATGCTCAGGCTGAATCTTCATCTTCAGGACATGTGCCGGCAACAGATGCACCGATACTACCAGCAACGGAGGTAGAGTCTCATGATCGAGGTACCGAGGACGATGCTCTTTCCCAGGCAATGCTCCGAGTTTTGGAAAGGGTTGCTGGGGCAAGTACGGGAAACAGAATTCGGGGTCTATTTCTAAGCAGCTCCGGGCCAATGGAGTAGAGATATTTAGGGGCGTATCTTGTGTAGCTCCAAATGTGGCTGAGTATTGGTTAGATGCCATAGAGCGGATTATGGATGATCTGGACTGCTCTGTGGAGCAGAAGCTGAAGGGAGCCATATCGTTACTCAGGGATGAGGCTTATCAGTGGTGGCTCACGGTGAGAGATGGAACTCCTACTGACAGTGTGACTTGGGAGCTGTTTAAGACAGCCTTCAAAGGAAAGTATGTTGGGGCTAGTTACGTGGACGCTCGTCAGAAAGAATTTTTAAACCTGGTCCAAGGGAGTAAGTCAGTGGCTGAGTATGAGTCTGAGTTTCTGAGACTGAGCCGGTATGCTTCTGGGATTGTCACTACAGAGTATGAGCGTAGCGTACGCTTCGAGGATGGTCTGAGAGATGAACTTAGGGTGCTAATTGCTCCGTAGAGGGAGCGTAACTTCGCTACTTTAGTGGAGAAAGGTAAGATAGCTGAGGAAGTGAAGCATACAGAAAGACAGAATCGTGAGAAAGATCAGAACCATTTTAGGAGAGATTCAGGACTTTTAGGTGGTATGAACAAGAATGTTAAGAGAGCAAGGGTAATGGAGCCAGTTCGAGCAGTACCGATGAATGCTGTTAGACCGTAGGGTTGTAGGAATTGTGGGAAGATGCATATGGGTGAGTGTCGAAAACGTTCTGGTGCTTGTTTTCGATGCGGATCTATGGAGCATAGGGTTAAGGATTGTCCCCAGGAACCAAATCAGGTTCAAGTTTTAGAGCAGAGGGTCACTCAACCAGTGAGGGGTGGACCATAGTTTCTGAGAGGACGTGCGCAAGGCAGTGGTGGTAATGGAAACGATCGAGGAAGAGGAGCGCCTGGCAAGGGTGCTGGATTTGCTGAGGCTTATCAGCTGGCTTGGTGTATACAGCTCATCGCTGAGAGGAGGGTGATGCACCTGACGTCATAACTGGTACGTTTCTGATTTCCAGTATGCCATACACTGCGTTGATAGATGTTGGATCTACCCATTCATATGTTGCATGTGCTATATCTGGATCGCAGGGTGTGCGCTCTGAGGAGACCATGAGTGGGGTATCTGTACTAAGTCCTTTGGGTCACTCAGTTAGGGTAGATAAACTGTATAGAGATGTGCTGTAACACCCCATACCCGAGTCCGTTACTGGAGTCGAATACAAGGTGCACACAGACTTAACTTAATTGTTTTCACAGTCCATAAAAAAAAATTTCCAGACAAGCTGGTTACTGCATCACTATCGTCTTAAAAATCATATCTGGAGTTTCAAAACTCGAAAATCAGTTTCGTAATTTTTCCCTGAAACTAGACTCATATTTCCATCTACATATTTTTTTCTAGAATTTTTGGTCAAGCCAATTAGTACAGTTTATTAGTTAAAGTCTCCCATGTTACAGGGGTCGACTACACTGATCTTCATGCGTTACAACTTGAATATCTCCCTGTGCAGGGCTTCAATACTAATTTCGTTTATTTATATAGAAACTAGACTCAAAGAGGAATCTATAAATATATGGTATGACTCCTAATTATCTCTGGTTAATTTATAATGAATTTCCAAAATCGGAACAGGGAATCCAGGAACCGTTCTGGCCCTGTTTCACGAATACTTAAATATCTCTCAATATACAACTCATATGACTGTTTTGTTTCTTCCATATGAAAGTAGATTCATCAAGGCTCATTTACATAATTTATTCACTATTTAATTCCACTCATGCTATTTTTAGTGATTTTTCACATCCACACCACTGCTGCTATCAGCATCTATTTCTAAAACAAACTATGCCTATTTCATGACTTTTCCTTGATTTAACTAATAATTCATCATGCATGTCCCAAATTATAACCATGATTTGTGTCCAAACATCACAAAACCAATTCCAACCGAACATTTACGCCATTTTCGCATGGCTAAAAGTTTACATACCAAATTTCAACAAAGCATAACAGCCTATACATGCGAAATGTACTCCTAGACCAACTACGAAGAAAATACCAAAAGTTGTTAGCGGTGTGATGACTTGATGACGGTCCCGAATACATAAAAAGTCGAGTCCAAGAAACCTAAAATAGGTGACAAGCAAACACCGAATGAGTATATAACTCAGTAAGTCATAAGCAATGCACTACCAACCATTAATAACATTATCGCAAGAGGAAACAAAATGGAGCGAGGCTAATTACTCCATTCAAACCGAACTATACCATAGTTCCTTGGACCTTTCGATTCAATCTCATACCAAGTTACACATTCACATTCCATATACTAATCAATAGGATATTTGAAGCATTTTTATACACCAATTTGTTTTCGTTACAATCATACATCTACATGACCTTTCACTTATTCCACGATAATTCTTATGTACGTGACTTCAATTTAAATTGTCACATAGGTTCGAAACTTACCAAGCTCAACTCCAAATATAAACATAGAGCCTATTAGCCATGAACTCAAGGTACTTACCCGATCCGCTGTCCGTGATCGGCTCAATAATGTCGCACACTCAGTGTCAATAGTGATTCAAAAGCATATAGTGAGTCCGCACACTTAGTGCTATATAATCAACTCGCAAACTTAGTGCTATATGATCAAACTCGCACACTTAGTGCTGTACAAATTTTAAACCCGCACACTTAGTGCCATTCTCATGATCACAAATGTTTATACCCGCACACTTAGTGCCGAAATCAACAACTCAATACATCTCACCTCTTTTCTTTTCATTCAATACTTTCATCACCACATACATACATGTATATAAATTTATCATTCCTTTCGGCATAATTACATAGACATTATGTCTATTTAAATCAATACAAAATATATGCTTAGTGACCTACCTTGTGTGGTGTAAAATAATTCCAAGTCGGCTACTCGATGACCTTCGATTTCCCTTGTTGGGCGCCTCTCCTTTAGGATCTTGAGCTTAAACAAATAAATTAACTCATTCAACCGCTTTGCTACACATATTGATATTCACAATTTAATGATTTTATGACATACGAACGGCATGGTAAAAATTTTATCTTGCTACCTCATGCTCTTAGCTATTCGGCTCATAACCATATGCTATAGCCCTACTATCAATAATCCAATCACACATGCATATATATATATGGCGAATGTACAAAGCATAGACTCATCATCACCTATGCTCTTAATGTGATGGCGAATATGCATACATGTATATACACTATTAATCAATCACTAACATTGCACTTCACCTTAATAGCTAGCTTAGCAAACCTCGATTTAACACATAGTTGTTCATAACACAACTTAAGCATACTCTCCATTCCATCAATTCCAAAACTTAATGTCTTACTCAAAATGCTAAAAAGAAAATCCAAGAGTCATCAATCCACCATCACATGTATCATTAACAAGCTTCATATTTAGCATGCAATGACATTAACACAAAATCTACCTTGGCGAATATCATCCCCATGATATAGCAAAGTTTTGAACCATGGACTAATTAGAACTCAAGCTAGCAACTAAGAACATGCATGAATCTCATGGCACAACCTCAAACATACCTTAATCTAGACACAAGTATGGCCAAACCTCCTCCTAATCCTCTTCCAAACCAAGCATGAAGCAAGAACCCCTTCCTTCTTCCTTAGAATTTCAGCTCAAAGAAATGAAAAAAAGGATGAACAACAAATTTTTTTCTTCTCTTTTCTTCAACTCACGGCAAAGGGGGGACACTCACCATTCTCTTTTTTTTTGTTCCCTTTCATTATTAAATTCCCATGCTCATTATTTTATTTTTTTCTTACATACACCATTGTCCCAACATGTTTTATGACATGTTTTTACCCATAATCCCTTGTCATGGCCGGCCACTAGCTATTAGGGGGGAAATTTGACATGCAAGTCCCCCCCTTTTGATTACATGTACTATTAGTGTGACAGCCCAAAATTGACCCTAGTCGGGATGTGGTTTCGGGACCACAAAACCGAGGCATAAAAATAATTTAAAATTTATTTTGATGCCTATGATATGTGTTAAATTGTGTGTGACATTTTTGATGATTTGATTTAGTGTTATAAATGTGAATTTCACTAGAAAGGGCCTAGTAGTAAACTTTGAAAGTATGATAGGAAATGTGTGATGACTAATTAAAGCATGCATGCAAAACAATGGACTTGCATGTCAAATACCCCTTTTTATAGGTGGTGGCCGCCATGGCAAGAGAGGATGGGCAAAACATGTCATAAACATGTTTTGTTTGTGCATTAGGGAGAAATAATAAACAAAGGAGTATGGGTAAGAAAAGAATGAAAAAAAAATGTGTGTGAGTGTGGTATTCCCCCCCATTGCCGTGAGTTGTAGAGAAAGAAAGAAAAAATTTGTTCATCCTTTCTTTGAGCCAAAACTAAGGAAGAAGGACGGATTTTTGCTCCATTTTTGGTTTAGAAGAGATCTAGAAGGAGATTTGGCTATACTTGCATCAAGATTAAGGTATGTTTGAGGTTGTGTCATGAGATTCATGCATGTTTTAGTTGCTAACTTGATGTTCATGTTAGCCCATGGTCCAAATCCTTGTTGTGCCATGGAAATGGTATTTGGCCAAGGTTGATATTGTGTTAAAGCCATTGCATGCTAAATGTGAAGCTTGTTGATGATGCATGCAATGATGGATTGACTACTCTTGAAATTTCTTTTAGCATTCTTGAGTAAGACATTGAATCCTTTGTTTAACCATGACTAAAAAATTAAAAGGGTATGGTGTGTGATGTATTCGCCATGGTATGCTCATGAGCATGGTTTATGCTTCTTGCATGTTAGTTAAAATTTGTGTTTTGGATGGTTATGGACACCTTGAAATTGCCTTGCACCTATATGTGTATATATGTTTGCACATGATGTTTTGGTTATGAAGTAAGTGATAAATATGTTTGTTTAAAGAAGAAAGTGTTGAAGAATGTTTGTGAAATTGCAAGTACATTCGCCTAGTACACATATGATGTGAAAATCTTGCAATTTATTGTTGATTTTGTGCAAGTATGACTAAGTATAATTGGCCACATGAGGGGAATTATTGTGCATGCATTCGGTTAGAGGCAAGCTTAATGGTGCCTATTCTTGACTTAGGTAATCGGCTACCTTGTTCGAGCTAAGGCCGAATGTGTGCGTAATTAAAGAAAATTGACTAAAGTGCTTAGTTATGTGATGTTGAGTCAATGATGTGTGTATTCGCCAAGGCTAGCAAGCGAGACTTTAATAAATTGAATTTGTTTGAATTAGCTCAAGAGCTTAGAGGGCCACAATTGGATAAGGGAAGGAAAAAGTGATCGAATAGCCGTTGAAGCCGTTCGACAACATCCGAGGTAAGTCTTCAAGTAATGACCCTACTTGAATTATGTGAAATGAAATTATGGATGTGTAATGGTTACTAATATACGTGTGTATGAGTATTTGAATGGTACCGGACTAAGTCCCAAAGGCAATTACGCTAGTGATTATATTTGTGTTTGAGCCTTAATAACGAAAATGAAACATGAATGTGTAATGATTATGGATGTATGTGTGCATGAGCAATTGAATGATATCCGGTTAAGACCAAGGCAATTGTGCTAGTGACTTTATCCGGGCTAAGACCAAGGCATTCGTGCAAGTTGTTATATCCGGGCTAATACCAAGGCATTTGTGCGAGTCGTTATATCCGGGCTAAGACCAAGGCATTCGTGCGTGTGGTTATATCCGGTTGTATTCGAAGAAGCTTGGGTTGAAGGTGGCGTTGGTTGCTGTAATACATTTAATTAGTACGCTCGAAAAGCCCAAAGGATAAGGTATGTTTACATGTGCAATAGAAAAGTCGATACGTTTGAATAATATTCGTCAATCGACTAAGGAATTTTCAGCTCTTGAATTGGTTGATATCTTGTGAATGTATATGTTGATGAAGTGTGAAGTAAGTATGATTACGTGAATGTGTATAAATGAAATGATTCATTTGGCTATGTGAATGTAATGCTTTAGTTAAAGCCGATTTCATTGCTTGAGATTTACTAAGCATAAACATGCTTACCCCGTTGCTTTGGCTCTCTGTTTTATAGATTTTGCTCGCTAGCGATCGGATTCGGGATCATTGAAGTGAAGTCATCCACACTATCAAACCCCTTTGGTACTCTTTTAGTCGAACTTTGGATATGGCATGTATAGGACTACCCTCGGTTGTTTTCAAGTGCTTTTGTGATGTATATGTATGCGGCCATGCGAAAATGGTTCGTAAAAGTGGAGTACTGAATTAGACCATTTGTGGTTTGTAATTTTATATGGTTTCATGATGTTATTATGGATTGGAATGGGAGTGTTGGTCACATGATCAGCCATTTGAATGGCTAAACATGATCATAGGTGGACCTATGTATGACTAGACTATAGTTGGTCCATGGAAACTACAAAATAGGTAAGGCCTACCTTAAAAATAGATGCTGCCAGTTGCAGTGACGTGGATGTGAAAAATCACCAAAATTTGTAGGAAGGGTATTAAATTGTGAATAAGTTATGAAAACGAACCTTGACGAGTCTATTTTCATATGAAAGTAACGAAATGATCATATGAACAGTATACTGAGAGATATTAAAGTTCTCGTGAGACAGGGCCAGAACGGTTTCTGGGTCCCCTGACGCGACTTTGAAAATTTACTATAAATTATCCAGAAAGAATTAGAAGTCATGCCTTATATTTTAATATTCCATTTTGAGTCTAGTTTCATTAGAATCAAACGGAATCAGTAATAAAGCCCTTTACAGAGAGATATTTAAGTTGTAACGCGCGAAGGTCAGTGTAGTCGACCCCTGTAACATGGGTGACTTTAACTAACAAACTGTACCAATTGGCCCAACCAAAAATTCTAGAAATAAATACATGGATGGATATATGAGTCTAAATTCAGGGAAAATTTATGGAATCAGTTTCCGAGTTTTGAAACTCAAGATATGATTTTTAAGGCGACAGTGACGCAGTTTTCCAGCCTGTCTGGAAATGGCAAATTGGTCGGTACTTTAGGAGGATTTGTCTCGTTAACCCCTCGTGTCTGACACCAGCGATGGTCTCGGGTTCGGGGTGTTACAATTTTATTGGTATCAGAGCTATGGTTTAGTCGATTCTAGGACTACTGTGATATGTTTGGGGTCTAGCTATACATGCCATTAAGTGATAATTGATAGTGTGGTGATTTACGACATTACGAATTTGTGTTTGTTTATAGAAATGGATCCGATCCCAACCGAGCAATAGCTGATGATGTGGAGAGTGTGGCGCTGCTCCGCGCAAGGGACAGCGCGGTGGACTCTCAACCTATGGCCAGCAATCCGAATGATGAGGCTAGGCAAGCCTTTTATAGCGTGATGAATGATTGGTTCAACCAATACATTCGAACTAACACTACTGTTCCACAACCTCCATTCCCGACTAATGCAACCCCGCACCTACAATACCTCCCAGAATGACCAAATAAGGTCAAGTAAGCCGCCAGTCGACAGGATTCGAAAACATGGGGCCACTGAATTTAAAGCTACGGATGACGAAGATGCCGAGCATCCGGGTGCTCGATGAGCTATCTTGTACACCCTATGAGTGCTTAAAGTGTACTATCTCCTTGCTACGCGATTCCGCCTACTATTGGTGGAGTACTCGACTTGGTTGTGCCTCTGAGCAAGTAACTTGGGAGTTTTCCAAACCGAGTTCGAAAGAAGTATATTAGTCAGAGATTCATCGACCAAAAACGAAAGGAATTTCTTGATCTTAAGCAAGGCTCTATGTCCGTTACTGACTACGAGCAAAAATTTGTTAGACTTAGTAGATACGCTCGGGAATGTGTTTCGTCCGAAGCTATTATGTATAAGCAGCTTGAGGATGGGCTGAATGATGATATAAGGATGTTTGTTGGCATTCTCGAAATACGAGAGTTCGTAGTACTTGTTGAGCGAGCTTGTAAAGCCAAGAGCTTAGAAAGGAGAATCAAAAGTTGATGTGGGAACTGGAGAATTTCAAAAGGTCCTCGGAAAGTCTCTTCAACAGCATCGAAGAGATTTCGAGAAGATGTGAGCCGGTCTAGAGGCGCCGGGCCTTTAGGCGAAATCGTGATCGACCCACAATGGGTATCTGAGGCACTTCGGTCTCCGGTGTTGGGAATGATTGTCGAAACCGAATGGAGTGTCGACATTGTGGCAAATGGCATTAGGGGAGCTGTAGGTTCCGTGATCGCTCCTGCTATAAGTGTGGATCGGCCGACCACTTTATCAAGGATTGCCCGAGGTTGCTTGAACAAAATGTAAGTCGAGTGGAAACCCGGGTGCTACCAACGCTCAAGTAGGCCATCCAATACGGCAATGCTAGTGGCTACGGAGAGGTCGAGATGCTACAACAAGACCGAGGCTCGTGCTCTGCTAGGACTTATGCCATACGCACACGCCGAGATCTTTGCTTCACCGGATGTCATTCTGGGTACATTCACTCTTTTCGATACTAATGTGATTGCTTTGATTGACCCTGGTTCTACTCATTCTTATATATGCGAAACCTTAGCATCCAGTAAGACTTTGCCTATTGAGTCTACTGAGTTTGTAATTCGGGTGTCAAACCCCTTGGGTCATTACGTGCTTGTCAACAAAGTGTGTAAGAAAAGTCCCTAGTATTTTGAGGTTCTTGTTTTCCGCGGACTTGATGCTTTTGCCGTTCGACGAATTCGACGTTATTCTTGGTTTGGATTGGTTGACCATGCACGATGCGGTTGTAAATTGCAAAAGCAAGACTATCGATCTGAGGTGCCCGAATAACGAGATAATTCGGGTTGAGTCTACGGACTTAAAGGGTAGCAACCGTAATATCGGCAATCTTGCCCGAAATATGTAAGAAAAGGGCGCGGCGTACCTTGCGTATGTGCTCGATGACAAGGAGTCGAAAAGAGACCCGAATCATGCGATGGTTTGTGAATCGCAGATGTTTTCCCTAAAGAATTGCGGGTTTACCACATTGGGAAATAGAGTTTGGCATCGAATTGGTACCGTACCACTCAATTTCGATAGCTCCGTGTCGTATGGCACCAACGGAATTAAAGGAGTTAAAAGCTCGGTTGCAAGAATTGGTGGATAGAGGTTTTGCTCGTCCGAGTTTTTCACCTTGGGGTGCGCGGTGTTGTTTGTGAAAAGAAGGATGGAACCATGAGGTTGTGCATCGACTATCGTCGACAATAAGCGGCGATAAAGAACAAATATCCGTTACACGTATCGATGATTTGTTCGATCAACTGAAGAACCTCGGTGTTCTCGAAAATAGATTTGAGATCGGGCTATTATCGATTCTATGAATTCAAGATTCGAGACGAACCCAAGGCGCCTTGAGCGAGATATGGTCACTCGAGTTCCTAGTGATGCCGTTTGGGCTTACTAATGCCCTGCGATATTTATGGATTTGATGAATCGGATCTTGAGACCATATTTGGATCAGTTCGTAGTCGTGTTCATTGATGACATCTTGGTCTATTCAAGAAATGAAACCGAACATCTTGAACACCGAGGTTAGTCTTTGCAAATTTTACGGGATAAGCAATTATATGCTAAGTTCACAAGTGTGAGTTACGGTTAAGAGAGGTTAGCTTCTTGGGGCATGTGGTATCTGCATCGGTATTCGAGTCGACCAACAAAATTTCAGCCATACTTAGCTGGAAGCCTCAGAAATATTACCGAGGTTCGAGACTTTTTGGGGCTTCTTTGGTTATTACCGACGATTTGTAAAGGTTTCTCAACGATAGCCACGCCAATGATGAAGCTACTCCAAAAGGATGTTAAGTTGAATGGACGGAGAAATGTCGAAAAGTTTCGATCAATGAAAACTTATTTGGTGAAGCCCCAATTCTAGTGCAACCGAATCGGCAAAGAGTTTGTCATCTTTAGTGACGCCTCCTACTTGGGTTAGGTTGCGTATTGATGCAAGAAGGTCGAGTTGTGGCCTGTCGTCGAGGCAATTAAAGCCACATGAGAAAAATTATCCGACCCATGATCTCGAATTGGCTGCCATCGTATTTGCCTTAAAGATATGGCGACATTACTTAGTTGGTGAGAAGTGCCATGTGTATTCGGATCACAAAAGTCTCAAATATTTGATGACTCAAAGAGACTTAAATCTGCGACAAAGACGTTGGCTCGAGCTGTTAAAGGATTATGAGCTGGTCATTGACTATCACCCGGGAAAGGCGAATGTGGTTGCGGATGCCTTAAGTCGTAAATCATTATTCGCTTTACGAGCGATGAATGTGCACTTGTCCGTTCGATCCGACAATGTGTTAGTAGCTGAATTGAAAGCCAAACCATTATTGATACATCAAATTTGTGAAGCTCAAAAAGTCGACGATGAGTTGGTTGCAAAACGGGCTGAGTGTGTTCCGAACAAGGAATCGGAGTTTCAGATCGATGATGACGATTGTTTGAGGTTCGAAGTCGTCTGTGTGTTCCAAAGAATTGAACTTATTTGATAATTCGAGCGATGCCCATTGTAGCCGAATGGCAATCCACCCGGAGTACGAAGATGTACAACGATTTGAAACGTCGGTTTTGGTGGCATGGTATGAAACGAGGCATCTCGACTTTGTTTGAGATGTTTAATATGTCAACAAGTGAAAGCGGAACATCAAGTGCCTTGAGGATTACTTGATCGATCACGATACAGAGTGGAAATGGGATCGAGTCACAATGGACTTTGTATCCGGACTACCATTGTCGTGAGTAAGAAGGATGCGGTTTGGGTCGTGGTAGATAGATTGACTAAGTCGGCTCACTTTGTCCCCGTCGTCGGATTTTCAATGGACAAACTAGCGAATTGTATGTTTCTCGATTGTGAGATTACGGGGTGCCTATTTCCATCGTGTCGGATAGAGATCCGAGATTTACCTCTCGATTTTGGAAGAAGTTGCAAGAAGCTTTGGGTACCAAGTTGCATTTCAGCACCGCCTTTCACCCCCAAACCGATGGTCAATCCGGCGGATAATTCAAATACTTGAGGTTATGTTGAGATGTTGCATCCTCGAGTTCGATGGTTCATGGGAGCGGTATTTGCCTTTGATTGAATTAAGCACAACAATAGTTTTCAATCAAGTATTAAGATGGCACCCTACGAGGCTTTGTACGGTCGTAAATGCCGTATACCATTTGATTAAAGATGCTGAACAAAAAGTGAAAGTAATCCGTTAAAATCTGAAGATAGCCTCCGATCGTCAGAAGTCGTACGCGGATCTGAAACGAAAAGACATTGAGTATCAGGTGTGGGATAAAGTGCTTCGTAAGGTTTCGCCTTGGAAAAAGATACTCAGATTCGACCGTAAGGGCAAGTTGAGCCCGAGGTTCATTGGGCCATATGAGATATCCGAAGCGAGTCGGTCCATTGCATATCGTTTGATTTTGCCCCGAACTCGAAAAGATTCACGACGTCTTTCATGTCTCGATGCTTGACGCTATAGATCGATCCATCGCGTGATTAGTCCATCGAGGTTGAAATTCAAGCCAATATGAGTTATGAGGAAGAACCGATTCGTATCCTATCACGTGAAGTGAAAGAGTTGCGAAACAAGCGGGTTCCGCTAGTGAAAGTGTTATGGCTCAAACACGGGATAGAAGAAGCTACTTGGGAAACCGAGAACTCTATGAAAGAGCGATACCCAACCCTATTTACGGTAAGATTTTGAGGGACGAAAATTTCTTAAGTGGGGAGAGTTGTGACAGCCAAAATTGACCCTAGTCGGGATGTGGTTTGGGACCACAAAACCGAGGCATAAAAATAATTTAAAATTTATTTTGATGCCTATGATATGTGTTAAATTGTGTGTGACATTTTGATGATTTGATTTAGTGTTATAAATGTGAATTTCACTAGAAAGGGCCTAGTAGTAAACTTTGAAAGTATGATAGGAAATGTGTGATGACTAATTAAAGCATGCATGCAAAACAATGGACTTGCATGTCAAATACCCCCTTTTATAGGTGGTGGCGGCCATGGCAAGAGAGGATGGGCAAAACATGTCATAAACATGTTTTGTTGGTGCATTAGGAGAAATAATAAACAAAGGAGTATGGGTAAGAAAAGAATGAAAAAAAATGTGTGTGAGTATGGTATTCCCCCCATTGCCGTGAGTTGTAGAGAAAGAAAGAAAAAATTTGTTCATCCTTTCTTTGAGCCAAAACTAAGGAAGAAGGAGGATTTTACTCCATTTTTGGTTTAGAAGAGATCTAGAAGGAGATTTGGCTATACTTGCATCAAGATTAAGGTATGTTTGAGGTTGTGTCATGAGATTCATGCATGTTTTAGTTGCTAACTTGATGTTCATGTTAGCCCATGGTCCAAATCCTTGTTGTGCCATGGAAATGGTATTTGGCCAAGGTTGATATTGTGTTAAAGCCATTGCATGCTAAATGTGAAGCTTGTTGATGATGCATGCAATGATGGATTGACTACTCTTGAAATTTCTTTTAGCATTCTTGAGTAAGACATTGAATCCTTTGTTTAACCATGACCAAAAAACTTAAAAGGGGTATGGTGTGTGATGTATTCGCCATGGTATGCTCATGAGCATGGTTTATGCTTCTTGCATGTTAGTTAAAATTTGTGTTTTGGATGGTTATGGACACCTTGAAATTGACCTTGCACCTATATGTGTATATATGTTTGCACATGATGTTTTGGTTATGAAGTAAGTGATAAATATGTTTGTTTAAAGAAGAAAGTGTTGAAGAATGTTTGTGAAATTGCAAGTACATTCGGCCTAGTACACATATGATGTGAAAATCTTGCAATTTATTGTTGATTTTGTGCAAGTATGACTAAGTATAATCGGCCACATGAGGGGAATTATTGTGCATGCATTCGGTTAGAGGCAAGCTTAATGGTGCCTATTCTTGACTTAGGTAATCGGCTACCTTGTTGTGAGCTAAGGCCGAATGTGTGCGTAATTAAAGAAAATTGACTAAAGTGCTTAGTTATGTGATGTTGAGTCAATGATGTGTGTATTCGGCCAAGGCTAGCAAGCGAGACTTTAATAAATTGAATTTGTTTGAATTAGCTCAAGAGCTTAGAGGGCCACAATTGGATAAGGGGAAGGAAAAAGTGATCGAATAGCCGTTGAAGCCGTTCGACAACATCCGAGGTAAGTCTTCAAGTAATGACCCTACTTGAATTATGTGAAATGAAATTATGGATGTGTAATGATTACTAATATACGTGTGTATGAGTATTTGAATGGTACCGGCTAAGTCCAGAAGGCAATTACGCTAGTGATTATATTTGTGTTTGAGCCTTAATGCGAAAATGAAACATGAATGTGTAATGATTATGGATGTATGTGTGCATGAGCAATTGAATGATATCCGGTTAAGACACGAAGGCAATTGTGCTAGTGACTTTATCCGGGCTAAGACCAAGGCATTCGTGCAAGTTGTTATATCAGGGCTAATACCCAAGGCATTTGTGCGAAGTCGTTATATCCGGCTAAGACACGAAGGCATTAAATGCGTGTGGTTATATCCGGTCGTATTCCAAAGAAGCTTGGGTTGAAGGTGGCGTTGGTTGCTGTAATACATTTAATTAATGCGCTCGAAAAGCCCAAAGGATAAGGTATGTTTACATGTGCAATGGAAAAGTTGATACGTTTGAATAATATTAAGTCAATCGACTAATGAATTTTCAGCTCTTGAATTGGTTGATATCTTGTGAATGTATATGTTGATGAAGTGTGAAGTAAGTATGATTATGTGAATGTGTATAAATGAAATGATTCATTTGGCTATGTGAATGTAATGCTTTAGTTAAAGCCGATTTCATTGCTTGAGATTTACTAAGCATAAACATGCTTACCCGTTGCTTTGGCTCTCTGTTTTATAGATTTTGCTCGCTAGCGATCGGATTCGGGATCATTGAAGTGAAGTCATCCACACTATCAAACCCCTTTGGTACTCTTTTAGTTGAACTTTGGATATGGCATGTATAGGACTACCCTCGGTTGTTTTCAAGTGCTTTTGTGATGTATATGTATGCGGCCATGCGAAAATGGTTAAATAAAAGTGGAGTCTGAATTAGACCATTTGTGGTTTGTAATTTTATATGGTTTCATGATGTTATTATGGATTGGAATGGGAGTGTTGGTCACATGATCAGCCATTTGAATGGCTAAACATGATCATAGGTGGACCTATGTATGACTAGACTATATGTGACACCCCTAATGTGACCCTAGTCGGAGAGTGGTTTCGGGACCACAAAACCGAGTCACAAGAATAATTAGGTGTTATATTACATGCTTATTGTATGTGGAATTTGTATGCATAAATATTTAGTGCCTTGATTTTATTAATTAGGTGCTAATTCATAAGAAAGGACCCATGTGTTAGGACTTGAAAATGTGATAGGTGAATTTTAAGTGGCCAAATAATGCATGAAGTAAAGACATGAGGGATTTGCATGTCAATTTAGCCAACTATAGGAAGTGGCCGGCCATGGTAATGAAGATGGGCAAAAGAAAACATGTCTTGAACATGTTTTGCTAATGGTGGATGTTAGAAATAATAAAATAAATAGCATGGGCAAAGGGAACATGTTTCAAACATGTCTAGTTAATGGATCATGTTAGAAAGAATAAAGAAATGGAGAAAAAAGGGGAAATGATGAACAAAAAAAAAAAAGTGTGGATGCCCCCCCTTGTTGCCGTGAGTTGAGGAAAAAGAAAGGAGAAAAATTTTGTTGTTCATCCTTTCTCATTTTGTTACAATTGCCATGACTTGAGAAGAAGAAAAAAAAAGTGTTCATGTTTTCTTTCTTTTGCTATTGCGAAATTAGAGGAAGGGGAAGAAGGGAGATTCGGCCAAGGTGGTCTTCTAGATCAAGGTATGTTCAAGGGTACCTTTGGATGTATATACAACCTTTAGGTGATGAGCCTAAATTTTATCTATTTCATGGTTGGGTTTGGGGTTGATGGAGAGTTAGAATTGGCTAAGGAGCCTAACAAAAACATTTTGGTTGATACTTTGATGCCATTATCATGCTAAGTTGAATGGTGGATGCACTCTTGGTAAGGTCAAGGAAGTTGAGATTTCTTGTGTGTGTCTAGGCAAAATGCCGAATGATTTAGTGTTGGAGATAAGAGCTTACTTAGAATGATAAATTCTTCTCCTATGATTATTTTTCTTGCATGTTAAATGGCTCCTACTTAGCCATGCAAAATTTGTAATTTGTATGGATGATTGGAGCATTCGGCTAAGAGTATAAATGAAGGGATTTTGGTTGTTTCATCTAAGTATGGATGATGAATGTGCTATGGAAAGAAATCGGTCTTCCTATGAATATGATTCGTGAATGTTTATATTAGTAAAATAATTTATGTTCAAACACTTGAGGATTCGGCATTGTCCATGACTATTGTGCTTAGGAGGTGATTTTGATTATTTCGAATATTGGAAAGTAAGAATAGGTGTGATCGGTCATGGGAATTTGAGATGTTGTACATTAGAATTGAAAATACTTGAGACTAGGTTACCTTAATAGTGATAATACATTCGCCTTGATGCATTAATTGAATGTTGGCTAAGGTTTTGATATTTTGAACAAGGATAGTTGTGAATGGAGTGAAAACCATTAAATTATACACATAAGTATCCAGCAAGAAATTTAACTACTAAATGTATTTATACTAGGAGATCAATACATCAAAAGGGAGAATCAAACAAAGGCAAAGCAAAGATAATCGAGTAGTCGATTGGAAATCGTTCATCAATATAAGGTAAGTCATTAAGCATATATTTGGTATTGTTTTAAATGATCATAATATCTATGCAATTGTGTTTAATGAGATGATATGTAAATGAAAATGTATGTGTATGGAATGATGACATTGTTGAATGTAAAAGAAATAGTGAAATGTGTAGAAAGTTGCTTTCGGCACTAAGTGTCTTGAACAATCGTGTGTACGGTGATGAGATTGGCACTAAGTGTGCATGCTGGAAATATATGGCACTAAGTGTGCATGCTGGAAATATATGGCACTAAGTGTGCATGCTGGAAATATCTGACCTTTGGGTGTGCGAGCTCGAAGGTATGGCACTATGTGTGCGAGCTTAAATCACATGGCACTAAGTGTGCGTAATCGAGTATTAAGCACTTGTGTGTGCGTACTCTATATATATATATATATATCTCCGTCGAACAATTATATGGAGGGTGTGTCTTCATCGAGTGGAGTATGGACAGCGGAAAGAGTAAGTACCTTGAGTTCGTGGCTAATAGATACTATGTTCATGCTCAGGGTTGAGTCGGTAAGTTTTAAATCTATGTGATGATTTCAATTGCATGATTGTTGTGGAAATGAAATGATGAATGGAAATTGCTTCAAATATCCTATTGAATAGTATATGAAATGTAAATGTATGACTTGGTATGACATTGATCCGAAAGGTCTAAGGAACTATGGTAGTTCGGTATGGTGGAGCAACGGGCCTTGTTTCATTATTTCATTTTATGATAATTTTAGTAACGGATGGTTGTGAAATGCTTATGACTTACTGAGTTATAAACTCACTCGGTGTTTTCTTGTCACCCATTTTAGGTCTCTTGGACTCGTATCGTTTATGCGTGCTCGGAACCGTCGTTGAAGTCATCACACCGGCTGGAAATCTTTTGGTATTGTCTTCGTAGTTGAACTAGGAGAACATTTGGCATGTATAGGCTATTTTGTTTTGTTGAATCTCGGGTTGTAAACTTTAAGCCATGCGAAAATGGCCTATGTGGTTAGGTTGAGTGTGAATCTAAAACCTATAGGCACGAGCCTTAGAAACCTTAATTTTGATAAGGTGGCCATAGTTTGTATTATGTATGATGAAATAGTTGGCCATGGAAGAATTATGAAATAGTCATTGTTTGCTTTAGTACCAGATGCTGCCAGCAGCAGTGAGGTGAGATGGAAAAATCACTAAAAATAGTAGAAGTAGAATTAAATAGTGAATAAATTATGAAATTGAACCTTGATGAATCTATTTTCATATGGATGAAACGAAACGACCGTATGAGCTGTATTTTAAGAGATATTCAGGTTTTCGTAAAATAGGGCCAAAACGGTTTCTGGATCCCCTGCTCCGACTTTGAAAATTCACTATAAATTAACCAGAGAGAATTAGAAGTCATGATCTATATTTGCAGATTCCCTTGCGAGTCTAGTTTCTCTAGAAACAAATGGCATAAGTGTTGGAGCCCTGTACAGGAAGATATCCAAGTCGTAGTACACAAAGGTCAGTGTAGTCGAACCCTGAAACAGTGGAGACTTTAACTAATAAACTGTACTAATTAGCCCAACGAAAAATTCTAGAAAAAAATGTGTAGATGGGATTATGAGTCTAGTTTCAGAGAAAATTGACGGAACTCATTTTCGAGTTCTGGAACTCGAGATATGATTTTTAAGGTGACAGTGACGCGGTTAGCTAGCCTGCCTGGAGCAAAATTAAATAATTCCAAGAGAGAAATAAGGAAGTAAGCCGGTAACACCACGTGGTCAAATCCGGTGGCAGTCACGGGTTTGGGGTGTTACATTTAATTGGTATCGAGCCAGGTTTAGTCGGTTCTAGGACTACCATAAGCGTGTGAGTCTAGCTATACATGCCAAATTGTTAGTGCTTAATAATGTGATGACTTGACGGTTGAAGTTTTTGTTTTGATTAACAAATGGAACCCGGTAGAGAGACCCTTGGCGGATGGCGTTGAAAGTGTAGCGGCTGCTCCGCGCAAGGGACGCTGCTGTTGAGCCTCGATCATCCGCGAATAATCAAAATGAAGGGCGAAACAAGCCTTCTTCACCATGATGAATGAGTGGGTCGCGCAATATGCCCGAACCAATCCGGCTGTCCAACCATTCCCGAATTTAAATATCGCACCCAAGAGCCCGCAATGCCTCCGATTCTTGATCCCGTGAGGCCGAGTAAACCACCATAGACCTGATTAGGAAGCGCGGAAATGAGGAGTTCAAGGCCATAATTCTTGATGATGCCGAAAAGGCCGAGTTTTGGCTCGATAACACCATTCGAGTGTTAGATGAACTGTCATGCACACCGATGAATGTCTTAAGTGTGCTATATCCTTGTTAGAGACTCACTTACTATTGTGGAGGACTTTAATTTCCATAGTCCCAAACGAACGAGTTACTTGGGATTTCTTTCAATCGAATTTCGAAAGAAATACATTAGTCAACAGTTCATCGATCGAAGCGTAAGGAATTCTTGGAACTCAAGCAAGGCCGTATGACAATGTCTGAATCTGAACATGAGTTAAGTAAGACTTAGTCGGTATGCCCGAGAGTGTGTGGCTGATGAGGTTGCTATGTGCAAAAGATTTGAAGAAGGATTGAATGAAGAGTTAAAGCTACTAGTGGGTATTTTGGAGATAAAGGAGTTCGTAACACTAGTCGAACGAGCACGCAAGGCGGAAGAACTTGGAAAGGAGAAGAAGAAGGTTGAATTTGAAGCAAGAGATTATCGTAAAAGATCGTGAGTAAAGCTCCGTTCTCGGCGGTAAAGAAGTTCGGGGAGGACACTAATAAGTCGAGGCGATGCGGAATTTCCATCGAGCCCGACCATTGGCGGACTCGAGCTACTTGGTAGCTAGTGTGGGCAATAATCGTCAAGAGACACTGAATGCCCCAATGTGGAAGACGACACTTAGGTGAATGTTGGGGTAAGTCATTAATAGGGCTGTTTATGGATGCGGTTCAAGGACCACTTCATTAGAGATTGTACTGAGCTAGATGAGAGTAATAAGGCGCAAGGTGCAAGACCTAGTGGAGCAACGGCTAGAGGTAGGCCCCAGAATTTACGGAGGTAGGGGTGGTAATCGAGAGGAGCCTCGATCGGCTGTTCGATCCGAGACCCGTGCTCTGCTAGAGCATATGCCATCCGCGCACGAGAGGAGGCATCCTCCTTGACGTTATCAACGGTACTTTTACTCTCTTTGATACTAGTGTGATTGCATTGATTGACCCGGCTCTACTCATTCATATGTATGTGAAACCTTAGCATCGATAAGACTCTACCGTTGAGTCTCTTGAGTTCGTAATCGAGTGTCCAACCCTTTGGGTCAATATGTACTCGTTGATAAAGTGTGCAAGAGATGCCCCTAATAATTCGAGAATCTGTTTTCCTACCGATCCGATGCTTCTACCATTTGATGAATTCGATGTTATTCTTGGTATGGATTGGTGATCGTACATGATGCAATGGTGGACCGCAAAGGAAAACCATTGATTTGAGGAGTGTAAATAACGAGGTAGTCCGAGTCGAGTCTACTGATTTAAAAGGAGTGCCAACGATAATATCTTCTATGACCGCTCGGAGGTATGTGAAAAAGGGGTGTGAAACATACCTTGCGTATGTGTTTGAAAGTAAAGAGGCGGAAAGGAAACTCAAATCGGTACCGATGGTTTGTGAGTATTCAGATGTTTTTCCCGAGGAGTTACCGGATTGCCACCGGTTCGAGAAGTGGAATTCGCATCGGTTGTACCGGTACTACGCCGATTTCAATAGCCCCGTATCGTATGGCATTAACGGAATTAAAGGAATTGAAGGTTCAATTGCAAGAATTGACGGATAGAGGTTTCGCTCGACCGATTTTTTCTCCATGAGGCGCACCAGTATTGTTTGTGAAAAAGAAGGATGGAACTATGAGATTGTGCATCGACTATCGTCAGTTGAATAAAGTGACGATAAAGAACAAATATCCGTTGCCACGAATTGACGATTTGTTTGATCAATTAAAGGGAGCCTTAGTGTTTTCAAAGATAGATTTGAGGTCGAGGTACTATCGGTTGAGGGTCCGAGAATCGGACATACCAAGACTACTTTTAGAGCGAGGTACGGTCACTCTGAATTCTTAGTGATGCCGTTTGGGCTCACTAATGCCCCTGCGGTATTTATGGATTTAATGAATAGAATTTTCAGGCCATACTTGGATCGGTTCGTAGTTGTATTTATCGATGACATTTTGGTCTATTCGAGAGATGAAACTGAACATGCTGAACACCTGAGGCTAGTGTTGCAAATCTTACGAGATAAGCGATTATCGCAAAGTTCAGTAAATGTGAATTTTAGTTGAGAGAGGTTAGCTTTTTGGGGCACGTGATGTCCGCATCGGGTGTCAGAGTAGACCCGAACAAAATTTCAGCCATAGTTGATTGGAAACCTCCAAGGAATATTACTGAAGTTAGGAGCTTTTGGGGCTTGCTTGGATACTATCGACGATTTGTGAAAGGTTTTTCGGTGATAGCTGCACCGATGACTGAAACTACTCCAAAAGATGTTAAGTTCGAGTGGTCGAACATTTGTCAAGAAAGTTTCAATCGACTAAAACCTGTTTAACCGAGGCCCCGGTGCTAGTACAATTGGAGTCCGGTAAAGAGTTTGTCATATCTGATGGCGCATCCTTGATTGGGTTAGGTTGTGTGTTGATGCAAGAAGGTCGAGTTGTGGCTTACGCGTCGAGACAACTAAAGCCGTATGAGAGAAACTATCCGACCCATGACCTTGAACTAGCAGCCATAGTGTTCGCCTTGAAGATATGGCGGCATTACTTGTTTAGAGAAAGGTGTCATATTTATTCGGACCATAAGAGTCTTAAATATCTGATTACTCAAGGAGATCTAAACTTGCGACAAAGACGTTGGCTTGAGTTGTTGAAGGACTATGAACTTGTCATTGATTATCACCCAGGAAAGGCCAACGTAGTGGCCGATGCTTTAAGTCGTAAGGCACTGTCTACTTTGAGAGCGATGGATGCTCATCTATCCGTTTCACTCGAGGAGGTGCTAGTAGTCGAATTAGAGGCCAAACCGTTATTGATTCATCAAATACTTGAATCTCAGAAGGTCGACGCTAAATTGGTCGCTAAACGAGTCGAATGTGTTTGAATGAGGAATCGAATTTCAGATTGACGACAATGATTGCTAGGCGTTCAAGGGTCGATTATGTATTCCAAGGATTGAACTTGTTTCGATGATTTTGAACGAGGCTCACGATGAGTCGAATGTCAATCCACCCGGGTAGTACTAAAATGTACAATGATCTGAAACGCCAATTTTGGTGGCCCAGTATGAAACGAGACATTTCTGAATTTGTTTCAAGGTGTCTGATATGTCAACAAGTGAAAGCGGAACATCAAGTGCCATCGGGATTACTTCAGCCGATCACGATACCCGAGTGGAAATGGGATCGAGTCACCATGGACTTTGTGTCCGGACTGCCATTGTCAACGAGTAAGAAGGATGCGATTTGGGTTGTTGTTGATAGATTGACTAAGTCGGCTCATTTTATCCTGTCATACGGATTTTTCGCTCGATAAATTGGCGAATTATACATCTCCCAAATTGTTCGATTGCATGGGGTGCCTATTTCTATCGTGTCGGATAGAGACCCAAGATTTACATCGCGATTTTGGAAGAAATTGCAAGAGGCTTTGGGTACCAAGCGCATTTTAGCAATTCACCCCCAAACCGATGGTCAATCCGAACGGATAATTCAAATACTTGAGGATATGTTGAGATGTTGCATCCTTGAGTTTAGTGGCTCATGGGAACGGTATTTACCTTTGGTTGAATTAACACAACAATAGCTTTCAAACAAGTATTAAGATGGCGCCTTACGAGGCTTTATACGATCGTAAATGCCGTACACCATTGTTTTGGTGAGCTCGGTGAAAGCAAAATTTTCGGGTGGATTTGATTAAAGATCTTTGAGCGAAAGTGAAAGTAATCCGTGAAAGTCGAAGATAGCCTCCGATCGTCGAAGTCGATGCGCGGATCTGAAACGAAAAGACATCGAGTATCGTGGGAGATAAAGTGTTTCTTAAAGTTTCGCCTTGGAAAAGATACTCGATTTGGTCGTAAAGGCAAATTGAGTCCAAGGTTCATTGGGCCATATGAGATATCCGAACGAGTCGGTCGAGCTTGCATATCGTTTGATTTTGCACCTGAACTCGAAAAGATTCACGACGTCTTTCATGTTTCGATGCTTCGACGTTATAGATCGATCCATCGCACGTGATTAGTCCATCGAGGTTGAAATGCAAGCCAATATGAGTTACGAGGAAGAACCCACTCGTATCCTAGCTCGGAAGTGAAAGAGTTACTGAAACAAGAAAGTTCCGTTAGTAAAAGTGTTATGGCTCAAACACGGGATAGAAGAAGCTACATGGGAACCCGAGAACTCTATGAAAGAACGATACCCAAACCTATTTACGGTAATATTTTGGGACGAAAATCTCTTAAGTGGGGAGAGTTGTGACACCCCTAATGTGACCCTAGTCGGAGAGTGGTTTGGGACCACAAAACCGAGTCACAAGAATAATTAGGTGTTATATTCTGCTTATTGTATGTGGAATTTGTATGCATAAATATTTCGTGCCTTGATTTTATTAATTAGGTGCTAATTCATAAGAAAGGACCCATGTGTTAGGACTTGAAAATGTGATAGGTGAATTTTAAGTGGCCAAATAATGCATGAAGTAAAGACATGAGGATTTGCATGTCAATTTAGCCAACTATAGGAAGTGGCCGCCATGGTAATGAAGATGGGCAAAAGAAAACATGTCTTGAACATGTTTTGCTAATGGTGGATGTTAGAAATAATAAAATAAATAGCATGGGCAAAGGAACATGTTTCAAACATGTCTAGTTAATGGATCATGTTAGAAAGAATAAAGAAATGGAGAAAAAGGAAATGATGAACAAAAAAAAAAAGTGTGGATGCCCCCTTGTTGCCGTGAGTTGAGGAAAAGAAAGGAGAAAAATTTTGTTGTTCATCCTTTCTCATTTTGTTACAATTGCCATGACTTGAGAAGAAGAAAAAAAAGTGTTCATGTTTTCTTTCTTTTGCTATTGCGAAATTAGAGGAAGGGAAGAAGGAGATTCGCCAAGGTGGTCTTCTAGATCAAGGTATGTTCAAGGGTACCTTTGGATGTATATACAACCTTTAGGTGATGAGCCTAAATTTTATCTATTTCATGGTTGGGTTTGGGGTTGATGGAGAGTTAGAATTGGCTAAGGAGCCTAACAAAAACATTTTGGTTGATACTTTGATGCCATTATCATGCTAAGTTGAATGGTGGATGCACTCTTGGTAAGGTCAAGGAAGTTGAGATTTCTTGTGTGTGTCTAGGCAAAATGCCGAATGATTTAGTGTTGGAGATAAGAGCTTACTTAGAATGATAAATTCTTCTCCTATGATTATTTTTCTTGCATGTTAAATGGCTCCTACTTAGCCATGCAAAAATTTGTAATTTGTATGGATGATTGGAGCATTCGCTAAGGTATAAATGAAGGATTTTGGTTGTTTCATCTAAGTATGGATGATGAATGTGCTATGGAAAGAAATCGGTCTTCCTATGAATATGATTCGTGAATGTTTATATTAGTAAAATAATTTATGTTCAAACACTTGAGGATTCGGCATTGTCCATGACTATTGTGCTTAGGAGGTGATTTTGATTATTTCGAATATTGGAAAGTAAGAATAGGTGTGATCGGTCATGGGAATTTGAGATGTTGTACATTAGAATTGAAAATACTTGAGACTAGGTTACCTTAATAGTGATAATACATTCGGCCTTGATGCATTAATTGAATGTTGGCTAAGGTTTTGATATTTTGAACAAGGATAGTTGTGAATGGAGTGAAAACCATTAAATTATACACATAAGTATCCAGCAAGAAATTTAACTACTAAATGTATTTATACTAGGAGATCAATACATCAAAAGGAGAATCAAACAAAGGCAAAGCAAAGATAATCGAGTAGTCGATTGGAAATCGTTTCATCCAATATAAGGTAAGTCATTAAGCATATATTTGGTATTGTTTTAAATGATCATAATATCTATGCAATTGTGTTTAATGAGATGATATGTAAATGAAAATGTATGTGTATGGAATGATGACATTGTTGAATGTAAAAGAAATAGTGAAATGTGTAGAAAGTTGCTTTCGGCACTAAGTGTCTTGCAATACGTGTGTACGGTGATTTAGATTGGCACTAAGTGTGCATGCTGGAAATATATGGCACTAAGTGTGCATGCTGGAAATATATGGCACTAAGTGTGCATGCTGGAAATATACGGCACTGGGTGTGCGAGCTCGAAGGGTATGGCACTATGTGTGCGAGCTTAAATCACATGGCACTAAGTGTGCGCAATCGAGTATTAAGCACTGTGTGTGCGTACTCTATATATATATATATATATATCTCCGATCGAACAATTATATGGAGGGTGTGTCTTCATCGAGTGGAGTATGGACAGCGGAAAGAGTAAGTACCTTGAGTTCGTGGCTAATAGATACTATGTTCATGCTCAGGGTTGAGTCGGTAAGTTTTAAATCTATGTGATGATTTCAATTGCATGATTGTTGTGGAAATGAAATGATGAATGGAAATTGCTTCAAATATCCTATTGAATAGTATATGAAATGTAAATGTATGACTTGGTATGACATTGATCCGAAAGGTCTAAGGAACTATGGTAGTTCGGTATGGTGGAACAATGGGCCTTGTTTCATTATTTCATTTTATGATAATTTTAGTAACGGATGGTTGTGAAATGCTTATGACTTACTGAGTTATAAACTCACTCGGTGTTTTCTTGTCACCCATTTTAGGTCTCTTGGACTCGTATCGTTTGCGTGCTCGGAACCGTCGTTGAAGTCATCACACCGGCTGGAAATCTTTTGGTATTGTCTTCGTAGTTGAACTAGGAGAACATTTGGCATGTATAGGCTATTTTGTTTTGTTGAATCTCGGGTTGTAAACTTTAAGCCATGCGAAAATGGCCTATGTGGTCGGTTGAGTGTGAATCTAAAACCTATAGGCACGAGCCTTAGAAACCTTAATTTTGATAAGGTGGCCATAGTTTGTATTATGTATGATGAAATAGTTGGCCATGGAAGAATTATGAAATAGTCATTGTTTGCTTTAGTACCAGATGCTGCCAGCAGCAGTGAGGTGAGATGGAAAAATCACTAAAAATAGTAGAAGTAGAATTAAATAGTGAATAAATTATGAAATTGAACCTTGATGAATCTATTTTCATATGGATGAAACGAAACGACCGTATGAGCTGTATTTTAAGAGATATTCAGGTTTTCGTAAAATAGGGCCAAAACGGTTTCTGGATCCCCTGCTCCGACTTTGAAAATTCACTATAAATTAACCAGAGAGAATTAGAAGTCATGATCTATATTTGCAGATTCCCTTGCGAGTCTAGTTTCTCTAGAAACAAATGGCATAAGTGTTGGAGCCCTGTACAGGAAGATATCCAAGTCGTAGTACACAAAGGTCAGTGTAGTCGAACCCTGAAACAGTGGAGACTTTAACTAATAAACTGTACTAATTAGCCCAACGAAAAATTCTAGAAAAAAATGTGTAGATGGGATTATGAGTCTAGTTTCAGAGAAAATTGACGGAACTCATTTTCGAGTTCTGGAACTCGAGATATGATTTTTAAGGTGACAGTGACGCGGTTAGCTAGCCTGCCTGGAACAGAAATTAAATAATTCCAAGAGAGAAATAAGGGAAGTAAGCCCGGTAACACCACGTGGTCAAATCCGGTGACGGTCACGGGTTTGGGGTGTTACACTATAGTTGGTCCATGGAAACTACAAAATAGGTAAGGCCTACCTTAAAAACAGATGCTGCCAGTTGCAGTGACGTGGATGTGAAAAATCACCAAAATTTTTAGGAAGGGTATTAAATTGTGAATAAGTTATGAAAACGAACCTTGACGAGTCTATTTTCATATGAAAGTAACGAAACAATCATATGAACAGTATACCGAGAGATATTAAAGTTCTCGTGAGACAGGGCCAGAACGGTTTCTGGGTCCCCTGACGCAACTTTAAAAATTTACTATAAATTATCCAGAAAGAATTAGAAGTCATGCCTTATATGTGCAGATTCCATTTTGAGTCTAGTTTCATTAGAAACAAACGGCACCAGTATTAAAGCCCTTTACAGAGAGATATTCAAGTTGTAACGTGTGAAGGTCAGTGTAGTCGACCCCTGTAACATGGGTGACTTTAACTAATAAACTGTACCAATTGGCCCAACCAAAAATTCTAAAAAAGGTTTTAAATAGGTATTTATATATAATACATGTTTATGGGTCTCAATAAATATGTAATATATGTGTGGTCTTATTATATATATAATATATACATACGTCTATGGTCACGATATATATAATATATATATATGCCTCTATGGTTCTATTACATATATACTATATATATACCTTTAGGGATTTATTATAATATATATGTGTTTATAGGTTTTCTATTTTCTAATATATATATAAATGTATATGAGACTTTTTAGCGTGTACTAAAATTTGATGTGACAAAGGTCACTACATAAATATGTATATATGAAATATATATTTGTATACAATTTTGTAATATTTGTGAACAAAAATAAAAAAATATTATAATGTGGACTTTTATAACATGTGAATTTTATTGTTAATACATATTTAGGCATGTATGTACAGTAAGTGAATTATGAGTTTTATGATATTGGGAGTTTTGATTAGTGCAAAATTGTATTTTTGTGAAATGATAGTGCGAGCTCAACACTAATGTGAGCCAATTATATTGTGTTATAAAATGTGAATAATTAGATATGTTGGTAATGTGAACACTTGGCTATTGGATATCATTGGCATGCTATAGGATTGTGAGTACTCGCCTTTTTATTTTTATCGGACATTGTGGCCCGGAGATAGAGTTGGAGAGATAAGAGCGTTGAGCATAGCTCAACATTGTAAATAGCGTGGTGCCTTTGGAGAGTGTGAGCATCGTGGTACACTTACATGGAGATAGTGTATGACTTTATGAGTCATGAGCTGTCTTTTGAAGATCCATTTATCCGATGAGTACATAATTTGACTATGTTTCATATTCACAATTGCCAATATATCAACATGTTTGTGTATGAATATTGTTTTATATGTGAATCGTTAAGGTAATTTTAATTCCTTAAATGTCTTGTGTGTAACCCCTCACGTATTCAACACCATAATAGTGTTCTGAGCTTTACGACTAACAACACATGAACATACATTTCACATTCAATTAATCAAATCATATACATTTCATTCACAATTAATCATTTTGTCCCTAATACAAGCCTACAAGGACCTAAACATACATTGAGAGTGGTTTGGGACTAAACAGATAACTTTAGAAACTTTCACGAAACCTTGAAATTTTCTCTCAAAATAGGGACACACGCTTGTGTGGCTTGACCATGTCTCCAGGACCAACATGTGGCGATAAATTGACCCTAGTCGGAAAGTGGTTTGGGGCCGCTAAACCGGAGTCACCAAAGTTGAATTAACACAACAATAGTTTTCAATCAAGTATTAAGATGGCGCCTTATGAGGCTTTATGCAGTGTAAATGGTACACCATTGTTTTGGACCGAGCTCGGTGAAAACAAAATTTTGATGGATTTGATTAAAGATCTTTGAGCGAAGGTAAAGGTAATCCGTGAAAGTCTAAAGGTGGCCGGATCGTCGGAAATCGTGCAGCGGTTTGAAGCGAAAGGACATTGAGTATCGGTGGGAGATAAAGTGTTTCTTAAAGTTTCGCCTTGGAAAAAGATACTTAGATTCGGTAGTAAGGGCAAGTTGAGCAAAGATTCATTGGGCCATCTGAAATCTCTGACGAGTTGGCCCGGTTGTGTATCGTTTGATTTTGCCCCCGAACTCGAAAAGATTCTGCGTCTTCCATGTTTCAATGCTTGACGCTATAGATCTGATCCATCACCGTAATTAGTCCATCGGAGGTTGAAATTCAAGCCGATGAGCTATGAAGAAGAACCAATTTGTATCCTAGCTCGTGAAGTGAAGGAGTTCTGAAAACAAAAGGGTTCCTGGTGAAAGTGTTATGCTCAAACACGGGATAGAAGAAGCTACTTGGGAACGAGAACTCTATGAAAGAGCGATACCCAAATCTATTCTGCAAGAATTTTAGGGACGAAAATTTTTTAAGTGGGGAGAGTTGTGTGACCCAAAATTGACCCTAGTCGGAATGTGGTTTCGGGACCAGGCCAAGGCATAAAATAATTTAATGCTCATTTGATGCTTATGATATGTGTTAATTAGTGTGTGACATACCTAGTAGAAAACTTTGAAAGTATGATGGGAAATGTGTGATGACTAATTAAAGCATGCATGCAAAACAATGGCCTTGCATGTCAAATATCCCTCTTTTATAGGAGGTGGCCGCCATGACAAGGGAGTATGGGCTAAACATGTCATGAAACATGTTTTGTTGGTGCATTAGGGAGAAACAATAAACAAATAAGTATGGGTAATAAAGAAAAAAAATGTGTGTGAGTGAACCCCATTCTTGTGCATTGAAGAAAAGAAAGAAAAAATTTTGCTCATCCCTTTCATTCTCTCTTGACCAAGAAAATACTAGAGGCGGAGGAATTTTGCTTCATGCTTGGTTTGGAAGAGGATTAGGAAGAGGTTTGGCTATACTTGCATCAAGATTAAGGTATCTTTGAGGTTGTGCCAAGATTCATGCATGTTTTAGTGGATAGCTTGATGCTCTTGTTAGCCCATGGTTCAAACCTTTGTTATATCATGGGGATGGTACTTGGCTAAGGTGGATTTTGTGTTAATGCCATTGCATGTTAAATATGACTTCTAAAGATATATATGTGATGGTGGATTGATGGCTCTTGGACTTTCTTTTTAATTTTGAGTAAGACATTAAGTTCTTTGTTTAATCATGACCAAAATTATGGTGTTGTGATGTATTCGGCCATGGTACATCAAAAGTGTGATTTATGCTCATTGCATGGAAAGTAAGATTTGTGTTTTGAAATTATGTTCATGTTTAGTTACAATCAACTTGAGATTGACTCTAGCATATATATATGTATATATGTTTGTACAAGATGTATTGGTATGACATATATACTATTTCAAGGTGTATAATTGCTTGTGATGATGTTTAGTTATAGAGTAAATGAGAGATGTGTATTGAGCTACGATATGTGTCGTTAGTTAGTAAAATGTATCTTTGTTTTGTGTGGCATTAAGTGTATAATTGGCCTCAACATGGACATGCATATTGACCACATGAGGAAATTGGTGTGCATGCATTCGGTTAGAGGCAAGCATATTGATGCCTATTCTTGGCTTAGAAAATTGACTAAGAGGAATATTAACTAATGTGTTGAGTTAGATTCATGATTTACGTACATATGAGACTTTGATGCCTAATGAGTATATATATTGACTAAGTACCTTGTATTCCTCTTTCGATGCTCAAATGATTAAATCGATTTATTTGTTAAATTAAGCTCAAGAGCAAGGGAACTAGATCGTCCAAACAAGGGAAAAAAAAGTGGTGAATAGCCATTGAAATCGTTTGACGACATCCTAGGTAAGTTCTTGAGTAATAGAGCTTAAATTCTGAATTGATTAGATCATGTTTAAAGCAAATTAAAATCATGCTCTTTGTGTGTGGCTATTGGTAGAAATTGCAAGTGTGAAAAGTGCCTTGTGTTTGAGTTTTGCTAATGAAAATGAAATCTGAATGTGTCATAATTTATTGATAATTGTGCTCGGTTATTGAATGATGTCGGGCTAAGTCCGAAGGCTTTGTGCTAAGTGACTATATCGGACTAGGATCGAAGGCATTCGTGCGAGTTAATAAATCGGGCTAAGCGAAAGCATTTGTGCAAGTTACTAAACGGGTTAAGTCCAAGAGCATTAAATGAGTCCTATAAGGGCTTTGTCGAGAGGCATTTGGCGAGTCGTTATATCGGTTAAATTTGAAGGTCGTGATTAGAATGAGGCGATCTTGCTGTAAATTTTTAGTTAATACGCGAAAAATTCCAGCAATGAGGTATGTTAAGTATGTGCTTGATTAGTTGATTCCTTGAATAATATTCGCTCGATCGAGTAATGAGTTTCGTTATTTGGCTAAGATGATCCCTTATGTATGAACATAGGGGTTGGAATGTGAAATGAGTAGGATATTGAGAATTTGTGCATATGAAATTATCCGTTAGCTTTATGAATGCTATGCTTTTGTGGTCTTGGAATTT
The DNA here is from genome assembly GCF_025698485.1 of Gossypium arboreum. Classification (NCBI taxonomy): domain Eukaryota; kingdom Viridiplantae; phylum Streptophyta; class Magnoliopsida; order Malvales; family Malvaceae; genus Gossypium; species Gossypium arboreum. The sequence goes on from NC_069082.1 coordinate 54,549,354, forward strand.
CTTGCTCAAACTTACTAAGCATAAATTGCTTATTCCGTTTTCTCTGTTTCTTTGTTTATAGATTTTGGCTCGTCAGCTATCGGACTCGGGATTTTGTAAGTCAAAGTCTCCCACACTATCAAAGCCCCCATTTTGGTACAATTTTGGTTGAACTTTGAAATGGCATGTATAGGACTACCCTTTGAAAGGTCATGTACCTTTGGTTTTGTGTAAACTTGGATGGCCATGCGAAAACTTATACGTTTTAGCATAGTACCATAATCGTTTGTATGTTGATCATTATGAGGTATGGAATTGTTTGAAGCGATTAGTCATTGGAATGGTTAATCATGATCACACTTTGTGCTATGTATGCAAAAAGGCCAATTGAATCATGGAAATCATGAAATAGGTAAAGCCTACCTTAAGGCGGAATCTGACAGCAGCGTTGATGTGGATGTGAAAAATCACTAAAAATAGTAGGAATGATATTAAATAGTGAATAAATTATGTAAATGAACTTTGATGAATCTACTTTCATATGGAAGAAACAGAAAGCGGTCATATGAGGTTATATGTTAAGAGATATTAAAGTTCTCGTGAAACAGGGCCAGAACGGTTTCTGGATCCCTGTTCCGACTTTGGAAATTCATTGTAAATTAACCAGAGATAATTAGAAGTCATGCCATATATGTATAGATTTCTCTCTGAGTCTAGTTTCTATAGAAATAAACGTCATCAGTATTAAAGCCCTGTATAAGGAGATATTCAATTCAGCGCACGAAGGTCAGTGTAGTCGAACCCTGGAATAGGGGAGACTTTAACTAATAAACTGTACTAATTGGCTAGACAAAAATTCTAGAAAAAATGTAGATGAACATATGAGTCTAGTTTTAGGAAAAATTACAAAAAAATTTCGAGCTTTGAAACTCAAGATATGATTTTAAGGCGATGATCACGATGACCAACTAGTGCAGAAATTTCTAAATGAATTTGTGAAATAGTTAAGTGCGTATTGCAGTAGCAGACTGGCGGAGTGCGAGGTGTTACAATTTTATTGGTATCAGAACTACGGTTTGGTCGATTCTAGGACTCTCAGTAATGCGTTTGGGTCTAGCTATACATGCCATTTATGTGATTATTTGATAGTGTGGTGATTTCGGCGTTTGAATTTGCGTTTATTTATAGTAATGGATCCGATCCCAACCAAGCGATAGTGATGATGTGGAGAGTGTGGCGCTGCTTTCGCACAAGGGGCAATGGCGGACTGACTCTCAACCTATTGCTAACAATCCGAATGATGAGGCTAGGCAAGCTTTCTATAGCATGATGAATGATTGGTTCAACCAATACATTCAAACTAACAGGCTGTTCCACAACCTCCATTCTGACTATCGACCCACTTTCTACAATGCCTCGTTGGTGACCAAATAAGGTCAAATAAGCCCCGATTGACGAATCACGAAAACATGGGGCTCTTGAATTTAAAGCTACGGATAGCGGCGATCTTAGAGCAAATTTGGATTTTGGTTGGACAACACTATCAAGATACTCGATGAGCTATCTTGTACACGATGAATGCCTAAAGTGTACTATCTCCTTGCTCGTGATTACGCCTACTATTGGTGGTGTACTCGACTTGTTGTGCCGAGAGCAAGTAACAGGAGTTTTTCCAAAGCGAGTTTGAGAAAAAGTATATCGTCAAAGATTTATGGATCAAAAGCGGAAGGAATTTCTCGAACTTAAACAAGGTTCCATGTCGATTCACAGACTATGAGCGAAAGTTTGTGAGGCTTAGTCAGTCTGCGAGTGTATTTCTTGAAGGCGTGATGTGTAAACACTTGAAGATGGGTGAATGATGATATAAAGTATATGTTGGCATTTTGGAAATCAGAGTTTGTGGCTCTTGTCGGCGGCGTGGCAGAGCTCGATATGGAGAAAAGAAAAGTGAAGTGGGAGCAAGGAGTTTAGTAAGAGGTCTTGAAGCCCTTCCCACAGTCATCGAAGAAATTTAGAGATGGCTTAGGCGATCTAGAACACTTTGGGCTTTTCTAGGCGAGGCTACGATCGACCCCTATGGGCACGAGTCACTTGATCGCGGTGTTGGCAATGATCGTCGAGATAGAGCAGTGCCAATATTGTGGCAAATGGCATTACGGGGAGTTGTAGATTTCGTGACGCGCTCGTTACAAGTGCGGATCGATCGACCACTTCATTAAAGATTGCGAGGTTATGCGAGCAGAATGTGTAGTCAGTGGGAAGCAAGTGCTACCTTTGCAAGGTAGACCGTCAGAAATCTGGCAATGCTAGTGGTGGTCAAAGAGGATCTAGAGATGTTATGACCAGATCCAGGCTCGGCGCTCTGCTAGGGCTTATGCTATCTGGCGCCGCGAGGATGCTTCCTCGGATGTTATTCTGCAGTACTTTCACTCTCTTTGATACTAATGTGATTGCTTTGATTGACCTGGTTACTCATTCTTATATATGTGAAACCTTAGCATCCGGTAAGACTTTACCTATTGAGTCTGAGTTATTGATCGGTGTCAAATCCTTGGGTCTTTACGTCTTTGTCGACAAAGTGTGTAAGAAATGCCCCTAGTAATTCGAGGTTCTGTTTTCCGTGAGACTTGATCTTATTCTTGGTTTGTGAATTTGATGTTATACTCGGTTTAGATTGGTTGTGATGCATGATGCGGTTGTGAATTACAAAAGCTAGACTATTGATTTGAGGTGCGCAATAACGAGATGATTTGAATTGAGTCTACGGACTTGAAGGGGTTGCCAAGTGTAATATCATCAATGTTGGCCCGAAATATGTAAGAAAAGGGTCTGAAGCATACCTTGCGTATGTACTGATGATAAGGAGTTAGAAATAAACCGAATCTGTCTTGGGTGGTTTGTGATTACCGGATGTTTTTCAGAAGAATTCTAGGGTTTGCCCTGTTAGGAGATAGAGTTTAGTCTTGAGCATGTACCTAGGACCACACCGATTCGATAGCTCAGTGTCGTATGGCACAACGAATTAAAGGAGTTGAAGCTTCGGTTGCAGAGTTGGTGGATAGAGGTTTTCTCACTCACGAGTTTGTCACCTTAGGGTGCACGGTGTTGTTTGTGAAAAGAAGGGCGGAACCATGAGGTTGTGCATCGACTATCGTCGACAATAAAGTGACAATAAAGAACAAATATCCGATTCTGCGCTCGGCGATTTGTTCGATCAAGCTGAAGGAACCTCGGTGTTCTCAAAAATAGATTTGAGATTGGGCTATTATCGATTGCAAATCGAGATCGGACATACCAGCGCCTTTAGAGCGAGATATGGTCACTCGGTTCTTAGTGATACCGTTTGGGCTCACTAATGCCCTACGGTGTTTATGGATTTGATGAATCGGATCTTGAATGAGTATTTGGATCGGATTCGTAGTTGTGTTCATTGGCGACATCTTGGTCTATTCAAGAGATGAGACCCGACTGCGGAGCACGAGATTAGTGTTGCAAATTTTACGGGATAGCGGTTATCGCTAAGTTAAATAAGTGTGAGTTACGGTTAGAGAGGTTAGCTTCTTGGGTCATGTGGTATGCACGCCGGTGTCAAGGTCGGCAGAGCAAAATTTCAACCATATTAGCGGAAGCCTCAGAAACATTCTTGAGGTTGAGACTTTTTGGGACTTCAGGTTACTAAGCGGTTTGTAAAAAGTTATACTATAGCCAAATGCGCCCGAAAAGATGTCAAGTTGAATGGACGGAAAAGTGTCGAGAAAAGTTTCGATCAATTGAAAACTCATTTGTGAAGCTCCATTTGTGCAGCGAATCAAGAGAGTTTGTCATCTATAGTGGCGCATCCCTACTTGGGTTAGGTTAGTATTGATGCAAGAAAAGGTCGAGTTGTGGCCTATCGTCGAGACAATTAAAGCCACATAAGAAAATTATCGACCCATGATCTCGAATTGGCCGCCATGTGCATTTAAAGATATAGCGACATTACTTATTTGGTGAGAAGTGCCATGTGTATTGGATCACAAAGTCTCAAATATTTGATGACTCAAAGAGACTTAATCTGCGACAAAGGCGTTGGCTCGAGTTGTTAAAAGATTATGAGCTTATCGTTGATTATCACGGGAAAGGCTAATGTGGTTGCGGACACCTTAAGCGAAATCCTTGTTTGCTTTATGGCGATGAATGTACACTTGTCTATTTACACGACAATGTGTTATAGCCGAATTAAAGGCCAAACCGTTCTTGACTCATCAAATTCGTGAAGCTCGAGAGTTGTGATGAGTTGGTTGCAAAAGCGAAATTGAGTGTGTTCAGAACAAGGAATCGGAGTTTCAAATTGATGATGACGATTGTTTGAGGTTGAAGTCGTCATGTGTTCAAAGATTGAACTTATTTGATGGTCAGGCGAAGCCCATTGTAGCAATGGCAATCCACTCGAAATGCGAAGATGTACAAGCGATTTGAAGCGTCGGTTTGGTGGCATGGTATGAAGCGAGACATCTCAGACTTTGCTTGAGATGTTTAATATGTTAACAAGTGAAAGCGGAACATCAAGTGCCTTGAGGTTACTTGACCGATCCACGATGCAGTGGAAATGGGATCAGTCACAATGGACTTTGTGTCGATTTGCCATTATCGTGAACAAGAAGGATGCGATTTGGGTTGTTGTTGATAGTGACTAAGTCGGCTCACTTTATCCTGATAATGCTGATTTTCATTGGATAAACTAGCTAAATTATGCGTTTCTCGGTTGTGAGATTACACGTCTGCATTTACATTGTGTCGACAGATCAGGGTTCACCTCGCGATTTTGGAAGAAATTGCATGAAGCTTTGGGTACCATGTTGCACTTTAGCACGCCTTTCACCCCAAACCGATGGTCAATGGCGGATAATTGAGATACTAAGGATATGTTGAGATGTTGCATCCTCGAGCTCGGTGGTTCATGGGAAGCATTTACCTTTGATTGAATTAAGCACAACAATAGTTTTCAATCAAGTATTAAGATGGCGCCTTCGAGGGCTTTATGCGGCGTAATTGTAAATACACCATTGTTTTGGACCGAGCTCGGTGAAAACAAAATTTTGAAATGGATTTGATTAAAGATCTTTGAGCGGTAAAGGTAATCGTGAAAGTCTAAAAGGCCTGGATCATCGAAAATCGTCACAGCGGTTTGAAGCGAAAGGACATTGAGTATCGGTGGGAGATAAAGTGTTTCTTAAAGTTTAAGCCTTGGAAAAAGATACTCAGATTCGGTAGTAAGGGCAAGTTGAGCCAGAGATTCATTAAGTGTCTGAAATCTCGAGCGAGTTGGCGATTTAATATCGTTTGATTTTGCCTGAACCGAAAAGATTCTAGCGTCTTCCATGTTTCAATGCTTGACATTTATAGATCGATCCATCCACGTAATTAGTCCATCGAGGTTGAAATTCAGCGGATATGAGCTATGAAGAAGAACCAATTTGTATCCTAGCTCGTGAAGTGAAGGAGTTCTGAAACAAAAGGGTTCCATTGGTGAAAGTGTTAAGGCTCAAACACGGGATAGAAGAAGCTACTTGGGGAGAACTCTATGAAAAGCAATACCCAAATCTATTTACCGGTAAGATTTTAGGGGACGAAAATTTCTTAAGTGGGGAGAGTTGTGACCAAAAATTGACCCTAGTCGGAATGTGGTTTGGGACCACAAAGCGAGGGCATAAAAATAATTTAATGCTCATTTTGATGCTTATGATATGTGTTAATTAGTGTGTGACATTTTTGATGTTTGATTTAGAGTTATAAATGTGAATTTCACTAGAAAGGACCTAGTAGAAAACTTTGAAAGTATGATGGGGAAATGTGTGATGACTAATTAAAGCATGCATGCAAAACAATGGCCTTGCATGTCAAATATCTCTTTTTATAGGAGGTGGCCGGCCATGACAAGGGAGTATGGGCTAAACATGTCATGAAACATGTTTTGTTGGTGCATTAAGGAAACAATAAACAAATAAGTATGGGTAATAAAGAAAAAAAAAAATGTGTGAGTGAACCCCCCATGCAGTGCATTGAAGAAAAGAAAAGAAAAAATTTTGCTCATCCCTTTCATTCTCTCTTGTGAAAATACTAGAGGGAAGGGAGGAATTTTGCTTCATGCTTGGTTTGGAAGAGGATTAGGAAGAGGTTTGGCTATACTTGCATCAAGATTAAGGTATGTTTGAGGTTGTGCCATGAGATTCATGCATGTTTTTAGTGGATAGCTTGATGCTCTTGTTAGCCCATGGTTCAAACCTTTGTTATATCATGGGGATGGAACTTGGCCAAGGTGGATTTTGTGTTAATGCCATTGCATGTTAAATATGAAGCTTGCTAAAGATATATGTGATGGTGGATTGATGGCTCTTGGACTTTCTTTTAGTATTTTGAGTAAGACATTAAGTTCTTTGTTTAATCATGACCAAAATTATGGTGTTGTGATGTATTCGACCATGGTACATCCAAAAGTGTGATTTATGCTCATTGCATGGAAAGTAAATTTGTGTTTTGAAATTATGTTCATGTTTAATTCTGATCAACTTGAGATTCGACTCTATATATATATGTATATATGTTTGTACATGATGTATTGGTATGACATATATACTATTTCAAGGTGTATATTTGCTTGTGATGATGTTTGGTTATGAAGTAAATGAGAGATGTGTATTGAGCTACGATATGTCGTTAGTTAGTAAAATGTATCTTTGTTTTGTGTGGCATTAAGTGTATATTGGCCTCAACATGGACATGCATATTACGGCCACATGAGGGAAATTGGTGTGCATGCATTTGGTTAGAGGCAAGCATATTGATGCCTATTCTTGGCTTAGAAATTCGGCTAAGAGGAATATTAACTAATGTGTTGAGTTCGATTCATGATTTATTACATATGCAACTTTGATGCCTAATGAGTATATATATTGACTAAGTACCTTTTATTCCTCTTCGATGCTCAAATGATTAAATGATTTATTTGTTAAATTAAGCTCAAGAGCAAGGGGAACTAGATAGACAAAGGGAAGGAAAAAGTGGTTGAATAGCCATTGAAATGGTTAAAGCGACATCCTAGGTAAGTTCTTGAGTAATAGAGCTTAAATTACGAATTGATTAGATCATGTTTAAAGCAAATTAAAATCATGCTCTTTGTTTGTGGCTATTGAGCGAAATTGCAAGTGTGAAAAGTGCCTTGTGTTTGAGTTTTGCTAATGAAAATGAAATACGAATGTGTCATAATTTATTGATAATTGTGCTCGGTTATTGAATGATGTCGGGCTAAGTCCGAGCTTTGTGCTAAGTGACTATATCGGACTAGGATCAGAAGTCATTAGATGCGGTTAATAAATCGGGCTAAGCAGAAGGCATTTGTGCAAGTTACTAAACTTCGGGTTAAGTCAAGAAGGCATTAATCTGATCACTATATAGCGGGCTTTGTCGAAGGCATTTAATGAGCGTTATATCGGTTAAATTCAGATGCGTGATTGAAAAAATGCGATCTTCTTTAAAATTTTCAGTTAATACGCTTGAAAAATTCCACAATGAGGTATGTTCGTATGTGCTTGATTAGTTGATTCCTTTGAATAATATTAAACTCGATCGAGTAATGAGTTTAGGTATTTGGCTAAGATGATCCCTTATGTATGAACATAGGGTTGGAATGTGAAATAGTAGGATATTGAGAATTTGTGCATATGAAATTATCAGTTAGCTTTATGAATGCTATGCTTTTGTGGTCTTTGAATTTTTGCTCAAACTTACTAAGCATAAATTGCTTATTCCGTTTTCTCTGTTTCTTTGTTTATAGATTTTGGCTCGTCATTTATCGGACTCGGGATTTTTGGAAGTGAAGTCTCACACTATCAAAGCCCCCATTTTGGTACAATTTTGGTTGAACTTTGAAATGGCATGTATAGGACTACCCTTTTGTTGAAGGTCATGTACCTTTCGGTTTTGTGTAAACTTGGATGGCCATGCGAAATAAACTATCGTTTTAGCATAGTACCATAATCGTTTGTATGTTGATCATTATGAGGTATGGAATTGTTTGAAGCGATTAGTCATTGGAATGGTTAATCAGATCACACTTTGTGCTATATGCAAAAAGGCCAATTGAATCATGGAAATCATGAAATAGGTAAAGCCTACCTTAAAAGCGGAATCTTGTGGCGATGATGTGGATGTGAAAAATCACTAAAAATAGTAGGAATGATATTAAATAGTGAATAAATTATGTAAATGAACTTTGATGAATCTACTTTCATATGGAAGAAGCAAGCGGGTCATATGAGTTATATGTTAAGAGATATTAAAGTTCTCGTAAGAAAGCGGGGCGAGCAGTTTAGGATCCCTATTCGACTTTGAAATTCATTGTAAATTAACCAGAGATAATTAGGAGGCATGCCATATATGTATAGATTTCTCTCTATAGAAATAAACTTCATGATATTAAAGCCACATACAAGGAGATATTCAATTAAATGTACAGCGAAGGTGGGTGTAGTCGAACCACGGAATAGGGAGACTTTAACTAATAAACTGTACTAATTGGCTTGACCAAAATTCTACAAAAAATATGTAGATGGAAATATGAGTCTAGTTTTAGGAAAAATTACGAAAAAATTTTCAAGCTTTGAAGCGAAGATATGATTTTTAAAGGCGTTGATCACGGTGACCGGCTAGTCTGGAAATTTCTAAATGGTTGTGAAAATAGTTAAGTCATGTGCACCTTGTGTTCGATTCCGATATGGACTCGGTGCAAGTGTTACAATTTATTAGTATCGAGCTACGGTTTGGTCGATTCTAGGACTAAAGTAATGCGTTTGGGTCTAGCTATACATGCCATTTTATGTGATTATTTGATAGTGTGGTGATTTAGCGTTTGAATTTGCGTTTATTTATAGTAATGGATCCGATCCCAACAGGCGATAGGCGATGATGTGGAGAGTGTGGCGCCTACTCGCACAAGGGGCGGCGCCGGACTCTCAACCTATTAACAATCGAATGATGAGGCTAAGCAAGCTTTCATAGTGTGATGAATGATTGGTTCAACAATACATTCGAACTAACAATTTGTTCCACAACCTCCATTCTCGACTAATCGACCCCGCACCTACAATGCCTCGGTGGTGACCAAATAAGGTCAAATAAGCCCCAGATTAATGAATCCGAAAACATGGGGCTCGAATTTAAAGCTACGGTTAGCGGCGATGCCGAAACAAGGTGGATTTTGGTTGGACAACACTATCAAGAATTTTCGATGAGCTATCTTGTACACCCGATGAATGCCTAAAGTGTACTATCTCCTTGCTTCGTGATTACGCCTACTATTGGTGGTGTCTACGACCTGTTGTGCCGAGAGAGCAAGTAACTTGGGAGTTTTTCAAGCGGGTTTGAGAAAAAGTATATCGATCAAAGATTTATGGATCAAAAGCGGAAGAAATTTCTCGAACTTAAACAAGGTTCCATGTCGGTTCTGAAGCTATGAGCGAAATTTGTGAGCTTAGCCGTCTGTGAGAGTGTATTTCTTGGTTGTGATATGGCAACCGAAGATGGGTGAATGATGATATAAGTCGTATGTTGGCATTTTGGAAATCCGAAAGTTTGTGGCTCTTGTCGGCGGCTGGCAGGAGCTCGATATGGAGAAAAAGAAAAAGTGAAGTGGGAGCAAGGAGTTTAAGAAGAGGTCTTGAGGAAGCCCTTCCCGATCATCGAAGAAATTTAGAGATGGCTTAAGCCGATCTAGAGACACTTTGGGCTTTTCTAGGCAGAGACGCGTCGACCCCTATGGGCACGCGAGTCACTTGATCGCCATGTTGGCAATGATCGTCGAGATAGAGCGAATGCCAATATTGTGGCAAATGGCATTACGGGAGTTGTAGATTAAGTGACCGCTCTGTTACAAGTGCGGATCAGTCGACCACTTCATTAATTGCAGGGGTTGTCTGAGCGAGAATGTAGATCGAGTGGAAGCAAGATGCTACCATTGCTCGAGGTAGACCGTCTAGAAATACTGGCAATGCTAGTGGTGGTTAGAGGATCTAGAGATGTTATGACGGATCAGGGCTCGGCGCTCTGCTAGGGCTTATGCTATCTGGCATGCGAGGATACTTCCTCTCGAGATGTTATTACAATACTTTCACTCTCTTTGATACTAATGTGATTGCTTTGATTGACCTGGTTCTACTCATTCTTATATATCTGAAACCTTAGCATCGGTGGACTTTACCTATTGAGTCTCCGGGTTCGCAATTCGGTGTCAAATCCCTTGAGTCGTTACGTCTGGTCGACAAAGTGTGTGAAATGCCCCTAGTAATTCGAGGTTCCTGTTTTCGGCGGACTTGATCATTGCTTGGATTTAATTTGATGTTATACTCGGTTTAGATTGGTTGACCGTGCATGATCTCGGTTGTGAATTGCAAAAGCAAGACTATTGATTTGAAGTGCATAAAATAAGGATGATTGAATTGAGTCTACGGACTTGAAAGGGTTGCCAATGTAATATCATCAATGTTTTTATTGAAGATGGAGAATAAAAGATTATACTTGGCTTTGTTTTATTTTATTAACCTTATTTACGAAATTACAAAATTAACCTTGGTTATAAAATAACAAAATCAATTAGTGCTTGTCCATAATGGTCCACTCATGCTAATAATGGTATAATTACCACATAAGGACTTCTAATTTAATATTCCATAGCTATTAGATACCTTTAGCTATTAGAACACCACTTTTGCACTTTACGCGATTTAGTCCTTTTTATCGAATTAAGCATTCAAACGATAAAATTTCTTACTGAAGATTTCACACAAACATATTATCATGCTGTAGGCATTAAAATAATAATAAAATAATTATTTTGTCTTTGGATTTGTGGTCCCAAAATCACTGTTCTGATTTGACTAAAAACGGGTTGTTACATGAATGGAGAGACATTGTATGAACACAAAGAAATAAGTTAGAATGTCTTTGAATGCTTAGTAATATGTATATTTCTGTGTGAATCTGAAAACCTTGGTGGAGCCTTAACAAATAGACATAAAGGTAATCACAAAGTCTTTTTAATCCGACAAGCTGTGGTGAGCAATAGGTGAGTGCATTTGTATGCCGTGTTTTAACATGAATTGCGAGATCTAGAGAGTTGAAACGAGGCTTGCGAACCCCCACTTGTGGTATGCGAAACTTGTCACTACATACTTGATGTGATAAGTGTGTGTGAATATTGAATTTGATTGTTGCATTTGTAAGTGAATTGTGCATTAAAAATGTTATGTGTGTGTGTCGATTGTTAACTTCGAGTTGTTGTATTAATTATATTTATCTATATAATATATATGTGCATGTGCGGCTTGAAAAGCTTGCTGAAATTTAACATGAAAAAGGTTTTAAATAGGTATTTATATATAATACATGTTTATGGGTCTCAATAAATATGTAATATATGTGTGGTCTTGTTATATATATAATATATACATACGCCTATGGTCCCGATATATATAATATATATATATGCCTCTATGGTTCTATTACATATATACTTATATATATACCTTTAGGGATTTATTATAATATATATGTGTTTATAGGTTTTCTATTTTCTAATATATATATAAATGTATATGAGACTTTTTAACGTGTACTAAAAATTTGATGTGACAAAGGTCACTACATAAATATGTATATATGAAATATATATTTGTATACAATTTTGTAATATTTGTGAACAAAAATAAAAAAATATTATAATGTGGACTTTTATAACATGTGAATTTTATTGTTAATACATATTTAGGCATGTATGTACCCGTAAGTGAATTATGAGTTTTATGATATTGGGAGTTTTGATTAGTGCAAAATTGTATTTTTGTGAAATGATAGGTGCGAGCTCAACACTAATGTGAGCCAATTATATTGTGTTATAAAATGTGAATAATTAGATATGTTGGTAATGTGAACACTTGAAACTGTTGGATATCATTGGCATGCTATAGGATTGTGAGTACTCGCCCCTTTTTATTTTTTGTCAGACATTGTGGCCCAGAGATAGAGTTGGAGAGATAAGAGAACGTTGAGCATAGCTCAACATTGTAAATAGCGTGGTGCCTTTGGAGAGTGTGAGCATACGTGGTACACTTACATGGAGATAGTGTATGACTTTATGAGTCATGAACTGTCTTTTGAAGATCCATTTATCCGATGAGTACATAATTTGACTATGTTTCATATTCACGAATTGCCAATATATCACTGTGTTGTGTATGAATATTGTTTTATATGTGAATCGTTAAGGTAATTTTAATTCCTTAAATGTCTTGTGTGTAACCCCCTCACCCGTATTCAACACCATAATAGTGTTACAGAGCTTTACCTGACTAACAACACATGAACATACATTTCACATTCAATTAATCAAATCATATACATTTCATTCACAATTAATCATTTTGTCCCTAATACAAGCCTACAAGGACCTAAACATACATTGAGAGTGGTTTGGGACTAAACCGATAACTTTAGAAACTTTCACGAAACCTTGAAATTTTCTCTCAAAATAGGGGACACACGCCTGTGTGGCCCGGCCATGTGTCTCACAGGACCAACATGTGACAGCCCTAAATTGACCCTAGTCGGAAAGTGGTTTCGGGACCGCTAAACCGAGTCACCAAAGTTGAATTCGCTTACAACAATAGTTTTCAATCAAGTATTAAGATGGCGCCTTATGAGGCTTTGTACGGGTGTAAATGCCGTACACCATTGTTTTGGACCGAGCTCGGTGAAAACAAAATTTTCGGAGTGGATTTGATTAAAGATGCTGAACAGAAGGTAAAGGTAATCCGTGAAAGTCTAAAGGTGGCCACAGATCGTCAGAAATCGTACGCGGATTTGAAACGAAAGGACATTGAGTATCAGGTGGGAGATAAAGTGTTTCTTAAAGTTTCGCCTTGGAAAAAGATACTTAGATTCGGCCGTAAGGGCAAGTTGAGCCCGAGATTCATTGGGCCATACGAAATCTCTGAACGAGTTGGCCCAGTTGTGTATCGTTTGATTTTGCCCCCTGAACTCGAAAAGATTCACAACGTCTTCCATGTTTCAATGCTTCGACGCTATAGATCTGATCCATCACACGTAATTAGTCCATCAGAGGTTGAAATTCAAGCCGATATGAGCTATGAAGAAGAACCAATTTGTATCCTAGCTCGTGAAGTGAAGGAGTTGCGAAACAAAAGGGTTCCGCTGGTGAAAGTGTTATGGCTCAAACACGGGATAGAAGAAGCTACTTGGGAACCCGAGAACTCTATGAAAGAGCGATACCCAAATCTATTTACGGTAAGATTTTCGGGACGAAAATTTTTAAGTGGGGAGAGTTGTGACAGCCCAAAATTGACCCTAGTCGGAATGTGGTTTCGGGACCACAAAACCGAGGCATAAAAATAATTTAATGCTCATTTTGATGCTTATGATATGTGTTAATTCGTGTGTGACATACCTAGTAGAAAACTTTGAAAGTATGATGGGGAAATGTGTGATGACTAATTAAAGCATGCATGCAAAACAATGGCCTTGCATGTCAAATATCCCTCTTTTATAGGAGGTGGCCACCATGACAAGGAGTATGGGCTAAACATGTCATGAAACATGTTTTGTTGGTGCATTAGGGAGAAACAATAAACAAATAAGTATGGGTAATAAAGAAAAAAAAAATGTGTGTGAGTGAACCCCCCCCATTGCCGTGCATTGAAGAAAAGAAAAGAAAAAAATTTTGCTCATCCCTTTCATTCTCTCTTGACCGAAAATACTAGAGGGGAACGGAGGAATTTTGCTTCATGCTTGGTTTGGAAGAGGATTAGGAAGAGGTTTGGCTATACTTGCATCAAGATTAAGGTATCTTTGAGGTTGTGCCATGAGATTCATGCATGTTTTTAGTGGATAGCTTGATGCTCTTGTTAGCCCATGGTTCAAACCTTTGTTATATCATGGGGATGGTACTTGGCTAAGGTGGATTTTGTGTTAATGCCATTGCATGTTAAATATGAAGCTTGCTAAAGATATATGTGATGGTGGATTGATGGCTCTTGGACTTTCTTTTTAGTATTTTTGAGTAAGACATTAAGTTCTTTGTTTAATCATGACCAAAATTATGGTGTTGTGATGTATTCGGCCATGGTACATCCAAAAGTGTGATTTATGCTCATTGCATGGAAAGTAAGATTTGTGTTTTGAAATTATGTTCATGTTTAGTTACAATCAACTTGAGATTCGGCTCTAGCATATATATATGTATATATGTTTGTACAAGATGTATTGGTATGACATATATACTATTTCAAGGTGTATAATTGCTTGTGATGATGTTTCGGTTATGAAGTAAATGAGAGATGTGTATTGAGCTACGATATGTAATGCGTTAGTTAGTAAAATGTATGCTGTTTTTGTGTGGCATTAAGTGTATAATTGGCCTCAACATGGACATGCATATTCGGCCACATGAGGGGAAATTGGTGTGCATGCATTCGGTTAGAGGCAAGCATATTGATGCCTATTCTTGGCTTAGAAAATTCGGCTAAGAGGAATATTAACTAATGTGTTGAGTTCGATTCATGATTTCGTACATATGAGACTTTGATGCCTAATGAGTATATATATTGACTAAGTACCTTGTATTCCTCTTTCGATGCTCAAATGATTAAATCGATTTATTTGTTAAATTAAGCTCAAGAGCAAAGGGGAACTAGATCCGACAAAGGGAAGGAAAAAGTGGTCGAATAGCCATTGAAATCGCTTTGACGACATCCTAGGTAAGTTCTTGAGTAATAGAGCTTAAATTCGAATTGATTAGATCATGTTTAAAGCAAATTAAAATCATGCTCTTTGTGTGTGGCTATTGAGCCGAAATTGCAAGTGTGAAAAGTGCCTTGTGTTTGAGTTTTGCTAATGAAAATGAAATACTGAATGTGTCATAATTTATTGATAATTGTGCTCGGTTATTGAATGATGTCCTGCTAAGTCCCAAGGCTTTGTGCTAAGTGACTATATCCGGACTAGGATCCGAAGGCATTCGTATGCGAAGTTAATAAATCGGGCTAAGCCCAAGGCATTTGTGCAAGTTACTAAACCCGGGTTAAGTCCCAAGGCATTCGTATGAAGTCACTATAACCGGCTTTGTCCCAAGGCATTTGAGCGAGTCGTTATATCCGGTTAAATTTCAAGGTACGTGATTCGAGAATGAGCGATCTTGCTGTAAAATTTTCAGTTAATACGCTTGAAAAATTCCAGCAATGAGGTATGTTCGTATGTGCTTGAATTAGTTGATTCCTTGAATAATATTCGCTCAATCGAGTAATGAGTTTCCTAGATTTGGCTAAGATGATCCCTTATGTATGAACATAGGGGTTGGAATGTGAAATGAGTAGGATATTGAGAATTTGTGCATATGAAATTATCCGTTAGCTTTATGAATGCTATGCTTTTGTGGTGCTGGAATTTCTTGCTCAAACTTACTAAGCATAAATTGCTTATTCCGTTTTCTCTGTTTCTTTGTTTATAGATTTTGGCTCGTCAGCTATCGGACTCGGGATTTTTGTAAGTCAAAGTCTCCCACACTATCAAAGCCCCCATTTTGGTACAATTTTGGTTGAACTTTGAAATGGCATGTATAGGACTACCCTTTTGTTGAAGGTCATGTACCTTTCGGTTTTGTGTAAACTTGGATGGCCATGCGAAAATGGCTTATATACGTTTTTAGCATAGTACCATAATCGTTTGTATGTTGATCATTATGAGGTATGGAATTGTTTGAAACGATTAGTCATTGGAATGGTTAATCATGATCACACTTTGTGCTATGTATGCAAAAAGGGCCAATTGAATCATGGAAATCATGAAATAGGTAAAGCCTACCTTAAGGCAGATGCTGACAGCAGCAGTGATGTGGATGTGAAAAATCACTAAAAATAGTAGGAATGATATTAAATAGTGAATAAATTATGTAAATGAACTTTGATGAATCTACTTTCATATGGAAGAAACGAAACGGTCATATGAGTTATATGTTAAGAGATATTAAAGTTCTCGTGAAACAGGGCCAGAACGGTTTCTGGATCCCCTGTTCCGACTTTGGAAATTCATTGTAAATTAACCAGAGATAATTAGAAGTCATGCCATATATGTATAGATTTCTCTCTGAGTCTAGTTTCTATAGAAATAAACGTCATCAGTATTAAAGCCCTGTATAAGGAGATATTCAATTCGTAACGCACGAAGGTCAGTGTAGTCGAACCCTGGAATAGGGGAGACTTTAACTAATAAACTGTACTAATTGGCTAGACAAAAAATTCTAGAAAAAATATGTAGATGAACATATGAGTCTAGTTTTAGGGAAAAATTACAAAAAAAAATTTCGAGCTTTGAAACTCAAGATATGATTTTTAAGGCGACAGTGATGCAGTGACCAGCTAGTCTGGAAATTTCTAAATGGACTGTGAAAATAGTTAAGTCTGTGTGCACGGTAACGGACGCGGGTACGGGGTGTTACAATTTTATTGGTATCAGAACTACGGTTTGGTCGATTCTAGGACTACCGTAATGCGTTTGGGTCTAGCTATACATGCCATTTTATGTGATTATTTGATAGTGTGGTGATTTCTGACGTTTGAATTTGCGTTTATTTATAGTAATGGATCCCGATCCCAACCAAGCGATAGCTGATGATGTGGAGAGTGTGGCGCCTGCTACCGCACAAGGGACAGCGCCGGCGGACTCTCAACCTATTGCTAGCAATCCGAATGATGAGGCTAGGCAAGCTTTCTATAGCATGATGAATGATTGGTTCAACCAATACATTCAAACTAACACGGCTGTTCCACAACCTCCATTCCCGACTAATACGACCCCAAGACCTACAATGCCTCCGGTGGATGACCAAATAAGGTCAAATAAGCCCCGATTGATGAAATCAAAACATGGGGCTACTGAATTTAAAGCTACGGATAGCGGCGATGCCGAGCAAGCTGGATTTTGGTTGGACAACACTATCCGCACTCGATGAGCTATCTTGTACACCGATGAATGCCTAAAGTGTACTATCTCCTTGCTACGTGATTACGCCTACTATTGGTGGTGTACTCGACTTTTGTGCCCGAGAGCAAGTAACTTGGGAGTTTTTCCAAACCGAGTTTGAAAAAGTATATCACCAAAGATTTATGGATCAAAAGCGGAAGGAATTTCTCGAACTTAAACAAGGTTCCATGTCGGTTCTGACTATGAACGAAAGTTTGTGAGGCTTAGTCGACGCTGCGAGTGTATTTCTTGAAGTCGTGATGTGTAAACACTTGAAGATGGACCGAATGATGATATAAAGTCGTATGTTGGCATTTTGGAAATCAGAGTTTGTGGCTCTTGTCGAGCGGCGTGCAAAGCCGAGGAGCTCAAGATGGAGAAAAGAAAAGTGAAGTGGGAGCAAGGAGTTTCAGAAGAGGTCTTGGGAAGCCCTTCCCACACCATCGAAGAAATTTAGAGATGGCTTAGGCCGATCTAGAGACACTTTGGGCTTTTCTAGACGAGATGCGATCGACCCCTATGGGCACGCTGAGTCACTTGATCGCCGGTGTTGGCAATGATCGTCGAGATAGAGCGAGTGCCAATATTGTGGCAAATGGCATTCGGGAGTTGTAGATTTCGTGACCGCTCTGTTACAAGTGCGGATCGACGACCACTTCATTAAAGATTGCCCGAGGTTGTCGAATGAATGTAGATCGAGTGGGAAGCCGGTGCTACCATCGCCGAGGTAGACCGTCTAGAAATACGGGCAATGCTAGTGGTGGTCAAAGAGGATCTAGAGATGTTATGACCAGATCCGAGGCTCGGCGCTCTGCTAGGGCTTATGCTATACGCGCACGCGAGGATGCTTCCTCTCCGGATGTTATTACCGTACTTTCACTCTCTTTGATACTAATGTGATTGCTTTGATTGACCTGGTTCTACTCATTCTTATATATGTGAAACCTTAGCATCCAAAGAAGACTTTACCTATTGAGTCTCTGAGTTCGCAATTCGGTGTCAAATCCCTTGGGTCTTTACGTCTTTGGTCGACAAAGTGTGTAAGAAATGCCCCTAGTAATTCGAGGTTCTGTTTTCCGTGAGACTTGATGCTTTGCCGCTTGACTAATTTGATGTTATACTCGGTTTAGATTGGTTGACAGTGCATGATGCGGTTGTGAATTGCAAAAGCTAGACTATTGATTTGAGGTGCGCAAATAACGAGATGATTTGAATTGAGTCTACGGACTTGAAGGGGTTGCCAAGTGTAATATCATCAATGTTGGCCCGAAATATGTAAGAAAAGGGTGCGAAGCATACCTTGCGTATGTACTTGATGATAAGGAGTTAGAAATAAAACCGAATCATGCGGTGGTTTGTGATTACCGGATGTTTTTCCCAAGAATTACTGGGTTTGCCCCCTGTTCGGGAGATAGAGTTTGGTACTGAGCATGTACCTAGGACCACACCGATTTCGATAGCTCCGTATCGTATGGCACCAACGGAATTAAAGGAGTTGAAAGCTCAGTTGCAAGAGTTGGTGGATAGAGGTTTTGCTCACCCGAGTTTGTCACCTTGGGGTGCACCAGTGTTGTTTGTGAAAAGAAGGACGGAACCATGAGGTTGTGCATCGACTATCGTCGACAATAAAGTGACAATAAAGAACAAATATCCGCTATCACAGATCGACGATTTGTTCGATCAACTGAAGGAACCTCGGTGTTCTCAAAATAGATTTGAGATTGGGCTATTATCGATTGCAAATCGAGATTCGGACATACCCAAACCGCCTTTAGAACGAGATATGGTCACTACGAGTTCTTAGTGATACCGCTTGGGCTCACTAATGCCCTGCGGTATTTATGGATTTGATGAATCGGATCTTGAGACCGTATTTGGATCGGTTCGTAGTTGTGTTCATTGACGACATCTTGGTCTATTCAAGAGATGAGACCGAACATGCGAGCACCCGAGATTAGTGTTGCAAATTTTACGGGATAAGCGCTTATACGCTAAGTTCAGCAAGTGTGAGTTACGTTAAGAGAGGTTAGCTTCTTGGGTCATGTGGTATCCGCATCGGTATCCGAGTCGACCGAGCAAAATTTCAGCCATACTTAATGGAAGCCTCCGAGAAACATTACCGAGGTTCGAGCTTTTTGGGACTTGCTTAGTTACTACCGACGGTTTGTAAAAGGATTCTCGATGATAGCCACACCTATGACTTAAACCGCTTGAAAAGATGTCAAGTTGAATGGACGGAAAAGTGTCGAAAAGTTTCGATCAATTGAAAACTCATTTGACTAAGCTCCAGATTTGTGCAGCCGAATCGGCAAAGAGTTTGTCATCTATAGTGACGCATCCCTACTTGGGTTAGGTTGCGTATTGATGCAAGAAGGTCGAGTTGTGGCCTATCGTCGAGACAATTAAAGCCACATAAGAAAAATTATCCGACCCATGATCTCGAATTGGCTGCCATCGTATTCGCCTTAAAGATATAGCGACATTACTTATTTGGTGAGAAGTGCCATGTGTATTCGGATCACAAAAGTCTCAAATATTTGATGACTCAAAGAGACTTAAATCTGCGACAAAGACGTTGGCTCGAGTTGTTAAAAGATTATGAGCTTGTCAGTGATTATCACCCGGGAAAGGCTAATGTGGTTGCGGACACCTTAAGCCAGAAATCACTGTTTGCTTTATGAGCGATGAATGTACACTTGTCTATTTTACCCGACAATGTGTTAGTAGCCGAATTAAAGGCCAAACCGTTACTGACTCATCAAATTCGTGAAGCTCGTAAAGTTGACGATGAGTTGGTTGCAAAAGCGAAATTGAGTGTGTTCGAACAAGGAATCGGAGTTTCAAATTGATGATGACGATTGTTTGAGGTTCGAAGTCGTCTGTGTGTTCCAAAGAATTCGAACTTATTTGATGATTCGAACGAAGCCCATTGTAGCGAATGGCAATCCACTCGGGAGTACGAAGATGTACAACGATTTGAAACGCTCGGTTTTGGTGGCATGGTATGAAACGAGACATCTCCGACTTTGCTTGAGATGTTTAATATGTTAACAAGTGAAAGCGGAACATCAAGTGCCTTGAGGTTACTTGACCGATCACGATACCCGAGTGGAAATGGGATCGAGTCACAATGGACTTTGTGTCCGACCGCCATTATCGTGAACAAGAAGGATGCGATTTGGGTTGTTGTTGATAGACCGACTAAGTCGGCTCACTTTATCCCCAATGCGTCTGATTTTTCATTGGATAAACTAGCTAAATTGTACGTTTCTCGATTGTGAGATTACACGGTACCGATTTACATTGTGTCGACGAGAGATCCGAGGTTCACCTCGCGATTTTGGAAGAAATTGCATGAAGCTTTGGGTACCATGTTGCACTTTAGCACCGCCTTTCACCCCAAACCGATGGTCAATCCGGCGGATAATTCGAGATACTTAAGGATATGTTGAGATGTTGCATCCTCGAGCTCGATGGTTCATGGGAGCGGTATTTACCTTTGATTGAATTCGCTACAACAATAGTTTTCAATCAAGTATTAAGATGGCGCCTTACGAGGCTTTGTACGAGGCGTAATTGTCGACACCATTGTTTTGGACCGAGCTCGGTGAAAACAAAATTTTCGAATGGATTTGATTAAAGATGCTGAATGTAAGGTAAAGGTAATCCGTGAAAGTCTAAAAGCGCCACGATCGTCGTAAATCGTCTGCGGATTTGAAACGAAAGGACATTGAGTATCGTGGGAGATAAAGTGTTTCTTAAAGTTTCGCCTTGGAAAAGATACTCAGATTCTAGTAAGGGCAAGTTGAGCCCAGATTCATTGGGCGTCTGAAATCTCCGAACGAGTTGGCCCGATTGCGTATCGCTTGATTTTGCCCCTAACTCGAAAAGATTCACAACGCCTTCCATGTTTCAATGCTTGACGCTATAGATCCGATCCATCACACGTAATTAGTCCATCGAGGTTGAAATTCAAGCGGATATGAGCTATGAAGAAGAACCAATTTGTATCCTAGCTCGTGAAGTGAAGGAGTTGCGAAACAAAAGGGTTCCGCTGGTGAAAGTGTTAAGGCTCAAACACGGGATAGAAGAAGCTACTTGGGAACCCGAGAACTCTATGAAAGAGCAATACCCAAATCTATTTACCGGTAAGATTTTCGGGGACGAAAATTTCTTAAGTGGGGGAGAGTTGTGACAGCCCAAAATTGACCCTAGTCGGAATGTGGTTTCGGGACCACAAAACCGAGGCATAAAAATAATTTAATGCTCATTTTGATGCTTATGATATGTGTTAATTGTGTGTGACATTTTGATGTTTGATTTAGAGTTATAAATGTGAATTTCACTAGAAAGGACCTAGTAGAAAACTTTGAAAGTATGATGGGGAAATGTGTGATGACTAATTAAAGCATGCATGCAAAACAATGGCCTTGCATGTCAAATATCCCTCTTTTTATAGGAGGTGGCCGGCCATGACAAGGGAGTATGGGCTAAACATGTCATGAAACATGTTTTGTTGGTGCATTAGGGAGAAACAATAAACAAATAAGTATGGGTAATAAAGAAAAAAAAAAATGTGTGTGAGTGAACCCCCCCCATTGCCGTGCATTGAAGAAAAGAAAAGAAAAAAATTTTGCTCATCCCTTTCATTCTCTCTTGACCGAAAATACTAGAGGGGAAGGGAGGAATTTTGCTTCATGCTTGGTTTGGAAGAGGATTAGGAAGAGGTTTGGCTATACTTGCATCAAGATTAAGGTATGTTTGAGGTTGTGCCATGAGATTCATGCATGTTTTTAGTGGATAGCTTGATGCTCTTGTTAGCCCATGGTTCAAACCTTTGTTATATCATGGGGATGGAACTTGGCCAAGGTGGATTTTGTGTTAATGCCATTGCATGTTAAATATGAAGCTTGCTAAAGATATATGTGATGGTGGATTGATGGCTCTTGGACTTTCTTTTTAGTATTTTGAGTAAGACATTAAGTTCTTTGTTTAATCATGACCAAAATTATGGTGTTGTGATGTATTCGCCATGGTACATCCAAAAGTGTGATTTATGCTCATTGCATGGAAAGTAAGATTTGTGTTTTGAAATTATGTTCATGTTTAGTTACGATCAACTTGAGATTCGACTCTAGTATATATATATGTATATATGTTTGTACATGATGTATTGGTATGACATATATACTATTTCAAGGTGTATATTTGCTTGTGATGATGTTTCGGTTATGAAGTAAATGAGAGATGTGTATTGAGCTACGATATGTAATGCGTTAGTTAGTAAAATGTATGCTGTTTTTGTGTGGCATTAAGTGTATAACTGGCCTCAACATGGACATGCATATTCGGCCACATGAGGGGAAATTGGTGTGCATGCATTTGGTTAGAGGCAAGCATATTGATGCCTATTCTTGGCTTAGAAAATTCGGCTAAGAGGAATATTAACTAATGTGTTGAGTTCGATTCATGATTTCGTACATATGCAACTTTGATGCCTAATGAGTATATATATTGACTAAGTACCTTTTATTCCTCTTTCGATGCTCAAATGATTAAATCGATTTATTTGTTAAATTAAGCTCAAGAGCAAAGGGGAACTAGATCCGACAAAGGGAAGGAAAAAGTGGTCGAATAGCCATTGAAATCGTTCGACGACATCCTAGGTAAGTTCTTGAGTAATAGAGCTTAAATTCTGAATTGATTAGATCATGTTTAAAGCAAATTAAAATCATGCTCTTTGTTTGTGGCTATTGAGCCGAAATTGCAAGTGTGAAAAGTGCCTTGTGTTTGAGTTTTGCTAATGAAAATGAAATACGAATGTGTCATAATTTATTGATAATTGTGCTCGGTTATTGAATGATGTCCTGCTAAGTCCCAAGGCTTTGTGCTAAGTGACTATATCGGACTAGGATCCAAGTCATTCGTATGCGAGTTAATAAATCGGGCTAAGCCCAAGGCATTTGTGCAAGTTACTAAACTCGGGTTAAGTCCGAAGGCATTCGTCTGCAGTCACTATAACCGGCTTTGTCCCAAGGCATTTGAGCGAGTCGTTATATCCGTTAAATTCGAAGGTACGTGATTGAAAATGAGCGATCTTGCTGTAAAATTTTCAGTTAATACGCTTGAAAAATTCCAGCAATGAGGTATGTTCGTATGTGCTTGAATTAGTTGATTCCTTTGAATAATATTCGCCAATCGAGTAATGAGTTTCGGTATTTGGCTAAGATGATCCCTTATGTATGAACATAGGGGTTGGAATGTGAAATGAGTAGGATATTGAGAATTTGTGCATATGAAATTATCCGTTAGCTTTATGAATGCTATGCTTTTGTGGTGCTGGAATTTTTGCTCAAACTTACTAAGCATAAATTGCTTATTCCGTTTTCTCTGTTTCTTTGTTTATAGATTTTGGCTCGTCACCTATCGGACTCGGGATTTTTGGAAGTCAAGTCTCCCACACTATCAAAGCCCCCATTTTGGTACAATTTTGGTTGAACTTTGAAATGGCATGTATAGGACTACCCTTTTGTTGAAGGTCATGTACCTTTCGGTTTTGTGTAAACTTGGATGGCCATGCGAAAATGGCTTATATACGTTTTTAGCATAGTACCATAATCGTTTGTATGTTGATCATTATGAGGTATGGAATTGTTTGAAACGATTAGTCATTGGAATGGTTAATCATGATCACACTTTGTGCTATGTATGCAAAAGGGCCAATTGAATCATGGAAATCATGAAATAGGTAAAGCCTACCTTAAAGGCGGAATCTTGACAGCGAAGATGTGGATGTGAAAATCACTAAAAATAGTAGGAATGATATTAAATAGTGAATAAATTATGTAAATGAACTTTGATGAATCTACTTTCATATGGAAGAAACAAACGGTCATATGAGTTATATGTTAAGAGATATTAAAGTTCTCGTAAAAACAGGGCGAACGGTTTCGGATCCCTGTTCGACTTTGGAAATTCATTGTAAATTAACCAGAGATAATTAGGAGGCATGCCATATATGTATAGATTTCTCTCTATAGAAATAAACTTCATCAAGATTAAAGCCCTGCACAAGGAGATATTCAATTAAATAGCATACGAAGGTCGGTGTAGTCGAACCTCGGAATAGGGAGACTTTAACTAATAAAGCTGTACTAATTGGCTTGACCAAAATTCTACAAAAAATATGTAGATGGAAATATGAGTCTAGTTTTAGGAAAAATTACGAAAAAAATTTTCAAGCTTTGAAACGAAGATATGATTTTTAAGGCGACAAAGATGCAAAGACCAGCTAGTCCGAAATTTCTAAATGGATTGTGAAAATAGTTAAGTCTGTGTGCACCTTGTGTCCGATTCCGGTAACGGACTCGGGTACGGGGTGTTACAATTTTATTGGTATCAGAGCTACGGTTTGGTCGATTCTAGGACTACCGTAATGCGTTTGGGTCTAGCTATACATGCCATTTTATGTGATTATTTGATAGTGTGGTGATTTCTGACGTTTGAATTTGCGTTTATTTATAGTAATGGATCCCGATCCCAACCGAGCGATAGCTGATGATGTGGAGAGTGTGGCGCCTACTCCCAAGACAAGGGCATGTGGCCGGACTCTCAACCTATTGCTAGCAATCCGAATGATGAGGCTAGGCAAGCTTTCTATAGTGTGATGAATGATTGGTTCAACCAATACATTCGAACTAACACTACTGCTCCACAACCTCCATTCTCGACTAATACGACCCCAAGACCTACAATGCCTCCGTGATCGACCAAATAAGGTCAAATAAGCCCCAGCTGATGTAATCCAAAAACATGGGGCTCTTGAATTTAAAGCTACGGTTAGCGGCGATGCCGAGCAAGTTGGATTTTGGTTGGACAACACTATCCGGCACTTTCGATGAGCTATCTTGTACACCCGATGAATGCCTAAAGTGTACTATCTCCTTGCTACGTGATTACGCCTACTATTGGTGGTGTACTCGACTTCACAGTGCCCGAGAGCAAGTAACTTGGGAGTTTTTCCAAGCGAGTTTGAGAAAAAGTATATCACCAAAGATTTATGGATCAAAACGGAAGAAATTTCTCGAACTTAAACAAGGTTCCATGTCGGTTCTGACTATGAGCGAAAGTTTGTGAGGCTTAGCCAGACGCTGCGAGAGTGTATTTCTTGAAGTCGTGATGTGTAAACGCTCAAGATGGACCGAATGATGATATAAAGTCGTATGTTGGCATTTTGAAATCCGAAAGTTTGTGGCTCTTGTCGAGCGAGCGTGCAAAGCCGAGGAGCTCAGTATGGAGAAAAGAAAAGCTGAAGTGGGAGCAAAGGAGTTTCGTAAGAGGTCTTCGAGGAAGCCCTTCCCACAGTCATCGAAGAAATTTAGAGATGGCTTAGGCCGATCTAGAGACACTTTGGGCTTTTCTAGACGAGACCGCGATCGACCCCCTATGGGCACGCGAGTCACTTCGATCGCCAGTGTTGGCAATGATCGTCGAGATAGAACGGAGTGCCAATATTGTGGCAAATGGCATTCTGGGAGTTGTAGATTCCGTGACCGCTCCTGTTACAAGTGCGGATCAGTCGACCACTTCATTAAAGATTGCCCGAGGTTGTCTGAACAGAATGTAGATCAGAGTGGGAAACCGGGTGCTACCATTGCTCGAGGTAGACCGTCTAGAAATACGGGCAATGCTAGTGGTGGTTAGAGAGGATCTAGAGATGTTATGACCAGATCCGAGGCTCGCGCTCCTGCTAGGGCTTATGCTATACGCCAAGACGCGAGGATACTTCCTCTCGGATGTTATTACACTACTTTCACTCTCTTTGATACTAATGTGATTGCTTTGATTGACCTCGGTTCTACTCATTCTTATATATGCGAAACCTTAGCATCCAAAGAAGACTTTACCTATTGAGTCTCTTGAGTTCGCAATTCGGTGTCAAATCCCTTGAGTCGTTACGTCTTGGTCGACAAAGTGTGTAAGAAATGCCCCTAGTAATTCGAGGTTCCTGCTTTTCCGGCGGACTTGATGTCGCTGCCGTTTGACTAATTTGATGTTATACTCGGTTTAGATTGGTTGACCGTGCATGATGCGGTTGTGAATTGCAAAAGCAAGACTATTGATTTGAGGTGCGCAAATAACGAGATGATTCGAATTGAGTCTACGGACTTGAAAGGGTTGCCAACTGTAATATCATCAATGTTGGCCCAGAAATATGTAAGAAAAGGGTGCAAAGCATACCTTGCGTATGTACTTGATGATAAGGAGTTAGAAATAAAACCCGAATCTGTGCCGGTGGTTTGTGATTACCCGGATGTTTTTCCTAAAGAATTACCGGGTTTGCCCCCTGTTCGGCAGATAGAGTTTGGTACTGAGCTTGTACCTAGGACCACACCGATTTCGATAGCTCCGTATCGTATGGCACCAACGGAATTAAAGGATTTGAAAGCTCAGTTGCAAGAGTTGGTGGATAGAGGTTTTGCTCGCCCGAGTTTTTCACCTTGGGGTGCACCAGTGTTGTTTGTGAAAAAGAAGTACAGGAACCATGAGGTTGTGCATCGACTATCGTCAGCTTAATAAAGTGACAATAAAGAACAAATATCCGTTACCGCGTATCGACGATTTGTTCGATCAACTGAAGGGAGCCTCAGTGTTCTCAAAAATAGATTTGAGATCGGGCTATTATCAGTTGCAAATCCGAGATTCGGACATACCCAAAACTGCCTTCAGAACGAGATATGGTCACTACGAGTTCTTAGTGATGCCGTTTGGGCTCACTAATACCCCTGCGGTATTTATGGATTTGATGAATCGGATCTTCAGACCGTATTTGGATCGGTTCGTAGTTGTGTTCATTGACGACATCTTGGTCTATTCAAGAGATGAGACCGAACATGCGGAGCACCTGAGATTAGTGTTGCAAATTTTACGGGATAAGCAGTTATACGCTAAGTTCACAAGTGTGAGTTACGTTAAGAGAGGTTAGCTTCTTGGGTCATGTGGTATCTGCATCGGTATTTGAGTTGACCGAGCAAAATTTCAGCCGTATTTAATCGGAAGCCTCGAGAAACATTACTGAGGTTCGGAGCTTTTTGGGACTTGCCGGTTACTACCGACGGTTTGTAAAAGGATTCTCGATGATAGCCACACCTATGACGAAACTGCTTCGTAAAGATGTCAAGTTGAATGGACGGAAAAGTGTCGAAAAAGTTTCGATCAATTGAAAACTCATTTGACGAAGCTCGATTTAGTGCGGCCGAATCGGCAAAGAGTTTGTCATCTATAGTGACGCATCCCTACTTGGGTTAGGTTGCGTATTGATGCAAGAAGGTCGAGTTGTGGCCTATGCGTCGAGACAATTAAAGCCACATAAGAAAAATTATCCGACCCATGATCTCGAATTGGCTGCCATCGTATTCGCCTTAAAGATATGGCGACATTACTTATTTGGTGAGAAGTGCCATGTGTATTCGGATCACAAAA
Organism: Gossypium arboreum; assembly: GCF_025698485.1. NCBI lineage: Eukaryota > Viridiplantae > Streptophyta > Magnoliopsida > Malvales > Malvaceae > Gossypium > Gossypium arboreum. The sequence continues at coordinate 54,576,879 of NC_069082.1, forward strand.
GTTTCAAATATTTGATGACTCAAAGAGACTTAAATCTGTGACAAAGACGTTGGCTCGAGTTGTTAAAAGATTATGAGCTTGTCATTGATTATCACCCGGGAAAGGCTAATGTGGTTGCGGACACCTTAAGCCAGAAATCACTGTTTGCTTTACGAGCGATGAATGTACGCTTGTCTATTTTACCCGACAATGTGTTAGTAGCCGAATTAAAGGTCAAACCGTTACTGACTCATCAAATTCGTGAAGCTCAGAAAGTTGACGATGAGTTGGTTGCAAAACGGGCTGAGTGTGTTCCGAACAAGGAATCGGAGTTTCAAATTGATGATGACGATTGTTTGAGGTTGAAGTCGTCTGTGTTCCAAAGAATTGAACTTATTTGATGATTCTGAACGAAGCCCATTGTAGCCGAATGGCAATCCACTCGGGGAGTACGAAGATGTACAACGATTTGAAACGTCGGTTTTAGTGGCATGGTATGAAACGAGACATCTCCGACTTTGCTTCGAGATGTTTAATATGTCAACAAGTGAAAGCGGAACATCAAGTGCCTTGAGGTTACTTCACCGATCACGATACCCGAGTGGAAATGGGATCGAGTCACAATGGACTTTGTGTCCGGACTGCCATTGTCAGCGAACAAGAAGGATGCGATTTGGGTTGTTGTTGATAGGCCGACTAAGTCGGCTCACTTTATCCTGTCGTCTGATTTTTCATTGGATAAACTAGCTAAATTGTACGTTTCTCGGTTGTGAGATTACACGGGTACCGATTTACATTGTGTCGACGAGATCCGAGGTTCACCTCGCGATTTTGGAAGAAATTGCAAGAAGCTTTGGGTACCAAGTTGCACTTTAGCACCGCCTTTCACCCCCAAACCGATGGTCAATCCAAGCGGATAATTCAGATACTTGAGGATATGTTGAGATGTTGCATCCTCGAGTTCAGTGGTTCATGGCAATGGTATTTACCTTTGATTGAATTCGCTTACAACAATTGTTTTCAATCAAGTATTAAGATGGCGCCTTACGAGGCTTTGTACGGGCGTAAATGCCGTACACGATTGTTTTGGACCGAGCTCGGTGAAAACAAAATTTTCGGAGTGGATTTGATTAAAGATGCTGAACAGAAGGTAAAGGTAATCCGTGAAAGTCTAAAGGCAGCCATAGATCGTCAGAAATCGTACGCGAATTTGAAACGAAAGGACATTGAGTATCAGGTGGGAGATAAAGTGTTTCTTAAAGTTTCGCCTTGGAAAAGATACTCGATTCGGCCGTAAGGGCAAGTTGAGCCAGATTCATTGGGCCGTCTGAAATCTCGAGCGAGTTGGCCCGATTCGCGTATCGTTTGATTTTGCCCCCTGAACTCGAAAAGATTCACAACGTCTTCCATGTTTCAATGCTTCGACGCTATAGATCTGATCCATCACACGTAATTAGTCCATCAGAGGTTGAAATTCAAGCCGATATGAGCTATGAAGAAGAACCAATTTGTATCCTAGCTCGTGAAGTGAAGGAGTTGCGAAACAAAAGGGTTCCGCTGGTGAAAGTGTTATGGCTCAAACACGGGATAGAAGAAGCTACTTGGGAACCCGAGAACTCTATGAAAGAGCGATACCCAAATCTATTTACCGGTAAGATTTTCGGGGACGAAAATTTCTTAAGTGGGGGAGAGTTGTGACAGCCCAAAATTGACCCTAGTCGGAATGTGGTTTCGGGACCACAAAACCGAGGCATAAAAATAATTTAATGCTCATTTTGATGCTTATGATATGTGTTAATTCGTGTGACATTTTGGTGTTTGATTTAGAGTTATAAATGTGAATTTCACTAGAAAGGACCTAGTAGAAAACTTTGAAAGTATGATGGGGAAATGTGTGATGACTAATTAAAGCATGCATGCAAAACAATGGCCTTGCATGTCAAATATCCCTCTTTTATAGGAGGTGGCCGGCCATGACAAGGGAGTATGGGCTAAACATGTCATGAAACATGTTTTGTTGGTGCATTAGGGAGAAACAATAAACAAATAAGTATGGGTAATAAAGAAAAAAAATGTGTGTGAGTGAACCCCCATTGCCGTGCATTGAAGAAAAGAAAAGAAAAAATTTTGCTCATCCCTTTCATTCTCTCTTGACCAAAAATACTAGAGGGAAGGAGGAATTTTGCTTCATGCTTGGTTTGGAAGAGGATTAGGAAGAGGTTTGCCTATACTTGCATCAAGATTAAGGTATGTTTGAGGTTGTGCCATGAGATTCATGCATGTTTTTAGTGGATAGCTTGATGCTCTTGTTAGCCCATGGTTCAAACCTTTGTTATATCATGGGGATGGTACTTGGCCAAGGTGGATTTTGTGTTAATGCCATTGCATGTTAAATATGAAGCTTGCTAAAGATATATGTGATGGTGGATTGATGGCTCTTGGACTTTCTTTTTAGTATTTTTGAGTAAGACATTAAGTTCTTTGTTTAATCATGACCAAAATTATGGTGTTGTGATGTATTCGGCCATGGTACATCCAAAAGTGTGATTTATGCTCATTGCATGGAAAGTAAGATTTGTGTTTTGAAATTATGTTCATGTTTAGTTACAATCAACTTGAGATTCGGCTCTAGCATATATATATGTATATATGTTTGTACATGATGTATTGGTATGACATATATACTATTTCAAGGTGTATATTTGCTTGTGATGATGTTTCGGTTATGAAGTAAATGAGAGATGTGTATTGAGCTACGATATGTAATGCGTTAGTTAGTAAAATGTATGCTGTTTTTGTGTGGCATTAAGTGTATAACTGGCTTATATACGAAGGTCAGTGTAGTCGAACCCTGGAATAGGGGAGAGTTTAACTAATAAACTGTACTAATTGGCTTGACCAAAAATTCTACAAAAAAATATGTAGATGGAAATATGAGTCTAGTTTTAGGGAAAAATTACAAAAAAAATTTTCAAGCTTTGAAACTCAAGATATGATTTTTAAGGCGACAAAGTGATGCGATGACCACTAGTCTCGAAATTTCTAAATGGACTGTGAAAATAGTTAAGTCTGTATGCACCTTGTGTCCGATTCCGAACGGACTCGGTGCACGGGTGTTACAATTTTATTGGTATCGAGCTACGGTTTGGTCGATTCTAGGACTACCGTAATGCGTTTGGGTCTAGCTATACATGCCATTTTATGTGATTATTTGATAGTGTGGTGATTTCTGACGTTTGAATTTGCGTTTATTTATAGTAATGGATCCCGATCCCAACCGAGCGATAGCTGATGATGTGGAGAGTGTGGCGCCTACTCCCGCACAAGGGACAGCGCCGGTGGACTCTCAACCTATTGCTAGCAATCCGAATGATGAGGCTAGGCAAGCTTTCTATAGCGTGATGAATGATTGGTTCAACCAATACATTCGAACTAACACGGCTATTCCACAACCTCCATTCCCGACTAATACGACCCCCGCACCTACAATGCCTCTGGTGACTGACCAAATAAGGTCAAATAAGCCCCCAATTGACAGAATCCGAAAACATGGGGCTACTGAATTTAAAGCTACGGTTAGCGACGATGCCGAGCAAGCTGGATTTTGGTTGGACAACACTATCCGCACTTTCGATGAGCTATCTTGTACACCCGATGAATGCCTAAAGTGTACTATCTCCTTGCTACGTGATTACGCCTACTATTGGTGGTGTACTCGACTTACAGTGCCGAGAGCAAGTAACTTGGGAGTTTTTCCAAACTGAGTTTCAGAAAAAGTATATCACTCAAAGATTTATGGATCAAAAACGGAAGGAATTTCTCGAACTTAAACAAGGTTCCATGTCGGTTACCGACTATGAACGAAAGTTTGTGAGTCTTAGCGACGCTGCTGAGTGTATTTCTTCGTGTCGTGATGTAAACGCTCAAGATGGACCAATGATGATATAAAGTCGTATGTTGGCATTTTGGAAATCAAAGTTTGTGGCTCTTGTCGAGCGGCGTGCAAAGCCGAGGAGCTCAAGATGGAGAAAAGAAAAGTGAAGTGGGAGCAAGGAGTTTCAGAAGAGGTCTTGGGAAGCCCTTACCACGATCATCGAAGAAATTTAGAGATGGCTTAGGCCGATCTAGAGACACTTTGGGCTTTTCTAGACGAGATCGCGATCGACCCCTATGGGCACGCTGAGTCACTTCGATCGCCGATGTTGGCAATGATCGTCGAGACGAGCGGAGTGCCAATATTGTGGCAAATGGCATTCAGGAGTTGTAGATTCCGTGACCGCTCTGTTACAAGTGCGGATCGATCGACCACTTCATTAAAGATTGCCCGAGGTTGTCTGAACAGAATGTAGATCAGAGTGGGAAACCGGGTGCTACCATTGCTCGAGGTAGACCGTCTAGAAATACGGGCAATGCTAGTGGTGGTTAGAGAGGATCTAGAGATGTTATGACCAGATCCGAGGCTCGCGCTCCTGCTAGGGCTTATGCTATACGCGCACGCGAGGATACTTCCTCTCCAGATGTTATTACCTGTACCTTTCACTCTCTTTGATACTAATGTGATTGCTTTGATTGAACCTGGTTCTACTCATTCTTATATATGCGAAACCTTAGCATCCAGTAAGACTTTACCTATTGAGTCTAATGAGTTCGCAATTCGGGTGTCAAATCCCTTGGGTCGTTACGTGCTGGTCGACAAAGTGTGTACGAAATGCCCCCTAGTAATTCGAGGTTCTTGTTTTCCGGCGGACTTGATGCTGTTGCCGTTTGACGAATTTGATGTTATACTCGGTTTAGATTGGTTGACCGTGCATGATGCGGTTGAGAATTGCAAAAGCAAGACTATTGATTTGAGGTGCGCAAATAACGAGATGATTCGAATTGAGTCTACGGACTTGAAAGGGTTGCCAACTGTAATATCATCAATGTTGGCCCAGAAATATGTAAGAAAAGGGTGCAAAGCATACCTTGCGTATGTACTTGATGATAAGGAGTTAGAAATAAAACCCGAATCTGTGCCGGTGGTTTGTGATTACCCGGATGTTTTTCCTAAAGAATTACCGGGTTTGCCCCCTGTTCGGGAGATAGAGTTTGGTACTGAGCTTGTACCTAGGACCACACCGATTTCGATAGCTCCGTATCGTATGGCACCAACGGAATTAAAGGAGTTGAAAGCTCGGTTGCAAGAGTTGGTGGATAGAGGTTTTGCTTTCGCCGAGTTTTTCACCTTGGGGTGCACCAAAGTGTTGTTTGTGAAAAGAAGTACAGAACCATGAGGTTGTGCATCGACTATCGTCGCCTTAATAAAGTGACAATAAAGAACAAATATCCGTATCACAGACGACGATTTGTTCGATCAACTGAAGGAGCCTCGGTGTTCTCAAAAATAGATTTGAGATCGGGCTATTATCGCTTGCAAATCCGAGATTCGGACATACCCAAACCGCCTTGAGCGAGATATGGTCACTACGAGTTCTTAGTGATGCCGTTTGGGCTCACTAATACCCTGCGATGATTTATGGATTTGATGAATCGGATCTTGGACCGTATTTGGATCGGTTCGTAGTTGTGTTCATTGACGACATCTTGGTCTATTCAAGAGATGAGACCGAACATGCGGAGCACCTGAGATTAGTGTTGCAAATTTTACGGGATAAGCAATTATACGCTAAGTTCAGCAAGTGTGAGTTCTGGTTAAGAGAGGTTAGCTTCTTGGGTCATGTGGTATCTGCATCGGGTATTTGAGTCGACCCGAGCAAAATTTCAGCCATACTTAACTAGAAGCCTCCGAGAAACATTACTGAGGTTCGGAGCTTTTTGGGACTTGTCGGTTACTACCGACGGTTTGTAACAGGATTCTCGATGATAGCCACACCTATGACGAAACTGCTTCAAAAAGATGTCAAGTTCGAATGGACGGAAAAGTGTCAGAAAAGTTTCGATCAATTGAAAACTCATTTGACTAAGCTCCAAGATTAGTGCAGCCCGAATCTGGCAAAGAGTTTGTCATCTATAGTGACGCATCCCTACTTGGGTTAGGTTGCGTATTGATGCAAGAAGGTCGAGTTGTGGCCTATCGTCCGAGACAATTAAAGCCACATAAGAAAAATTATCCAACCCATGATCTCGAATTGGTCGCCATCGATTCGCCTTAAAGATATGGCGACATTACTTATTTGGTGAGAAGTGCCATGTGTATTCGGATCACAAAAGTTTCAAATATTTGATGACTCAAAAGACTTAAATCTGCGACAAAGACGTTGGCTCGAGTTGTTAAAGATTATGAGCTTGTCATTGATTATCACCCGGAAAGGCTAATGTGGTTGCGGGCGCCTTAAGCGAAATCACTTTGTTTTTCTGAGCGATGAATGTACACTTGTCTATTTTACCCGACAATGTGTTAGTAGCGAATTAAAGGCCAAACCATTATTGACTCATCAAATTCGTGAAGCTCGAAAAGTTGACGATGAGTTGGTTGCAAAACAGTGAGTGTGTTCAACAAGGAATCGGAGTTTCAAATTGATGATGACGATTGTTTGAGGTTCGAAGTCGTCTGTGTGTTCCAAAGAATTGAACTTATTTGATGATTCGAACGAAGCCCATTGTAGCCGAATGGCAATCCACCCGGGAGTACGAAGATGTACAACGATTTGAAACGCGTCGGTTTTGGTGGCATGGTATGAAACGAGACATCTCCGACTTTGCTTGAGATGTTTAATATGTCAACAAGTGAAAGCGGAACATCAAGTGCCTTCGAGGTTACTTCACCGATCACGATACCCTAGTGGAAATGGGATCGAGTCACAATGGACTTTGTGTCCGGACTGCCATTGTCAGCGAACAAGAAGGATGCGATTTGGGTTGTTGTTGATAGACTGACTAAGTCGGCTCACTTTATCCCTATGCGTACAGATTTTTCATTGGATAAACTAGCTGAATTGTACGCTTTCTCGATTGTGAGATTACACGGGTACCGATTTACTGTGTGTCGACGAGAGATCCGAGGTTCACCTCGCGATTTTGGAAGAAATTGCAAGAAGCTTTGGGTACCAAGTTGCACTTTAGCACCGCCTTTCACCCCCAAACCGATGGTCAATCCAAGCGGATAATTCAGATACTTGAGGATATGTTGAGATGTTGCATCCTCGAGTTCAGTGATTCATGGCAATGGTATTTACCTTTGATTGAATTCGCTTACAACAATTGTTTTCAATCAAGTATTAAGATGGCGCCTTACGAGGCTTTGTACGGGCGTAAATGCCGTACACCATTGTTTTGGACCGAGCTCGGTGAAAGCAAAATTTTGAGTGGATTTGATTAAAGATGCTGAATGAAGGTAAAGGTAATCCGTGAAAGTCTAAAGGCGCCATAGATCGTCGTAAATCGTGACGGATTTGAAACGAAAGGACATTGAGTATCGGTGGGAGATAAAGTGTTTCTTAAAGTTTCGCCTTGGAAAAGATACTCAGATTCTACCGTAAGGGCAAGTTGAGCCGAGATTCATTGGGCGTCTGAAATCTCTAAACGAGTTGGCCCGATTATGTATCGCTTGATTTTGCCCCTAACTCAAAAGATTCACAACGTCTTCCATGTTTCAATGCTTCGACGCTATAGATCCGATCCATCACACGTAATTAGTCCATCGAGGTTGAAATTCAAGCCGATATGAGCTATGAAGAAGAACCAATTTGTATCCTAGCTCGTGAAGTGAAGGAGTTGCGAAACAAAAGGGTTCCATTGGTGAAAGTGTTATGGCTCAAACACGGATAGAAGAAGCTACTTGGGAACCCGAGAACTCTATGAAAGAGCGATACCCAAATCTATTTACCTAGAAGATTTTCTGGGACGGAAATTTCCTAAGTGGGGAGAGTTGTGACAGCCCAAAATTGACCCTAGTCGAATGTGGTTTGGGACCACAAAACCGAGGCATAAAAATAATTTAATGCTCATTTTGATGCTTATGATATGTGTTAATTGTGTGTGACATTTTTGATGTTTGATTTAGAGTTATAAATGTGAATTTCACTAGAAAGGACCTAGTAGAAAACTTTGAAAGTATGATGGGAAATGTGTGATGACTAATTAAAGCATGCATGCAAAACAATGGCCTTGCATGTCAAATATCCCTCTTTTATAGGAGGTGGCGGCCATGACAAGGGAGTATGGGCTAAACATGTCATGAAACATGTTTTGTTGGTGCATTAGGGAGAAACAATAAACAAATAAGTATGGGTAATAAAGAAAAAAAAATGTGTGTGAGTGAACCCCCCCCATTGCCGTGCATTGAAGAAAAGAAAAGAAAAAAAATTTTGCTCATCCCTTTCATTCTCTCTTGACCGAAAATACTAGAGGGGAAGGGAGGAATTTTGCTTCATGCTTGGTTTGGAAGAGGATTAGGAAGAGGTTTGGCTATACTTGCATCAAGATTAAGGTATGTTTGAGGTTGTGCCATGAGATTCATGCATGTTTTTAGTGGATAGCTTGATGCTCTTGTTAGCCCATGGTTCAAACCTTTGTTATATCATGGGGATGGTACTTGGCCAAGGTGGATTTTGTGTTAATGCCATTGCATGTTAAATATGAAGCTTGCTAAAGATATATGTGATGGTGGATTGATGGCTCTTGGACTTTCTTTTTAGTATTTTTGAGTAAGACATTAAGTTCTTTGTTTAATCATGACCAAAATTATGGTGTTGTGATGTATTCGCCATGGTACATCCAAAAGTGTGATTTATGCTCATTGCATGGAAAGTAAGATTTGTGTTTTGAAATTATGTTCATGTTTAGTTACAATCAACTTGAGATTCGGCTCTAGCATATATATATGTATATATGTTTGTACATGATGTATTGGTATGACATATATACTATTTCAAGGTGTATATTTGCTTGTGATGATGTTTCGGTTATGAAGTAAATGAGAGATGTGTATTGAGCTACGATATGTAATGCGTTAGTTAGTAAAATGTATGCTGTTTTGTGTGGCATTAAGTGTATAACTGGCCTCAACATGGACATGCATATTCGCCACATGAGGGGAAATTGGTGTGCATGCATTCGGTTAGAGGCAAGCATATTGATGCCTATTCTTGGCTTAGAAAATTCGCTAAGAGGAATATTAACTAATGTGTTGAGTTCGATTCATGATTTCGTACATATGCGACTTTGATGCCTAATGAGTATATATATTGACTAAGTACCTTGTATTCCTCTTCGATGCTCAAATGATTAAATCGATTTATTTGTTAAATTAAGCTCAAGAGCAAAGGGAACTAGATCCGACAAAGGGAAGGAAAAAGTGGTCGAATAGCCATTGAAATCGTTCGACGACATCCTAGGTAAGTTCTTGAGTAATAGAGCTTAAATTCGAATTGATTAGATCATGTTTAAAGCAAATTAAAATCATGCTCTTTGTGTGTGGCTATTGAGCCGAAATTGCAAGTGTGAAAAGTGCCTTGTGTTTGAGTTTTGCTAATGAAAATGAAATACTAATGTGTCATAATTTATTGATAATTGTGCTCGGTTATTGAATGATGTCCGGGCTAAGTCCCAAGGCTTTGTGCTAAGTGACTATATCCGGACTAGGATCCGAAGGCATTCGTATGCGAGTTAATAAATCGGCTAAGCCCAAGGCATTTGTGCAAGTTACTAAACCCGGTTAAGTCCGAAGGCATTCGTGCGAGTCACTATAACCGGGCATCGTCTCGAAGGCATTTGAGCGAGTCGTTATATCCGGTTAAATTCAAGGTACGTGATTCGAGAATGAGCGATCTTGCTGTAAAATTTTCAGTTAATACGCTTGAAAAATTCCAGCAATGAGGTATGTTCGTATGTGCTTGAATTAGTTGATTCCTTGAATAATATTCGCCAATCGAGTAATGAGTTTCAGATTTGGCTAAGATGATCCCTTATGTATGAACATAGGGGTTGGAATGTGAAATGAGTAGGATATTGAGAATTTGTGCATATGAAATTATCCGTTAGCTTTATGAATGCTATGCTTTTGTGGTGCTGGAATTTCTTGCTCAAACTTACTAAGCATAAATTGCTTATTCTGCTTTCTCTGCTTTCTTTGTTTATAGATTTTGGCTCGTCACCTATCGACTGGATTTTTGGAAGTCGAAGTCTCCCACACTATCAAAGCCCCATTTTGGTACAATTTTGGTTGAACTTTGAAATGGCATGTATAGGACTACCCTTTTGTTGAAGGTCATGGACCTTTCGGTTTTGTGTAAACTTGGATGGCCATGCGAAAATGGCTTATATACGTTTTTAGCATAGTACCATAATCGTTTGTATGTTGATCATTATGAGGTATGGAATTGTTTGAAACGATTAGCCATTGGAATGGTTAATCATGATCACACTTTGTGCTATGTATGCAAAAAGGGCCAATTGAATCATGGAAATCATGAAATAGGTAAAGCCTACCTTAAAGGCAGATGCTGACAGCAGCAGTGAAGTGGATGTGAAAAATCACTAAAAATAGTATGAATGGTATTAAATAGTGAATAAATTATGTAAATGAACTTTGATGAATCTACTTTCATATGGAAGAAACGAAACGGTCATATGAGTTATATGTTAAGAGATATTAAAGTTCTCGTGAAACAGGGCCAGAACGGTTTCTGGATCCCCTGTTCCAACTTTGGAAATTCATTGTAAATTAACCCGAGATAATTAGGAGTCATGCCATATATGTATAGATTTCTCTCTGAGTCTAGTTTCTATATAAATAAACGTCATCAATATTAAACCCCTGTACAAGGAGATATTCAATTCGTAACGCACGAAGGTCAGTGTAGTCAAACCCTGGAATAGGGGAGACTTTAACTAATAAACTGTACTAATTGGCTCGACCAAAAATTCTCGAAAAAAATATGTAGATGGAAATATGAGTCTAGTTTCATGGAAAAATTACGAAACAAATTTTCGAGCTTTTAAACTCAAGATATGATTTTTAAGGCGACAATGACGCAGTGACCAGCTAGTCTGGAAATTTCTAAATGGACTGTGAAAATAGTTAAGTCTGTGTGCACCTTGTGTCCGATTCCGGTAACGGACTCGGGTACGGGGTGTTACAAAAGTATTTGAATATGATATTTATTGTCTAAAATATGTGAATATGATTGTGTGAAAGTTTTAAGCTTCGATTTAGTCGATTGCATGTGAATTTAGTTAATAGGACTTATGTGTGACACTTTTGAAATGTGATAGGTTAATCTATAAGGATCTATTAATGCATGTTAGAAAATGCTTGTACTTGCATGTCAAATTACCCAAAATTTTAGGTAGTGGCCGGCCATGCTATGGGGTAAAACATATTATAAACATTTTGTGTTAATACGTTGTGTGAAGAATAATAAAATATGAGGGAGTGGGAGGAGAAACCAAAGTTGTTTCATCCTTGCTCCCCATTTTGCCGTAACTTGAGGAAGGAAGAAGACAGAAATAAGTGTTCATCTTTTAACATCTTTGGCGAAAATTCTAAGAAGAAAGGGAAGGGAACCAAACATTCGCCACTCCTTCTAGTCTTGAATAAGGTATGTAATTCATGGTAGCTTTTGAAATTGTTGAATGTATTAAGCTAGTTACTAAGTCCCTTAGTTAGCCCATGTCCAAATTTTGAATCTTGTTGGTAACATGAGTAATCGGTTAAGAGAACATATTTTGTATTCTGTACAATGAGAAATTTGATTCGTAGTGAAGAGTAGTCAGTTTAGTCAAACAGTGAAACAAGGTGAACTTTAAGAAAAATCTGGTATTGTTGGGCTAAACTAAAATTTTGAAAATTTTAGGGATAATAGATAAATGAGTCTTCCGTCAAGAAAAAATTTACTGACAATTGATTTGGAGTTTCAGTAGCTCAGATTATAAAAACTTTAGTGATTTGTTGCTCGTGAAGTCACTTATAGGAAATTGTAAATATATTGTAAACATTAATGAAAATTTGCTAATGAATTATTTATTGATTTTATAAAGCTTACTATAATCCATATGTATTATATTCTGAAAGTAATACTTGAATAGTCAATTAATGACTAGTTAAAATTTGTTGAACTTAAGCTCAAGAGCATAGGGGGGCAATTTCAGATAAGGAAAAAGAGAAAGTAACCGAGTAGCCACTCCGAAACTGAACCAAATATCCGAGGTAAATCTTCGAGTAATGAAACTTAGTTTATGATTTGATTAAGTCATGACATATAAGCATAACAAATAAACGGTGATATAATGATTCTACTTGAATTATATATTGAGGTGATTAGTTTATACCTATGACGGGTAACCGAATGTGCATAGAGATCATGTTATAAAGCCAATCAAAATCATGCTCTTTGTATGTGGCTATTGAGCCGAAATTGGTAAGGTTTGATAAGTGTCTTGTGTTTGAGCTTTAGTAATGAAGATGAAATATGGATGTGTCATGATTTATTGATATATGTGCATGATTATTCGAATGACATCCGGCTAAGTCCGAAGGCATTTGTGCTAGTGACTATATCCTGCTAAGTCCCAAAGGCATTTGTGCTATTGACTATATCCTGCTAAGACCAAGGCATTTGTGCGAAGTTGCTATATCCGGCTAAATCCCAAAGGTACTTGGGTTTGGAAATGAGCGATCTTGCTGTAATAATTTCAATTAATACGCTCATAAAATCCAAACGATAAGGTATGTTTCGTATATGCATCGGAAAAGTTAATTCCTTTTTAGATAGTATGCGCTCTATTGATTAACAACTTCCGGCTTTTAGTTAGGTTTGATCCCCTATGTATGAATATACTGGTTGAGGTGTGAAGTAAGTGTGATTTTGGGAATATACGTATATGCAACTATTCATTTAGTCATATGAACACTGTACTTTAGTCGTAAATGATTTCATTACTTGAACTTACTAAGCATTAAAATGCTTACTCTTTCTCGATTCTCTGCTTTATAGATTTTGTTCGTCACCATCGGACTCGGGAGTGTCAAAGTCGAAGTCATCCACACTATCTAAGCCACTTTTTGGTACTCTTTTAGTTCAATTTTGAAAATGGCATGTATAGGGCTGACCCTTGTTGTTAATTAAGTACCCTTTGGTAATGTGTATTCGTATAGCCATGCGAAAATGGCTCGTATATTTTGAAGTATAACATTATGGTCTTGTGATATGGTTATTAAGTGGTGTGGAAATGTTTGGTAACGACTAGCCATTGGAATGGCCAATCATGGTCCTATTGGTGCTACGTACGTCATGGCTAATCGAGATTACCATTGATAATAATGTGTGTCAATTTGCTATTTGATTCATGGAAAATTATGAAATAGGTAAAATTTACCTTAAAATAGATGCTGACAGCAGTAGTGACGTAAGTTGGAAAAATCACTAAAAATAGTAGGAATGGAATTAAATAGTGAATAAATTATGTAATCGAATATTGATGAGTCTATTTTCATATGAAAGGAGCGGAACGACCATATGAGCCGTATTTTATGAGATGTTTAAGTTTTCGTGAAACAGGACCAGAGCAATTTCTGGATCCCCTGTCCTGACTTTGGAAATTCACTATAAATTAACCAGAGATAATTATAAGTCATGCTCTATATGTACAGATTCCTTTTTGAGTCTAGTTTCATTAGAAACAAATGGCATAAGTATTGAAGCCCTGTATAGGGAGATATCTAAGTCGTAATGCATGAAGGTCAGAGTAGTCGAACCCTGAAATAGGGGAGACTTTAACTAATAAACTGTACTAATTGGCTCGACCAAAAATTCTAGAAAGAATTTGTAGATGGACATATGAGTCTAGTTTCAGGAAAAATTTACGGAATCGGGTTTCGAGTTTTGGAACTCGAGATATGATTTTAAAGTAACTGTGATGCGCTTAGCCGACTTGTCTGGAAATTTTAAAATGAACTGTAAGTAAATGAATTAAGTCCGTTAACACCTCGTGTTCGACTCCGGCAATGGTCTCGGGTACGGGGCGTTACACAACAGACATGCAATGTCACAGGCCATGTGGACATTCGAAATGGGAGCACATGGTCATGTCCCAACCCATGTTCGACCCTGTGTAACTATCTGACTTGGGTCACATGACCAACACACACGTCAATGTGGCTAGCCCATGTGCCAGGCTGTGTGCTAGGCTGTGCCAAACCTAGGGTATACTGACTTATGGCACACGGCTAAGTCACACATCCGTGTGTGAGATCGTGTGGAGCATACTGACTTGACTTTAAATTCAACACCAGGGGACACACGGCTGTGTAACCTAATTGTGTGTTATACACGGTTGAGACACACGCCCGTGTCTTTGCCTGTGTGGACAAAAATAGGCTATTTACCAAGCCAATTTGGGACCCAAATTTGTGCATACCTATATCAAACCAAATGGTACCAATAGAAGACATAAATAAGCATTCACTCTACTTTAACGAAGCATTATTTATTCCATTTCAATCCCAACAAATTACAAGACTCACCATACCACAATATACAATTCAAATACATATCAAATTTTACCCTTTCCATTCATCAATATGGTCATTTTCAAACATGTATCAAATTACCTAAACTCATAAACCTGCTAATTACCAATTCTTCAACCATTTGATATTCACCATATCCATTTTCAACAAGCACCAAATACCATCATAACTAGCATTTATAAGGCAATTACTAAACTCAAGCAAAGGTTATTTGCACACTTATATACATCATCAAATACAACATTATAAGCCAACCCACATGGCTATATATATACATACCAAACCTAATATTTTCAAGCCAACACAAATGGCCAAAATCATTACCAAAACTTAACCAACATGTCTAAAGTCCCTATACATGTCATATACTCAAAACAAAAGCTTAAAGGTACCAAATTGTTTGTAGGATAGTATGACGAAATCTCCAATAGTCTCCGAATCCGAGTTAGCTTTGAATTCATTATAAAACATAGAAAAATAAATCATGTAAGCTATAAAGCTTAGTAAGCTCATATGAAATAAACTTGATAAAATCATAAACACATAATTCAACAATTGATTATAAATACATGAATTCACATCAACTAACACACTTTTCAATTACTCATTTACAAAATTGTATATTTTCTTCACCATTTCTTTGATTCAAAGCTAATATGGTTTATGAACATACCTGTACCATCTCGTACAAATCTCATTCTCATCCACATCATTCATTTACCCGTTGAACCATTCGGAATAGAAGTCGGATACTCAGGAGTCTTGCACACTAAGTACCTATATCATGGCCCGAAGCTAAATCAAGGTAAGTTATATCTGTAGTACTAATATCATGGCCCGAAGCCAAATTAGTCGATATTCATGGCCCGAAGCCAAATCGGTATAACTTGCACTTGAATTGCTAATATCATGGCCTGAAGCCAACTCAACGTATCCCCTAATGACATGTCACTAGTATCGTAAACTATTCTTACGGTTCAATTGGGATTTCGAATGTCGAATTACCATCGAGTTATTGTCGAACTTATCCGAAGTCTCTTATTCACAACTTATACAATATCAAAGAATTTAAAATACATTTATAATGAAATTTATCACATACGAACTTATCTCAGATGTGAAAACGATGAACTAAGTCGATTAGTCTATAACTTTAGTTTTTCACCGATCTAGATCTGAATTTTGCTTTTCTTGATCTAAATGTATTCAAAATTAACTTATTTAATAATCTTTCTATTCAATTTAATCCAAAACACACATTTAAGCACATTTACACGTTTGCCCCTAATGTTTCACCACTTTCCCAATTTAGTCTTGTTTCATAAAAACACAAATTAATGAAATTCAATGCTAACCCCTACTAGCCGATTTACATATTAGTCCCTAGTAGCTCATATTTTCCATTTATTTCACATTTTAACCATAAAGTTTCAACATTTCACAATTTAATCCTTAATTTGTATTTTCACTAAAAATCACTTTATAAAACTTGTATAACTCACAACCAACATTCATAATCTATCAAGAAACTTTAAAATACATGCTTATTCATCAATGGAAACATTCAAAATCTTTAACAGTTTTGCAAAATGGTCCCTGGGCTAGCTAGACCTAGCTGCGACGATCTCAAAATGTAGAAATCATTAAAAATGGGACAAAAACAAACTTACAATTGAGCAGTAAAATGGACGAATCCTAGCAAGCACCCTTGGTTCTTTATTTTCTTGAATTTTCAGTGGAATGAAGAAAAGATGATGATCAATTATGATTTCTTTTATTTTAACTTAAGTTATTTTACAAATTACCATATTAACCTTGGCTTAAAACATTAAATATCACTTAATATAAGCCCATAATTGCCAATCACAATTGAAATGGTCTAATTACCACTTAAGGACCTTAACTTTAAGGTTCCATAGCTATTAGACACTTCTAGCTAATAGAACACAAGTTTTACACCTTACACGATTTAGTCCTTTTTATCAAATTAAGCACTCAATTGTTAAAATTTCTTAATGAAAATTTCACACAATCATATTTTCATGCCATAGGCACTAAAACAATAATAAAATAAATATTTTTACTTTGGATTTGTGGTCTTGAAACCACTGTTCTGATTAGACTAAAAACGGGATGTTATAACTCTCCCCCTTAAGGATTTTCATTCCCGAAAATCTTACCAGTGAATAGGTTAAGGTAATATTTTCTCATAGCTTCCCCGGGTTCCCATGTAGCCTGTTCGACACCGTGACGTTGCCACAAGACTTTCACCAAAGCTATTTGTTTATTTCTCAATTCTTTAATCTCTCGAGCTAGAATTCTGATCGGTTTTACGTTAAATGTCAAATCAGGTTGAATTTCAATCTCTGACGGAGAAATTACATGTGAAGGATCTGATCTATATAGACTCAATATCGACACATGAAACACATTGTGGATCTTTTCTAACTCAGTCGGTAAAGATAATCAGTACGCCACTAGAGCTATTCTTTTAGTAATCTCATACGGCCCGATGAATTGTGGACTCAGTTTACCTTTACGACCAAATCAAAGGATTTTCTTCCACGGAGACACTTTCATAAATACTTTATCACCAATCTAAAGTTCAATGTGTTGCCATTTCAAATCCGCATATGATTTCTGTCGATCAAAAGCTGCTTTCAAACTATCACGAATCACTTTCACTTTCTTTTTTGTTTCGTGGATCAAATCAACCCCGTGAATTTTTTCTCACTCAATTTAGTCTAATAAAATAGAGTTCAACATTTGCGACCATACGAAGCTTTGTACGATGCCATCTGTATACTTGATTGAAAGCTGTTATTATTCGTAAATTCAACCAATGGCAAAAATTTCTCCCAATTGCCTTCAAACTCTAAAACACAACATCGGAGCATATCTTCAAGAACCTAAATTATTCTCTCAGACTGTTCGTTAGTTTACGGATGAAATGTTGTACAAAACTTCAACCTTGTACCCAGGGCTTTTTCCAGTTTCTTCCAAAATCTCAACTTGAACCTTGGATCTCTATCCGAAATAATTGAAACTGGTACCCCGTGCAATCTAACAATCTCAGAGATGTACAATTCAACCAATTTATCAAGTAAAAAATCAGTACATACCGGAATGAAATGTGTCGATTTTGTTAATCGATCAACAACAACCTAAACAACATCTTTCTTTTTCGGAGTTAGGGTTAATCCTAATACGAAATCTATTGGTTGTAGTAGTCCCGAAGGTACTTGATGTTCAGGTTTCACTTGCTGATAGATTAAACATCTTGATACAAACTCTAAAATATCTCGTTTCATGCCCGACCACCAATATAATTGTTTCTAATCATTATACATCTTAGTACTTCCAGAATGAATGGATAAACAACCACTATGTGCTGCTTTGATAATAAAGGAAATTTGGCTAGCATGTGTAGGGACCTAATTGCATGAATTTGTATTTTTATGAGCTGAGGACTAAATTATAAAGATGTTGAAATATTAGGGGCAAAAGTGTAATTTTGATATAATATGATTTTTGGGCTAAATTGAATAGAATGATAAATAATAAATTTAAATTTGATATTATATAGATCAAGAAAAACGAAGTTCAAATTTAGATCGGAGCAAAAACAAAGTTTTGGACTAGTCGATACATTTTGTCGTTTTTACGATCGAGGTAAGTTTGAATGTTAATAAGAATTAATATAATTATGTTTCAAATGCTTTATTATTGAATTAGTTTTGAATACAACCTTACGGATATGTTCAATGAAGATTAGGCAATGTGAAATCCCAGTTAAACCTTAGGAATAGATTAGGATACGAATGACATGTCATTAGGGCTTATGTAGTTGGGTGCCGGTCCGTGCATCCTACCGATGGTTGAGTTATCCGGCATGTGTTGCAGGTTCTTGTCAGCTTCTGTGAGCAGCACCGTGTAGCTACATCATGATTGTCAACTTGTGTAAGCAGACCTGTTGATAGCTCGAGAGTGAGCATTATATGAGATATGAGATTGAAATAGCTTTGGCTATGTATTTGGCAATTAGGGTGCGAGATTGCCAAGTATGCAATATTATTCCAAATGGTTTAGCGGGTATATCAAAGATATAGATGAGTATGAGATTAATACGAGTTGATATAGGTATGTACATGAACCATACAAGCATTGAATCGAAGAAACCTGTGAATCTCATATCTAACCTTGTGAATGAATATGTGATAGGTTTGTGGAGCAATATGAATTATATTATGATATGTTTAATTGCCTAAATTGTGTATGTATGGTAAGTTGAGTTTATTACTATACAAACTTACTAAGCTTTATAGCTTACTCTATTTACTTATTTGTGTTTTATAGTAAATATTACAGCTTGCTCGGATTTGGGAGTCGTCAGAGATTGCATCACACTATCAATCTATCACTTTGGTACTTTTGAACTTATGTATTTGATTATATGGAATGTATAGGAGTTATGGTCATTTTGGTATATATGTTAGTAATGGATTTAGCCATTTGATTTGGCTTGTAAATGATGAATGGTTAGTTATGTGTATAGCCATGTAAATTAGCTTATTTTTGCATGCTTGATGATTTATATATATATAGGTGCAAAGGACCTTATGTTATGTGGTTGGTAATTGTAGCACCCCTAACCCATATCTGTCACTGGAATAGGGTTACGAGGCATTACCGATCAATCATAACATAATTTATACACATATGCATTCATAATCAAAATCCATTTAACACATTCATATTATCCATTATAAGGCTCTACGAGACCTTAAAACATGCTTAGAAGTGGTTTGAGACTAAACCGATAACATATGCAAACTTTGAGAAACTTATAAAGATTTCTAACATTTAATGGTCACATGTCCGTGTGAACAGGCCGTGTGCCTCACATGGCCACCTTACACACCTGTGTCACAGGCCGTATGAAAATAGGGCATGCATTCTAACTTGTCACCACAAGGCCAAGGACATGCCTGTGTACCATGGCCGTGGGAAAACTAGAGGGGTTACTGACTTAGGTCACACGGCCGGCTATACACCCATGTGTCAGCCAGTGTGCCACACCTGGCCGGTAGACACACCCATGTGTCTAAGCCATGTAACTCACTAACTATTTAATTAAGCATCCGAGGTTACACGGTCGAGCTACACGCCCATGTACTTAACCTTGTGGCACGAAAATGGGTTTGTTATAAGCTACTTTTCCCACTTAAATCACATGCATCCAAAGGCATCCAAATGGTACCAAATATACAACCAAATAAGCAACCAAAAATGTCCATTTTCATCATAAATCATACCGTATTGAATCATTACAATTCACTTCTCAAATCTTAACCATTTCTTAATCAAAACACATACCAAAACTAGCATGAATCATTTATACTCTTTAACATTTCTCATATGTCTCAAATTCTAACTAAATAACCAACTATGCCAAAACATAAGGCCACATTATAAACATCAATCAAAATCATTAATAAGTCATTTCAAATGACCATATACATTTCTAACAACCATATCAAAAAGACCATAGCCTATACATGTCATATAGCCAAGCCACAAAGCATAAAATTAGTGAAAATCAATAGTCAGATAGTGTGATGCGATCTCCATTGACTTCCATCCCGAGTGAACGTCTGAAACTTTAAAACATAGAAAAATAACACAAAGTAAGCTTCACAGCTTAGTAAGTTCGTATGTGAGCCTAAAATGATCAAAACATTTATATAGCAATTCGAAATAGATAAATCATTAACATTTAAAGCATAATTCATGAGCTAACATCAAATTATTCATGTCCTCATTCACCAGCTCTCAACTTTATATAACTCAATACTTGAGTAGTTTTCCATACATACCTGTACTGATACCATTCTATTTATCGCCCATACTCTTATCAAACCTCTCTGGTTTATAAGTGCTTATGATACAAATTCATCGATTTCTCGATGCCATAGTCCAACTATGGTCTTACACATACATTGCCAAAGCGCTGTCGTGGTCTTTCTTTCACATGCCATAACCCTATTATGTTCTTAATAGTTGATCACCATATGTATATTTAGTTAAAACAACTATAATTCATACCTCACATAATATTCAATACATACTTCATTATAGTCAAATAAACACATTTTGACATGAAACATTTTATACACAATTCTTTCTTATTTAATATACATAATACGATATGAACTCATCAATTTACTTTCATTCGATTCTCACATAGGTTCTGTACGTACCTATATTACTTATTCCTATATTACTTATTTCGATTGTAGTTTAATTCTCGTCTTGACTATGCCCGTTGAACCATTCGTAATTGCTAAGGATACTCAGATATCACATAAAGCTCATACAATGCCATATCCTAGATATGGTCTTACATGTTATCACATATCGATGCCACTGTCCCAGATAGGGTCTTACACGTAATCGATTAACAATGCCAATTTCCTAGAAATAGTCTTACACGTAATCACAATACAATGCCAATGTCCCAGACATGGTCTTAGATGTAATCACATCTCAATAATCCTAATGTCCTGACATTTGTATCCTATACTATTCCTAAGGTTCGTACGAGATTTTCGGATGTTGTAACTTTGTCGATTCTTGCTCATAGTTGCTCATTTGATATTCATAGCAGTTCAATGAAAAATAAACGTATATAATTCAATAATAAATAAGCATTTATAACACAATTTAAATACTTTTATTAGCATACGAACTTACCTCGATCGTTAAAACGACGGCAAGGACCGACTAGTCCGATACTTTGTTTTCCCCCATTTCAGATCCGACTCTCATTTTTCTCAATCTATATTATAAAAAAATTTACTATTTAATCATCATTTCATTCAATTTAACACAACTTACACATATTGGAAACATTTCACTTTTACCCCTATTATTACACATTTTTGCAATTTAGTCCTTATCACATAAAATTACAAATTCATGCAATTAAGGACAAGCCCATGCTAGCCGAATTTTACCCATACTACTAGCAGCCCATATTTTTAGTTTATTCACACTTCTACCACACATTTCATCATATTTCACAATTTAGTCCAAAATTGACATTTTTACTAAAATTCACTTAACAAAACTCATTAATCTAACATCAAAGATTTATTTTCTATCATTAAACATAAATATACTCAAACATTAAACAATGGCATCATCCAAATACTTTAACAGTTTTGAAATCGGAGGTACGGGCTAGCTAGATTACGAAGCAACGATTTCAAACTGAGCTCAAAACACTTACCAATCTAACTATGCAAGTGCTGAACCTTTAGAGCTCAACCATGGCTTCCTTCTTTCTTAATATTCAGTGGAAGAATGATAAAAGTTGAAAGAAGTTTTTGTTTTTGTTTTATTAAACTATCATTTAATAATCTATTTACTACAATGTCCTTTAAAAACTTTAATAATTACCATCATACCAAGCCAACATCTCCCACTAACTTATTCATGGGCTAAATACCATTCAAGGATGTTCACTTTAAAAACCATAGCTAATAAAAACTTTTAACTAATAGAGCAACACTTTTGCATTTTATGCGATTTAGTCCTTTTTACCGAATTAAACATTTAAACGGTAAAATTTCTTTACGAAACTTTCACGTAATTAATCTATCATGCTGTAGACATTATTAAAATAATAAAATAAATATTTTGACTTTGGATTTGTGGTCCCAAAATCACTGTTCTGATTTGACCCAAAAACGGGTTGTTACAGTAATGGCTTTTCGATGTTTATTGTGAATTGCTAATTTGAGTACCATATGGTTGAAATTTGGAGATTTGGTATGTATGTGATTTGAGGTAAGAAAGTGCATATATGAAGTTAATTAGTTAAGTGATTTGTGAATGTGAATTTAGTATGATTTGAATTGGTAAAATATGATGTGATGAGTCATATAGTTCTTAGTATGGAAATAGCATAAATTAGGCTTGGTTGAGATTGGTTGGAATGACTACTTATGCCATGTTATATGCCATTTGGTTTGTGTAGGTGATTGAAAGTTTGGGTGAGAAAGATGGCTTGGTAAATAGCCCATTTTTGTCCTCACGGGCAGAGACACGGGTGTGTGTCTCAGCCGTGTGTGACACACAGTTAGGTGACACGGGCATGTGTCCCCTAGTGTCTAATTAGAAACCAAGTCAGTATGCTCCACACGGCCCAGCACACGGGCGTGTGACTTGGTCATGTGGCATAAGTCAGTATACCTTATAGTTTCGGCACAGCCTAGCACACGGCCTGGCACACGAGCGTATACTATGACCTACGTTAGAGAGTTACACAAGGTCAGACACGGGCTAGGACATGGCTATGTGATCTTATTTCGAATGTCTACACAGCCTGTGGCACGAGTGTGTCTTTGGCTATGTGAGGCACATGGCCAGGCCATACAGACGTGTATCCCCTATATTTTGAAAAATTTTCTAAGTTTTTCAAAAATTTCCTAAGTTATCAGTTTAGTCCCGAATCACTTCTAATGCATGTTTTGGGCTTCGTAGGCTCGTATTAGGGAAAATGTGATTGATTGTGAATGATTTATATTTGGAAATAGAAATAGTATGTGAAATGTATGATTATTTATGAAATAAGTCTGGCAATGCTCTGTAACCCTATTTTAGAGATAGATACGAGTTAGGGGTGTTATATTTATTGGTATCAGAGCTATAATTTAGTCGATTCAAGACTAAGTAGCGTAAGTGAGTCTAGCTATACATGCGACAGTGTGATATCTCTTGACCTTTTTAAATAATGTTTTCATATAGCTATGGATCCAAATTGAGCATTGGCTGATGATGTTGAAAGTAATGCGCTAGCCTCCGTTCGGAGTATTGCCATTTGAATCGAGACATGTGTTTGGTAGTCAGGGAGGAGAAGCCAAGGAAGCCTTCTTCCAAATGATGAATGAATGGTTCACTGAGTTTGTCCGAACGAATCTGACTGCTCAGCAACCTCCACCTTCACCTATTCCCCAACTGGTTCTCGTACCTCCTCAAGGTGTGGAACCTTTACGTTTGAGTAAGTCACCTGTTGATAAAATTCAAAAATACGGGGCAGAAAAGTTTAAAGCTACTGCTGAGAGAGATGAGTTTTGGCTTGAGAATACAATCTGGGTATTTGATGAACTTTCTCGTACGCCAGCTGAATGTGTTAAATGCGCTGTATCACTTCTGAAAGATACTGCATATCAATGGTGGAATACTTTGATATCCATGGTACCGAGAGAAACAGTCACATGGAAATTCTTTCAAACTGAGTTTAGAAAGAAATACATATCAACCAAAAGTGCAAAGAATTTCTGGAATTGAAATAGGGTCAAATATCTATGACTGAGTATGAAAAAGAATTTGTGAGCCTTAGTAAATATGCTCGAGAATGTGTCTCCATTGAGGCAATTATGTGTAAGTGATTTGAAGACGGGTTGAATGAAGACATTAGACTTCTAGTCGGGATGCTTGAATTGAAAGCATTTGCTGTGTTAGTCAAGAGAGCTTGCAAAGTAGAGGAACTTGGCAAAGAAAAAAGAAAAGCTGATTTCGAGACTAAAGATTCGAGAAAGAGGTCGATGAGTAAACCCTATAACTCGTCGTCAAAAAAATCACGAGATTCGTATAATCATTTGAATGCTTCAGTGGGGTATTCTTATAGAGATCGTGGGAAACAATACATGGGTCCTAAAGCCCAAGCCACTTTAGTATCTAATAAGTCGTAATTTATACATATTTTATCCCATTCTTAAGCACATTTTTGGATAAATTATCATTAGATTTGTGGAATTTGATGCTCCTAATCATTTAATTTCATGTTTTATACTTAGGTGAGCATAGGAGAGTAAAAAGAGCGAGAAATAGGCCAAAAATGGAGAAAATGGGTCAACGTGGGAAATCAACACGGCCAGAACTTCCTCACACGGGTACACTACACGCCCGTGTCTATTTAGTAGACTCTAACACGGCCTAAGCCACCCCACACGGGCGTGTCCCTGTCGAGCCCAAGTCTAGTTCTACTCGAAAAAGGCCACTTTTGAGGGTTTGGAAGTATTCTAAAGCCTATATAAACACCCTAGAAGGGCACCTAGAAAAGACACGGAGGAGGGGGCAAGGAATTACTTAAAGAAAGCCGATTGATCCATCTCAGAAGCTGGATTCTCCTTCAAGACTGAAGATCTCCCTCCAATTTCCTTCAGGGGTTTTTGGGTTTTCTTTATGTTTTGTTATCATTATTCTTCTGAGATGTTTTCTTTCACGCATATAAACTAAATCCCCTAAATACCTAAGGGGAGTGAAACCTAAGATGGATCTTGTTATTATTTTCTGAATTATATGATAAATACTTAATTTGTTCTTAATTCTTACTTTAATATTCCAAGATATTGATTCAAGTATTGATGTGCTTATTCAGAGGAGTAAAAGTCCCTGTCTAAGAGTAAATCTAGCATAATTAAGCGGAGTTGATTGCACCCCTAGACATAGGGTGACATAAATCTATCGGATTAGGGTCAAACCTAATAAGGGAATCCATAGATCGAGTTAATGCAACACTAGGGGTTTTAATTAGAAAGAGATTTCAATTAATCAACCTAGGTTTAGACGTTGTTAGTCTCGAGAGAGATAATAATATAAATTAGGGATTTCTGCGGATCAAGTCAAGTGAATAAATCGTCTAATTCAGAGTCAAATAACAAGTGAAGTCTGGGTGGATTTTCTCTTAGGTATTGTCCAAATCAATCAGTTTTCCCAAAAGTATTTCCCCAATTTACTTCCTGTACATTCTTAGTTTAGTGAATTAGTTTAGATAAAGCAAATCCCCTTATTTTTAGGCTAGATAATAAAAAGAAGGTTAATACTAGTACTTTTAGTTCCTGTGGGTTCAACATTCCGGTCTTGCTATAAGCTATACTACTGTTCGATAGGTGCGCTTTCCTTTATCATGATAATAGTTAGTTTTCAAGTATGATCAATCATAAATATAAAACTTATCATGAGACATTCCATCAAGTTTTTGGACCCGTTGCTGGGGAACTAAGATATTAGGAGCACTTAACTTTTATTACTTTAGCCATTTATTTTATTGCAATTTAAATTTTATTTTAGTTTTGTTAATTTTACTAAATTTTCTTTTGTTTTCTTCTAACAGGTTTTTTATAGTTTATGACTAGAAGAAACCCGTCAAGACCATTACTTTTTTACAGTGAGATTGAAAGCTCGCAGAAACCAAAGAGAAAAAAGGCGAAGCCTACGATACATAGAGGTAGGGTAAAAGGACAATATTCAACCCACATCTGAGGAGATGCCTGAAAATCAGGAAAATTCGCTACCTTCTACGATTGCTACTGATCTAGTAAATCAGAATCCTACTCCTTATACTATGTATGATTATGCTAAACCTAATTTAATAGGAACTGAATCGAGTATAGTTAGGCCTGCTATTGCTGCAAAAAATTTGGAACTGAAACCTAACACAATTCAAATGATACAATAGTTTGTTTAGTTTGATGGTTTGCAGGATAAGGATTCAAACACTCATTTAGCGAATTTTCTGGAACTTTGCGACACTTTTAAAATCAATGGCGTTTGCCTTCGGTTGTTTCACTTTTAAAATTTTTACTTAAATATTTTCCGCCGACTAAAACGGCTAAATTGGGGAATGATATCTCTTCTTTTGTGCAGATGGATCTAGAAACTCTTTTTGATGCATGGGAGAGATACAAGGATCTATTGAGAAGGTGCCCTCACCATGGGTTACCACTTTGGCTACAAGTTCAAACTTTTCACAATGGCCTAAATCCTTCAACTAGACAGATGATTGACGCAACTGTTGGTGGGACTATCAATAATAAGACATCTGAAGAGGCTTATGAATTTCTAGAAGAGATGTCACTGAATAATTATCAATGGCAAGTCATGAGGACAAAGGCGATGAAAGCGGCCGGCGTTTTTAACGTCGATTTGGTCACTATGCTCTCTAATTAGGTAGAACTTTTGAATAGAAAAATTGATGATTTACTTGGTTCTTCACAGGCTCATCCAGTAATGCAGTACGATGCAAATGGAGATGGAACAAGCAATTCAAAATACCTACCTTATGGCCACAACATGGAAAACGAGCAATTGAATTATATGGGTAATAATCCTCGACCTCAAAATAATCCTTATAGTAACACTTATAATGCAGGTTGGAGGAACCATCCCAACTTCTCATGGGCTGGCCAAGGAAATCAAAGGCCACAACATCCCCCAGGTTTTCAACAACCACCTTACCAGCAGGAAAAGAAGCCAACCCTTGAAGTGATGCTAACGAAATTCATCTTAGTGTCAAAAACTTATTTTGAGAATATCGAGATAGCACTTAAGAATCAACAATACAAGGGCTCGAAACTCAGATAGGCCAGCTTGCCAAACTAATTTCTGAATGACCACAAGGTAGCTTGCTGAGTAATACTGAATCTAACCCAAGGGAACAGCTTAATGCGATTACCGTTCGAAATGAAGAAGCGTTAGAACCTAAACTAGAACTGAGGCAAGGAATTGTGGTAAGTAAAGGTAAATGTGAGGTGGACCACTGTAAGCGAAAATCGGTAAGTAAAGAGTACAAACCTCGCGTGTCATATCCCAGTGCGACAAGGAAAGACCACACAGATGAACAATTTGGTAAATTCCTTAAATTATTAAAGAAATTACATATTAACTTACCGTTTATTGAAGCTCTTTCGCAGATGCCAAACGCAGTTAAATTTTTAAAGGAGCTTTTAGCAAATAAATGAAAGTTGGATGAGACGTTGCATGTAAAGTTGAATGCAGTTTGCTCAGCCATTCTGCAGAATAAACTGGCCAAAAAATTGAAAGATACAAGGAGTTTTATGATTCCTTGTTTAATTGGTAGCTTAGATGTTAATAATGAATTGGTTGATTTAGGGGCTAGGGGCGAGCATTAACGTCATGCCCTATAAATTGTTTAAACAACTATATCTTGGGAAACCCAAACAAACTAGGATGAGCATTCAGTTAGTAGATAAAACCAATAGTATAACACCCCGAACCCGAGACCGTCGCCGGAGTCGAACACGAGGTGTTAACATACTTCAAACCACTTATTGAGAATTTCCTAGACAAGTTGCCAATCTGTGTACTAGTCGCTTCAAAAATCATATCTTGAGTTTTACAACTCGAAAATCAGTTTCGTAATTTTTCCTTGAAACTAGACTCATATGTCCATCTACAGATTTTTTTTCTAGAATTTTTTGTCGAGCCAATTAGTACAGTTTATTAGTTAAAGTCTCCCCTTTTGCAGGGATTGACTACACTGACCTTTGTGCGTTACGAATTGGATATCTCCCTGTACAGGGCTTCAATACTGATGTCGTTTGTTTCTATAGAAACTAGACTCAGAGAGGAATCTACACATATATGGCATGACTCCTAATTATCTCTGGTTAATTTACAATGATTTTCCAAAGTCAGAACAGGGGATCCAAAAACCGTTCTGGCCCTGTTTCACGAGAACTTTAATATCTCTTAAAATACAGCTCATATGGTCGTTTTGTTTCATCCATATGAAAATAGACCCATCAAGCTTCGAGTACGTAATTTTTTTAGCTATTAATTCCACTTCTACTATTTTTAGTGATTTTTCGATCTCATATCACTGCTGCTGTCCGCAACAGTTACTGCAGTAGACTATGCCAATTTCATGAATCCTTCTTTAGTCTTACTACTCATCCACCATACGTGACAAATTATGGCCACCTTATCAAAATTAAGGTTTCTAAGACTCGTGGCTATAGATTCTAGCATCCCACTCAAACGACTACATAGGCCATTTTTACATGGCTTAAAGTTTACAACCCAAAATTTAATAAAACAAAATAGCTCATACATGCCAAATGTTCTCCTAAGTCGACTAAGAAGTCAATACCAAAGATTGCTCGCCGGTGTGATGACTTCGTTGACGGTTACGAACACCCAAAAAGAGACGAGCCCAAGGAACCTAAAATGGGTGACAAGAAAACACCGAGTGAATTTATAACTCGGTAAGTCATAAGAATTCCACAACCATCCATTAATACAATTATCATAAAATGAAATAATGAAACAAGGCCAAATATTCCAGCCATACCGAACTATACCATAGTTCCTTAGATCTTTCGGATCAATCTCATACCAAGTCATACATTTACATTTCATATACTGTTCAATAGGATATTTGAAGCAATTTCCATATATCATTTCATTTCCGCAACAATCATGCAATCAAATGAACTTTCATCTATTCCACGATACCTTATTTACGGGAATGCAATTGAAATCATCACATAAATTTAAATCTTACCAACTCCACCCGAGCATGAACATAGCATCTATTAGCCATGAACTCAAGATACTTACTCTTTTCGCTATCCATACTCATCTCGATAAAATCACGCCTCCATATAAATGTTCAATCGGAGATATGTGTAGAGTTCGCACACATAGTGCTTAATACTCAATCACGCACACTTAGTGCCATATGATTCAAGCCCGCACACATAGTGCCATATAGTCCAAACTCGCACACTTAGTGCCGTACATTACAAGCTCGCACACTCGGTGCCAATCTCGCCACCGTACACATCTATTTCTCGCACACTTAGTGCCAAGCAAACTTCCTACACATTTCACTATCTCTTTTACGCTCAACATTATCATCTTTTCATACACATACATTTGTATATATTTCATCTCATTAAACACAATTGCATAGATATTACAATCATTTAAGCAATATCAAATATATGCTTAATGACTTACCTTGTGTTGGGTAAAATAGTCCAAGTCGGCTACTCGATGACCTTCGCCTTTCCCTTGCTTGATTCTCCTTCTTTAACTCCTTGAGCTTAATCAATAAATCAACTAGTTTAACCATCTTGCTAAACATTCATAATTCAATTACACATGCATATGTATGTTTGTATATTCGCAACCATCCTCACTTATTACCCATTTAGTCAACAATCTAAGCCAAGATAAGGCTTCAATATGGTTGCCTCTAACCGAATACATGCTCACCAATTTCCCTTCATGTGGCGAATATGCATGTCCATGTTGAGACCATTTATGCACTTATTACCACACAAAAACAGCATACATTACTAACTAATACCTTTCCATATTGTAACTCAATACACATCTATCATTTCCTTCATAACCAAAACATCATCATAAGTAAGTATATACCTTAAGATAGTATATACGTCATACCAATACATCATGCTCAAACATATATACATATATGTATGCTAGAGCCGAATCTCAAGTTGATTGTAACTAAACATGAACATGATTTCGAAACACAAATCTTACTCTCCATGCAAATAGCATAAATCACACTTGGGGATGTACCATGGCCAAATACATCACAACACCATAATTTTGGTCACGATTACACAAAGAACTTAGTATATCATTCAAAAATGCTCAAAGAAAATCTAAGAGTCCTCAATCCACCATCACATGTATCATCATCAAGCTTCATATTTAACATGCAATGGCATTAACTCAAAATCCACCTTGGCCAAATACCATCCCCATGATATAACAAAGATTTGAACCATGGGCTAATAAGAACATCAAGTTAGCAACCAAAAACATGCATGAATCTCATGGCACAACATCAAACATACCTTAATCTTGATGCAAATATAGCCAAACCTCTTCCTAATCCTCTTCCAACCCAAGCATGAAGCAAATTCCTCCTTCCCTCTAGTATTTTCGGTCAAGAGAGAATGAAATGGATGAGCAAAATTTTTCTTTTCTTTTCTTCCATATACTGCAATGGGGGTTTCACTCACACACACGTTTTTTTTCTTTCTTTACTACCCATGCTTATTTGTTTATTGTTTCCCTAATGCACCAACAAAACATGTTTCATGACATGTTTAGCCCATACTCCTTGTCATGGCGGCCATCACTTGTAAAAGGAGGTATTTGACATGCAAGGCCATTGTTTTGCATGCATGCTTTAATTAGTCATCATACATTTCCCCATCATAATTTCAAAGTTTTCTACTAGGTCCTTTCTAGTGAAATTCACATTTATAACTCTAAATTAAAGCATCAAAATGTCACACATGAGTTAACACATATTATAGGCATCAAAATAAATATCAAATTATTTTTATGCCTCGATTTTGTGGTCCCGAAACCACATTCCGACTAGGGTCGTTTTAAAGTGTCACAACTCTCCCCACTTAAGAAATTTTCGTCCCGAAAATCTTACCGTAAATAGGTTTGGGTATCGCTCCTTCATAGAGTTCTCGGGTTCCCAAGTAGCTTCTTCCATCCCGTGTTTGAGCCATAACACTTTTACTAACGGAACCCTTTTGTTTCGCAACTCCTTCACTTCACGAGCTAGGATACGAATCGGTTCTTCTTCATAACTCATATCGGCTTGAATTTTAACCTCGATGGACTAATTACGTGCGACGGATCAGACCTATAGCGTCAAGCATCGAAACATGAAAGACGTCGTGAATCTTTTCAAGTTCGGGGGCAAAATCAAACGATACGCGAATCGACCGACTCGTTCGGATATCTCATATGGCCCGATGAACCTCAGCTCAATTTGCCTTTACGGCCAAATCGAGTATCTTTTCCAAGGCGAAACTTTAAGAAACACTTTATCTCCCACTTGATACTCAATGTCTTTTCGTTTCATATCCGCTGCATTTACTTCGACGATCGGAGGCTATCTTGATTTTCACGGATTACTTTTACTTTCTCAAAGATCTTTAATCAAATCCACTCAAAAATTTTGTTCTCACCGAGCTCGGTCCAAAACAATGGTGTACGGCATTTACGCCCGCATAAGGCCTCGTAAGGCGCCATCTTAATACTTGATTGAAAACTATTGTTGTGGCGAATTCAATCAAAGGTAAGTACCGTTCTCATGAACCATCGAACTCGAGGATGCAACATCTCAACATATCCTCAAGTATCTGAATTATCCGCCGGATTGACCATCGGTTTGGGGGTGAAAGGCGGTCTGAAATGCAACTTGGTACCTAAAGCTTCTTGCAATCTCTTCCAAAATCGCGAGGTGAACCTCGGATCTCTATCGACACCACGTAAATCGGTACCCGTGTAATCTCACAACTGAGAAACATACAATTCAGCTAGTTTATTCAATGAAAAGTCCGTGCACGACGGGATAAAGTGAGCCGACTTAGTCGATCTATCAACAACCCAAATCGCATCCTTCTTGCTCACGACAATGGCGGTCCGGACACAAAGTCCATTGTGACTCGATCCCATTTCCACTCGGGTATCGTAATCGGTCAAGTAATCCTCAAGGCACTTGATGTTCCGCTTTCACTTGTTGACATATTAAACATCTCAAACAAAGTCGGAGATGTCTCGTTTCATACCATGCCACCAAAACCGCTGCTTCAAATCGTTGTACATCTTCGTACTCCCGTGGATTGCCATTCGGCTACAATGGGCTTCGTTCGAATCATTGAAATAAGTTCAATTCTTTGGAACACACAGACGACTTCGAACCTCAAACAATCGTCATCACCAATATGAAACTCCGATTCCTTGTTCGAACACACTCACCCGCTTTGCAACCAACTCATCATCAACTTTCGAGCTTCACGAATTTGATGAGTCAACAATGGTTTGGCCTTTAATTCGCTACTAACACATTGTCGGTAGAATAGACAAGTGTACATTCATTGCTCGTAAAAGCAAGCGGTGATTTCCGCTTAAGGCGTCCGCAACCACATTAGCCTTTCCGGGTGATAATCAATGACAAGCTCGTAATCTTTTAACAACTCGAGCCAACGTCTTTGTCGCAGATTTAAGTCTCTTTGAGTCATCAAATATTTGAGACTTTTGTGATCCGAATACACATGGCACTTCTCACCAAATAAGTAATGTCGCCATATCTTTAAGGCGAATACGATGGCAGCCAATTCGAGACCATGGGTCGAATAATTTTTCTCATGTGGCTTCAATTGTCTCGACGCGTAGGCCACAACTCGACCTTCTTGCATTAATACGCAACCTAACCTAAGTAGGGAGGCGTCACTATAAATGACAAACTCTTTGCCAGATTCGGGCTGCACTAAAACTGGAGCTTCCGTTAAATGAGTTTTCAATTGATCGAAACTTTTCTGACACTTTTCCGTCCATTCAAACTTGACATCCGTCTGAAGCAGTTTCGTCATGAGTGTGGCTATCATCGAGAATCCTTTTACAAACCGTCAGTAGTAACCGGCAAGTCCCAAAAAGCTCCGAACCTCAGTAATATTTCTCGGAGGCTTCCAGTTAAGTATAGTTAAAATTTTACTCGGGTCGACTCGAATACCCGTCGAGATACCACATGACCCAAGAAGCTAACCTCTCTAACCGTAACTCACACTTGCTGAACTTAGCATATAACTGCTTATCCCGTAAAATTTGCAACACTAATCTCAGGTGCTCCGCATGTTCGGTCTCATCTCTTGAATAGACCAAGATGTCGTCAATGAACACCACTACGAACCGATCCAAATATGATTTGAAGATCCGATTCATCAAATCCATAAATACCGCAGGGGCATTAGTGAGCCCAAACGGCATCACTAAGAATTCGTAGTGACCATATCTCGTTCTGAAGGCAGTTTTGGGTATATCCGAATCTCGGATTCGCAACTAATAATAGCCCGATCTCAAATCTATTTTTGAAAACACTGAGGCTCCCTTCAGTTGATCGAACAAATCATCGATACGCGGTAACGGATATTTGTTCTTACATATTTCTGGGCCAACATTGATGATATTACAGCTGGCAACCCCTTCAAGTCCGTAGACTCAACTCGGATCATCTCGTTATTTGCGCATCTCAAATCAATAGTCTTGCTTTTGCAATTCACAACCGCATCATGCACGGTCAACCAATCCGACCCAAGAATAACATCAAATTTATCGAACGGCAAAAGCATCAAGTCCGCCGGAAAACAGGAACCTCGAATGACTAGGGGCATTTCTTACACACTTTGTCGACCAAAGACGTAACGACCCAAGGGATTTGACACCGAATTACGAACTCGAGAGACTCAACGGTAGAGTCTTCTTGGATGTTAAAGTTTCACATACATATGAATGAGTAGAGCCGTGGTCAATCAATGCAATCACACTAGTATCAAAAGAGTGAAAGTACCAAAGATAACGTCGGGGAGGATGCCTCCTCTCGTGCGCGGATAGCATATGCTCTAGCAGAGCACGAGTCTCGGATCGAACAATTGTATCAGAGACCCCTTTCTGATTACCACCCCTACCTCCTGAAATCCTCGGGGGTCTACCTCTAGCCGTCGTCCCACTAGATCTTACACCTTGTATCTTATTCTTCTCATCTAGCTCCGTGCAATTTCTAATGAAGTGGTCCTCGAACCGCATCCATAACAGCCCTATTAATGACTTACCCCAACATTCACCTATGTGTCGCCTTCCACATTGGGGGCATTCGGGCTTTTCTTGACGATTATTGCCCACACTAGCTACCGAGGTAGCTCGTGAGTCCATCGATGGTCGTGCTCTAATGGAAATCCCCGCAATCGCCCTCGACTTATTTGTGTCCTCTCTGAACTTTACAGCCGAAAATGGAGCCTTGCCTGTCGATCTTTTATGATAATCTTTAGCTTCAAATTCAGCCTTCCTCTTCTTCCTTCCGAGCTCTTCCGCCTTGCAGGCTCGTTCAACTAGTGTTACAAATTCTTTTATCTCCAAAATACCCATCAAGAGCTTTAACTCTTCATTCAATCTCTCTTCAAATCTTTTGCACATAACAACCTCATCAGCCACACACTCCCGAGCATACCGACTAAGTCTTACGAACTCATGTTCAGATTCGATCTGAATCATACGACCTTGCTTGAGCTCTAAGAATTCCTTACGCTTTTGATTGATGAACCGTTGACTAATGTATTTCTTTCAAATTCGTTTGGAAGAAATCCAAGTAACTTGCTCCTTTTGGACTATGAAAATTAAGGTTCTCCACCAATAGTAGGTTGAGTCTCGTAACAAGGATATAGCACACTTAAGACATTCATCGGTGTGCATGATACCATCAAACACTCTAATGGTGTTATCAAGCGAATTCAGCCCTTTCGGCATCATCAAGAACTATGGCCTTAAACTCCTCGGCCCCATGCTTCCTAATCAAGTCCACGGTAGTTTACTCAGCCTCACAGATCAGCAATCGATGGCATTACGGGCTCTTGGGGTGGATTATTTATATTTGGGAATGGTTGGACAGCCAGATTGGTTCAGGCATAATGCGCGACCCACTCGTTCATGGTGAAGAAGGCTTATTTCACCCCTTCATCTTGATTATTCGCGGATGACTGAGGCTCAACAGGCAGTGTCCCTTGAGCAGGAGCAGCAGCTACACTTTCAACGTCATCCGCCAAGGGTCTCTCTACCCCAGGTTCCATTTGCTAATCAAAACAAAAATTTCAACCGTCAAAAGTCATCACATTTTTAAGCACTAACACATTGGCATGTATAGCTAGACTCACACGCGCTACGGTAATCCTAAAACCGACAACCATAGCTCTGATACCAATAAAATTATAACACCCCGAACCCGAGACCGTCGCCGGAGTCGAACACGAGGTGTTAACATACTTCAAACCACTTATTGAGAATTTCCTAGACAAGTTGCCAATCTGTGTACTAGTCGCTTCAAAAATCATATCTTGAGTTTTACAACTCGAAAATCAGTTTCGTAATTTTTCCTTGAAACTAGACTCATATGTCCATCTACAGATTTTTTTTCTAGAATTTTTTGTCGAGCCAATTAGTACAGTTTATTAGTTAAAGTCTCCCCTGTTGCAGGGATCGACTACACTGACCTTTGTACGTTACGAATTGGATATCTCCCTGTACAGGGCTTCAATACTGATGTCGTTTGTTTCTATAGAAACTAGACTCAGAGAGGAATCTACACATATATGGCATGACTCCTAATTATCTCTGGTTAATTTACAATGATTTTCCAAAGTCAGAACAGGGGATCCAAAAACCGTTCTGGCCCTGTTTCACGAGAACTTTAATATCTCTTAAAATACAGCTCATATGGTCATTTTGTTTCATCCATATGAAAATAGACCCATCAAGCTTCGAGTACGTAATTTTTTTAGCTATTAATTCCACTTCTACTATTTTTAGTGATTTTTCGATCTCATATCACTGCTGCTGTCTGCAACAGTTACTGCAGTAGACTATGCCAATTTCATGAATCCTTCTTTAGTCTTACTACTCATCCACCATACGTGACAAATTATGGCCACCTTATCAAAATTAAAGTTTCTAAGACTCGTGGCTATAGATTCTAGCATCCCACTCAAACGACTACATAGGCCATTTTTACATGGCTTAAAGTTTACAACCCAAAATTTAATAAAACAAAATAGCTCATACATGCCAAATGTTCTCCTAAGTCGACTAAGAAGTCAATACCAAAGATTGCTCGCCGGTGTGATGACTTCGTTGACGGTTACGAACACCCAAAAAGAGACGAGCCCAAGGAACCTAAAATGGGTGACAAGAAAACACCGAGTGAATTTATAACTCGGTAAGTCATAAGCATTCCACAACCATCCATTAATACAATTATCATAAAATGAAATAATGAAACAAGGCCAAATATTCCAGCCATACCGAACTATACCATAGTTCCTTAGATCTTTCGGATCAATCTCATACCAAGTCATACATTTACATTTCATATACTGTTCAATAGGATATTTGAAGCAATTTCCATACATCATTTCATTTCCGCAACAATCATGCAATCAAATGAACTTTCATCTATTCCACGATACCTTATTTACGGGAATGCAATTGAAATCATCACATAAATTTAAATCTTACCAACTCCACCCCGAGCATGAACATAGCATCTATTAGCCATGAACTCAAGATACTTACTCTTTTCGCTATCCATACTCATCTCGATAAAATCACGCCCATATAAATGTTCAATCGGAGATATGTGTAGAGTTCGCACACATAGTGCTTAATACTCAATCACGCACACTTAGTGCCATATGATTCAAGCCCGCACACATAGTGCCATATAGTCCAAACTCGCACACTTAGTGCCGTACATTACAAGCTCGCACACTCAGTGCCAATCTCAATCACCGTACACATCTATTTCTCGCACACTTAGTGCCGAAGCAAACTTCCTACACATTTCACTATCTCTTTTACGTTCAACATTATCATCTTTTCATACACATACATTTGTATATATTTCATCTCATTAAACACAATTGCATAGATATTACAATCATTTAAGCAATATCAAATATATGCTTAATGACTTACCTTGTGTTGGGTAAAATAGTCCAAGTCGGCTACTCGATGACCTTCGCCTTTCCCTTGCTTGATTCTCCTTCTTTAACTCCTTGAGCTTAATCAATAAATCAACTAGTTTAACCATCTTGCTAAACATTCATAATTCAATTACACATGCATATGTATGTTTGTATATTCGGCAACCATCCTCACTTATTACCCATTTAGTCAACAATCTAAGCCAAGATAAGGCTTCAATATGGTTGCCTCTAACCAAATACATGCTCACCAATTTCCCTTCATGTGGCCGAATATGCATGTCCATGTTGAGACCATTTATGCACTTATTACCACACAAAACAGCATACATTACTAACTAATACCTTTCCATATTGTAACTCAATACACATCTATCATTTCCTTCATAACCAAAACATCATCATAAGTAAGTATATACCTTAAGATAGTATATACGTCATACCAATACATCATGCTCAAACATATATACATATATGTATGCTAGAGCCGAATCTCAAGTTGATTGTAACTAAACATGAACATGATTTCGAAACACAAATCTTACTCTCCATGCAAATAGCATAAATCACACTTGGGGATGTACCATGGCCAAATACATCACAACACCATAATTTTGGTCACGATTACACAAAGAACTTAGTATATCATTCAAAATGCTCAAAGAAAATCTAAGAGTCCTCAATCCACCATCACATGTATCATCATCAAGCTTCATATTTAACATGCAATGGCATTAACTCAAAATCCACCTTGGCCAAATACCATCCCCATGATATAACAAAGATTTGAACCATGGGCTAATAAGAACATCAAGTTAGCAACCAAAAACATGCATGAATCTCATGGCACAACATCAAACATACCTTAATCTTGATGCAAATATAGCCAAACCTCTTCCTAATCCTCTTCCAACCCAAGCATGAAGCAAATTCCTCCCTTCCCCTCTAGTATTTTCGGTCAAGAGAGAATGAAATGGATGAGCAAAATTTTTTCTTTTCTTTTCTTCCATATACGGCAATGGGGGGGTTTCACTCACACACACGTTTTTTTTTCTTTCTTTACTACCCATGCTTATTTGTTTATTGTTTCCCCCTAATGCACCAACAAAACATGTTTCATGACATGTTTAGCCCATACTCCCTTGTCATGGCCGGCCATCACTTGTAAAAAGGAGGTATTTGACATGCAAGGCCATTGTTTTGCATGCATGCTTTAATTAGTCATCATACATTTCCCCATCATAATTTCAAAGTTTTCTACTAGGTCCTTTCTAGTGAAATTCACATTTATAACTCTAAATTAAAGCATCAAAATGTCACACATGAGTTAACACATATTATAGGCATCAAAATAAATATCAAATTATTTTTATGCCTCGATTTTGTGGTCCCGAAACCACATTCCGACTAGGGTCGTTTTAAAGCTGTCACAAATAGATTTCCTAAGGGTATCATTGAAAACGATCTTGTCAAACTCGATAAATTTATATTCCCAATTGATTTTGTTGTTCTAGACATGGAAGAGGATAGTGACGTACCTTTGATTTTAGGACGACCCTTTTTAAAAACTACTAGAACCATTACTGATGTTGGTACAGGTGAACTCACACTTCGTGTGGGTGGTGAAACAATCTCTCTTCAAGCTCGTAATTTGAGTAACACGTTGAATATTGAGGGTGGTTGTATAAATCATGCTACTAATACTAATCATGTGGTGAAACCTTTTTTGTAGGAAACACGTTCGAAGAGCATACATGAGTCATGTTCAAGTAACAACAGAGGACCCATCTATGAAGAATGATGACTTCAAATCAATGAACTAGATGAATGGCGGACACAGAAACCGAGAACACACGATAAACCAAAACCACGCCATGACAGACTCAATGTTTTATCAAATCAACTTAAGGTTAGAGACAAAGTACTATTAGATGCGGCAGACCCTCATATTACCACTTCTGAACCTAATGGAGCAATCCCTTTTACGGTACTTAACAATTTCCCATATGGTACAGTCGAGGTAACTCAGTCCAAATCCAGCACTTTTAAGGTAAATAGTACTCATCTAAAACCTTATTTTGATAAAATTGATAGCAGGAATGAGGAGTGTAAACTCCTCTCACCACCATGACCACACAATAGAGAGGTAAGTCGAGCTTAGACTATAAATAAGCGCTCCTCAGGAGGCAACCTAAGCACTAACAGTGTGATTTCTTAAAATTTTAGTTTTTAACATCTAAATCATTAACTGAGCCTTTGAACACAGGTTTTCCAAACCCACACGGCCAGGCACATGGACGTGCCTTAGGCTGTGCTCATACCATGGGCAGTGGCACGGCGGTGCTATACGACCATGTGAAAATAGAGCAAAATTTTTCCCAAAACACGGGATTCGATACATTGCCACAGCAGTGCGACATGGTCGTGGGCAATCCTGTCAAATTAACATAGGCATGCGACATGCCTGTGCCCACCATCCGTGGTCAAAATTATCAAAATGACATGGCTGTGTGCACCAATGCGCCCAAATTTGAGAACCACGAAACACACGGGCTGAAAAAAGGGCACACAGGCGTGCCCCACGGCCATGTGCCCAAATATCTTTATAAACCCCTACTATTCACCTTTTATTTATTTTTATTTTTATCTTTATTTATCATTATTTATCTTTTTTTAACTTACTTTTTGTTTTAGTTCTCTTTAAAACTATTTTTAGGTTTTATAATTTATATTAAGCAATTTATGTTTTCGGCCATTTCTTTACGAGTAATCATGCTACTTTATATTTCCTAAAGAGTTAATGATTCTATCGCGGTTATGACGAGTTCCAAAGCTCACTATTACTTAGGAATTTGCAACTCCACTAGAAAAGGTCCTCCACGACTGCCATGCCCTGCTCGACCACGACCATAGCTACCACTAGCTGTAATATTCTTTTGGCGCAACACTTGTAGACTAACAACCTCTACCACCACCAGTGTATCCTCCTCCAGTCTCACCCTTGCCTTGGCCGATTACTTTCCATGACTCTAATTCAAGGATTTCATTTAACATTCAAGAAGTTTCACTTCTCTGCCTATCTTATGATCTTATATCTATATTTTTAATTAAATTTATCTTTGTACATTGAGGACAATGTACATCTTAAGTGTGGGGGGGTTATTTATATCATTATTAGAAAAATCTCTGGATTTTGACTTATTCTCACGTGACTCACTCATATCACTATTAGAATGAATTTTGATTAATTTATGATTTTTATTGATATGTCTTGAATTAAAACATAGGCATTTATGCATTGATTGTTTAAACTTTAAGGAATTAGAGAATCAAGCATGATAAGTTGATTTTTGAGAACTAAAAATTTTTAGGTCATTTTCCCAAGTCTAGGTATTATCTTGAAGTTGAAATTCACATGATTAACATCAAAAAGCCATAATTTTTGTGAGATCTTGAGCCTTTAGAGCATATATTATTTCTTTCATGCTCACTTTTATTGTTGCTATGAGTGTGTCAATATTGATTTTTTATTCCAAAACATGCTTCGATTATGCATGTCAAGACCACACCATTGATTTGATATGTTGAGATGATAAAGGCACTTAGCTTTAACCCACTAACTCCATAAAAGCCTACCTTCATAATTAACCCTTAGTGAACTCCCTTAAGCCTAACAAGCCATTCATTGATTTACCCTCAATATTAACCCATAACCCATTATTGTTGAAATCCCCTCAATTAATTTGATCCCTATTTTTGTCGAGATTTGATTTGAATAAATTACTTAGCTATGTTTTATTTTTAATAGTCAGCAAAGTTCTATGTTACTTGATTTGTTCTTAAAAAAAAACGAAGTTGCTGCAATTGAGATGGTCTAGCATATTACAAAATTATGTAAGGCTTGGTTTAAACGATGTTAACCATGAAGAAAAGCTCAATTCTAGGATCATCTAATTAGGAATGTAATTTTTCAGCTTTAGTATTTTTCTAGTTATGTAAATTTTCAATTTAATCTTGATTCTAACCTTCTCTTTCAGTTTGTGACCACACCCCCTAACCAAAGCGACGTTACAACCCTCTAAAGACCTTTTGATTGATGCATCATCTCAATATATAGGGGTAGAGATTTGATTTTCACGCAAGCCTATGGTAATAACTTTTTATATTAACTGATGAGTGCTAAATTTGTTGTCCTTAAACACCTCGAGTGATTTGAGTGAATCTTTAGTGAGGATGTTGAATTCTGTGATAATTTGAATCAAAGGTGATTACTTAGATGAGAGGAGAACCTATGTTTTCGTGATAAAATGCTCAACTTGGAATGTTTGAAACTTTGATGTTCTTCTAGTTGAATTATCAATGTATGATTACTTATGGATTATTTTTAGATATTATTGATAGGAATTATAAGTTGAGAATAATGAATTCTTAATTGTGAATTGAGGAGTTTGCTTGAGGACAAGCAAACGCTTAAGTGTGGGGGTATGTGATAAGTCATAATTTATACATATTTTATCCCATGCTTAAGCATATTTTTGGATAAATTATCATTAGATTTCTGGAATTTGATGCTCCTAATCCTTTAATTTCATGTTTTAGACTTAGGTGAGCATAAGAGAGTAAAAAGAGCAAGAAACGGGCCAAAAACGGAGAAAATGGGTCAACGTGGGAA
The DNA here is from genome assembly GCF_025698485.1 of Gossypium arboreum. Taxonomy (NCBI): domain Eukaryota; kingdom Viridiplantae; phylum Streptophyta; class Magnoliopsida; order Malvales; family Malvaceae; genus Gossypium; species Gossypium arboreum. Next base: position 54,618,406 of record NC_069082.1, read on the forward strand.
ATCAACATGACCTGGACTTCCTCACACGAGTAGACCACACGCCCGTGTCTCTTTAGCAGACTCTAGCAAGGCCTAAGCCACCCCACACGGGCGTGTCCCTGTCTAGCCCAAGTCTAGTTCTACTCGGAAAAGCCACTTTTGAGGGTTTGGAAGCATGCTAAAGTCTATATAAACACCCTAGAAGGGCACCTAAAAGAGACACGGAGGAGGGGGCAAGGAATTACTCAAAGAAAGCTGATTGATCCATTTTAGAAGCCGAATTCTCCTTCAAGACTGAAGATCTCCCTTCAATTTCCTTCAAGGGTTTTTAAGTTTTCTTTATGTTTTGTTATCATTATTCTTTTGAGATGTTTTCTTTTACACATATGAACTAAATCCCCTAAATACCTAAGGTGAGTGAAACCTAAGATAAATCTTGTTATTATTTTTTGAATTATATGATAAATACTTGATTTGTTTTTAATTACGTGTTCTTAATTCTTGCTTTAATATTCCAGGATATTGATTCAAGTATTGATGTGCTTATTTAGAAGAGCAAAAGTCCCTGTCTAAGAGTAGATCTATCATAATTAAGCAGAGTTGATTGCACCCCTAGACATAGAGCAACATAAATCTGCTGGATTAGGGTCAAATCTAATAAGGGAATCCATAGATCGAGTTAATGCAACACTAGGAGTTTTAATTAGAAAGATATTTCAATTAATAAACATAGGGTTAGACGTTGTTAGTCTCGAGAGAGGTAATAATATAAATTAGGGATTTCTATGAATCGAGTCAAATGAATAAATCGTCTAATGCATAGTCAAATAACAAGTGAAGTCTGGGTGGATTTTCTCTTGGGTATTGTCCAAATCAATCAGTTTTCCCAAAAGTATTTCCCCAATTTACTTCCTGTGCATTCTTAGTTTAGTTAATTAGTTTAGATAAAGCAAATCCTCTTATTTTTAGGCTAGATAATAAAAAGAAGGTTAGCACTAGTACTTTTAGTTCCTGTAGGTTTGACATTCCGGTCTTGCTATAAGCTATACTACTGTTCGATAGAGGAGCTTGCCTTTATCGTGATAATAGTTAGTTTTCAATTACAATCAATCATAAATATAAAACTTATCACGAGACATTCCATCAGTATCGAGTGTTGGTAGTGTTAGAACCAACAAACTTGAGTGTCCGCAGTATGTAAGACATCATTCTGGAGACTGTTGGATGAATAACAAAGCTTGTTTTAGATGTCGCTCACAAGATCACTTTATTTTGTATTATACTGAGTTACCTAAGAAAGACAAAAATCTTAATATAAGACCGAGCAATATAGCTGCTAGAGGGAGATCACCTAGAAGTACGGGAAATGTGACTAGCATTAAAGGTGCGACAAAAGACTCTGCTATGAGATATGAGGCTTGAGCACCAGCAAGAGCTTATACTATTCATGCTCACAAAGATGCATCATCACCAGATGTTATCACTTGTACATTTTCTCTCTATGATATTAATGTAATTGCCTTGATTGATCCTGGATCGACTCATTCGTATATTTGTATGAATTTAGTGTCTAGTAAGAGTTTTCCTATTAAGTCTACCGAATTTTTGATTAAAGCATCAAACCCCTTAGGCAAGTATGTCCTAGTTGACAAAGTTTGTAAGAATTGTCCTTTGATGACTTGGGGTTACTGTTTTCCTGATGATTTGATGCTTTTACCATTTGGTGAATTCGATGTGATTCTAGGTATGCATTGGTTGACTCTGCATGATGCTATTTTGAATTTTAGATGAAAGACTATTGAATTAAAATGTCAGAATAATGAAATTCTTCAAATTGAATCCGATGATTTGAGTGGGTTTCATGTTATGTAATATCGAGGATGCTAGCTCAAAAATATGTGAGAAAAGGTTGTGAAGCTTATCTTACATATGTACTGGATACAAAAAGTGTTTTAATCGAAGATTGAATCAATAACAGTGATCTATGAATATCCGGATGTGTTTCCAGAAGAGTTTCCTAGGTTGCCACCAATTAGAGAAGTCAAGTTTGCAATTGAATTAGTACTAGGAACATCACCGATATCGATAGCTCCGTATAGAATGGCTCCTACAGTATTGAAAGAGTTATAAGCTTAGTTGCAAGAGTTAGCAGACAGAGGTTTTGCATGACCTAGTTTTTCACCTTAAGGTGCACCAGTTCTATTCATAAAGAAGAAAGATGGGTCGAGGAGATTGTGTATTGATTATCGTCATCTCAACAAGGTTATGATTAAGAATAAGTATCCTTTGCCAAGAATTGATAATTTGTTTGATCAGTTGAAAGGAGCAACCCTATTTCCGAAGATTGATCTGAGATCTGGCTTATCAGTTGCGAGTTAAAGATTCGGATGTGCCAAAGACCGCGTTCAGAACAAGGTATGGACATTAAGAATTTCTGGTTATGCCATTTGGATTAACTAATGCTCTTGCAGGTTTTATGGATTTAATGAATCGAATTTTTTGACCATATTTACACAAATTTGTTTGTATTCATTGATGGCATTCTGTGTAGTAGCCCGATTTTGGGGATAGTCGGAATAGTGGTCTCGGGACCACAAATTTGAAGTTAGGGAATTTTTTTATCAAAATAGAGTCATAGCATGGTTATTATAGTGCATGAAAAATTTGGTGGATTAATTTTAGCGTTTATGAGCTCAATTGTGAAAGAGGACTAAATTGCATAAGTGCAAAAGTCTTAAATTGATAGCTAAAGGTGTTAAATAGTTAGAGAACCAAAATTTAGGGTCTTTAAAAGGCAAATATACCCTTGGAAGAAGGCATAGCCGGCTATAGAGTCAATGAGGAGACAAAATTGTCAAAATTAGGTGAGTTGGTGACCAATTGTCAAAAGATGATATCTTTTTCCCATCTTCTTCTCCACTGAATTTTCAGAAAAAATTAGGGGTTTGAGAGCTTAAAATTTTCAGCAACTTGAAGCACTTACAAGTAAGTGATTTTCATACCCTTTGTTGATGATTTTTGTATTTTGGAGACCCTTGTAGCATGAGCTTTCAAATGAGGGGTATATCTTGCAAAATGGTTAAAGGTCTAGGGTTTTTCCATGAGAGCATTTAGGGTGTTTTCTAAAATTTTATGGAAGAATATGAGTCTTAGTTGTGTAATAGACAGCTTTTGTGAAATGTATTACCATGAAAACACTTAAAGGGACTATTTTGCACAAGTTGTAAAATAGTTGATAAATGTGTGAAATATGATGAATTTGGAGTTGCTAAAAGAGTAAAAAGAGTTCATCTAAGCTTAAGATGCAAATAAATTCGATAAAAATCGATTTTCGAGCATAGGGGTAAAATATTCATTTTTGCCAAAGTTTAGGGGCAAAATGGTCATTTTATCGAAGATGTGAATTTTGATTTGCCTAATTGAATTTAGTGAATAAAAGAGTGTATTTGTAACACCCCTTACCCATGTTCTAAGTCGGAACAAGGTACGGAATATTACAGATCACGAAAACATGAATTCACACATTTACCTGATCTTACGTAATTAATTCCTCTAGCTTGAACAAAAATAAATAACATTAACAGATATACATAAGTACTAGTAAATTATAAAATTTTGAAAAGTAATATTTTAAAACAAATTAATTATGACACATAACAAAATGATTCAGCCCTCTATACATGCCATAATTCCAAAATAGTGTTTACAAAATACCAAAAAGTATTGATAGTGTGGATGGGTCTCCGACGATCTCCAAATCTCGAGCTGGCTTAGTAATTCTATAAGATCAGAAAAAGAAAAGAAGGTAAGCATATAGCTTAGTAAATAAGTACGAAATTGATATTCAATTTATCAAAGTAAAACAATCATACTAGTATATAATCACATATTTAGGACAGGCTGTTTTCTGGAGTCCCAGTAAAAAAAAATCATATCTCGAGCTAAAAAACTTGAAATCTAATTCCAGAAATTTTCCCTGAGACTAGACTCATATGTCTACTTACAAATTTTTTTCTAGAATTTTTGGTCGGGTCAATTAGTACAGTTTATTAGTTAAACTCTCCCCTATTTTAGGGTTCGACTACTCTGACCCCTGTGCACTATGAACCAAATTTCTCCCTGTGCAGAATTCCAATGACCATTCTGTTTGTTTCTCCTAAAAATAGACTCAATAAGGAATACATTCATGTAAAGTATGACTATTAATAATTTTTTTTACAATTTATGGTGAATTTCTAAAGTTAGAACAGGGGATCTCAAATTCATTCAGACACTGTTTCACAAGAATTCAAATATCACACAATATAGAAAACTTTTGCTTCCCATGTTTCTTTTATGTGAAAATAGACTCATTAAGCTTTATTTTCATATATCATTTTCATTTTTAATCAACTTCCACAATTTTTGGTAAATTTTTAAAATCATGTAACTGCCACTGTCCAGCACTATTTTATTTCTAATATTCACTCTTGCATAATTTCACCTAGTCCTTTTTGTTATACCAAAATTCACTCAATTATCGAGCACATAGCTCCTAAATTTTCATAAACATAAATTTTCACATATCCACCTTATAATAACTTTCACATATTACCACTTTATCGACTTTTCCCGTTGAACTCAACAGAAAAATAACAAATATACCATTGTTTACACATATTTCCCCTTTCCACACTTATAGCCGAAGCTATCTGATACGCATAGTAGCCTACACTTAGTACTACACATGCGACCAACAATCCGGTACACGTAGTAGCCTGCACTTAGTACTACACACGTGACCTCATCATCTGATACACGTTGTAGCCTGCACTTAGTACTACACATGCGACTTAACAGTATGGTACACATAGTAGCCTGCACTTAGTACTACACACGTGTATTCACAATAGGTCATTCGTATTATTCTGTTCTGAGGGTTCAATCGGAAAATCTTTCCTTTTTCATCGTTAACACTTATTCATAATCTAATTAAATTCGCAAGTTTCCATCATTTAATCATTCTATGGACAGTCACCAATTCATATGATAACAACATAAAATAACATAAAAAAAATCGATAAATTTTTCATGTACAAACTTACCTCGGTGCAAACTTTAGAAATGTTATAATTTAGTCCGAAAGCTTTTCTTTTCCCTGATCACGATCGATTCCACGTCTTTCTTGATCTATAACAACACATCTATCTCATTTAACACTCATACTATTTATTTCAATCCAAAAATATCATTATGAAAAAATTACGTTTTTGCTCCCTAACTTTTACAAAATTACGATTTTGCCCCTAGGCTCGAAAATTTAATTTCAGCCATTATTCTTATGTTTTATGACATGCTAAACATTTTTCTCTTCTATGGAAACATCAAGTTCTCACTCTAACATGTACTTATGAACATTAGGTATTTTTACCGATTAAGCCCTTTTACTCGTTTTCACTCAAAACCGAGTAGCACAAGTTGTCTAACATAATTTAAAACACCTAAATACACAAATTTCACCTATGGATATTTTTCCAAATATGAACCCTAGGTTGAATTATTGCTAACATAAGCTAAATCGAGCTACCGAGATTTCAAAAACATAAAAATCATTAATAACGGGGCTTGAAATCACTTACTATGAAGCTTGAAAATTGAAGAAACCCTAGCTATGGAGGAGAGAAAAATCCAACAGCAACTAATTGGGAAGATGACCATTTTTGTGTTATTTTTCCCATTTTATTTCATTTAATATACAAATGACCAAAATGCCCTTACTACTAAACTTTCCAAAAATTCCATCGATGTCCAATTTTTGTCCATAAACTTAGAAATTTGTCAAATTGCTATTTAAGACCTCCTAATTCATATTCCAAAGCAATTTCATACTAAAAACTTCTAGAACACAAGTTTTGCAAATTATTCGATTTAGTCCCTAATCTCAACTTAAGCGCTTAATGCATAGAATTTCATCACAAAATTTTCACTCAATCATGAAATCATATCATAAACCTCAAAATAATTATAAAATAATTATTTCTATCTTGGATTTGTGGTCACAAAATCACTATTCTGATTAGGCCCTAATTCGGGTTGTCACAATTCTCCCCCCTTTAGGGATTTTCGTCCTCGAAAATCTTACCGGTAAAGAGGTTCGGGTACTATTTCCTCATGGCTTCCTCAGGTTCCCACGTAGCCTCTTCTATTCCATGTCTGTGCCACAATACTTTCACTAAGGCTATACTTTTATTTCTCAACTTTTTAATTTCCCGAGCCAAAATCTTTATTGGTTCCTCCTCATAGGTCATATCCGGTCGAATTTCAACTGTCAATTTTTGTCCATAAACACTATGAATTTTTCCAGCTAGGTTGGCAAGGCTAGCCAATAAGCCACTAGTCCAACTCTTTCAATAACCTTATAAGGCCCAATGAAACGCGGACTCAACTTGCCTTTTCGGCCAAACCTTAAAATTTTCTTCCACGGATATAACTTTAGAAAAAGTTTATCACCCACTTGGAACTCGATCTCTTTTCTCTTCAAATCCGCATATGACTTTTGTCGATCTAAAGCAGCTTTTAGACAATCACGAATCACTTTCACTTTCTTTTTAGTTTCTCTAATCAAGTCAACTCCGTGAATTTGTTTCTCACTGAGCTCGGTCCAATACAAAGGAGTTCGACACTTGTGACCATACAATGCTTTGTACGGTGCCGTCTGTATGCTCGATTGAAAACTGTTGTTGTAGGCAAATTCGACCAAGGGTAAATATTTCTCCCAACTGCCCTAAAATTCTAAAACACAACATCGGAGCAAATCCTCAAGTACCTGAATTACTCTTTCGGATTGACCGTCAGTTTGTGGATGAAATGCGGTACTGAAATTCAATTTCTTACCCAAAGCTTCTTGCAAATTTTTCCAAAACCTCGAAGTAAATCTTAGATCTCTATCCGAAATAATAGACATAGGTACTCTGTGTAATTTCACAATTTCAGAAATAGATAATTCAGTTAACTTATCAAGAGAATAATCCATACATACCGGAATAAAATGAGCTGATTTTGTCAGTCTGTCAACTATTACCTAGATGGCATTTTTCTTTTTCGGAGTCAGAGGCAACCCTGTTACAAAATCCATCGTAATTCTATCCCATTTCCACTCGAGAATCATCACTGGTTGAAGTAAACCTGAAGGTACTTGGTGTTCAGCTTTCACTTGCTAGCAAATCAAGCATTTTGCTAAAACTCAGAGATATCTCTCTTCATACCATTCCACCAATATATTTTCTTTAGGTCGTTGTACATTTTCGTACTACCAGGATGAACTTGCAAACAACCACTGTGTGCCCCATGTAAAATCTTCTGAATTAACTCAGCATCTTTCGGTACACATACTCGATCATGGAACATTAAGCAATCCTCTGGTCTGATTCAAAAATTAGAGTTACAATCCAATTCACACTGAGCTCGCTTGGCTCTCAATTCACTGTCATTCTTCTAAGCTTCACAAATTTGCTGAAGAAATAGCGGCCTAACTCTTAACTTGACCAAAATCAAACCATCATCAGACATAGCCAAATCTGTACCCATAGCTCTCAAAGCAAACAAAGATTTTCTACTTAGGGCATTTAGGACTACATTCGCTTTCCTGGGATGATAATCAATTATTAATTCATAGTCCTTTAATAATTCAAGCCATCTCCGTTGTCGTAAATTCAAATCTTTTTGATTCATCAAATATTTCAAACTTTTGTGATCAGTAAAGATTCGGCATTTCTCACCGTATAAATAATGACTCCAAATCTTCAAAGCAAAGACAATGGCGGCCAACTCTAAATCATGTGTCGGGTAATTCTTCTCGTGCAGTTTCAACTGTCTTGAGGCATAAGCTACTACTTTACCTTCTTGCAGTAAAATACAACCAAGACCAATTGATGACGCATCACTATAGATCACAAATACTTTCCCCGACTCCGGTTGCACTAACACTGGTGCTTTGGTCAACCGCTCTTTCAACTTCTCAAAACTTTGTTGACACTCTTCAATCCAATTAAACTTAACATTCTTTTGCAATAGCTTAGTCATAGGAGAGGCGACCATCGAAAATCCCTCGACAAAGTGTCGATAATATCCAGCTAAACCCAAAAAGCTTCTAACCTCAGATACATCCTTCAGCGGTTTCCAATTAACAATTGCCGAAACTTTGCTCGGATTGACCCGAATACCATCACCCAAAACTACATGTCCCAAAAATCCAACTTCATAAAGCCAAAATTCACTTTTACTGAATTTAGCAAACAATTTCTTTTCTCTTAAAATCTGTAATACCATTCTTAAATGTTCAGCATGGTCGGACTCGTTTCGAGAATAAATCAGGATATCATCCATGAACACAACCACAAACCTATCCAAGTATGGCCGAAAGATTTGATTCATCAAATCCATAAAGATAGTCGGAGCATTGGTTAAACCGAAAGGCATCACAAGGAATTTGTAGTGTCCATACCTCATTTTGAAAGCGTTTTTGGCACATCTGACTCTTTAACTCTCAACTGATAGTAACCAGATCTCAAATCAATCTTTGAAAACATTGTCACCCCTTTTAACTGGTCAAACAAATCATTGATTCTCGGCAACGGATACCTGTTCTTTATGGTCACCTTGTTAAGCTGTCGATAGTCAATACAAAGTCTCATGGATCCACCCTTTTTCTTTACAAACAACACGAGGGCACCCCAAGGAGAGAAACTCGGTCTCACAAACCCCTTATCTGTTAACTTTTGTAACTGAGCTTTTAATTCTTTCAATTCAATCGGAGCCATTCTGTATGGAGAGATCGAAATTGGTGTAGTTCCAGGTAATAAATCAATAGTAAACTCTACCTCTCTGATCGGAGGCAACCCCGACAATTCTTCTGGAAATACATCCGAGAACTTGCAGACTACCGGTACTGATTCAAGCTTTGACTCAGACATTTTAGTATTTAATACATAAGCAAGATAAGCTTCACACCCTTTTTGCATATATCGCTGAGAAGACATATACAAATCACCATAGGCAATTTATTTGATTCATTTGTTTCCACAAGAAGAATTTCACTATTTTCACATTTCAACTCAAGAGTTTTCTGTCTGCAATTTACTCTGGCATCATGTAGTCTCAACCAATCCATACCCAAAATGACATCAAACTTGTCAAATTGTAGCAACATTAGATTAGCCGAAAAACAGTGACCTTGAATCATCAAAGGGCAATTTTTGAAAACCTTATCTACTAACACATATTTGCCTAAAGGGTTCGACACTTTAATCACAAATTCAGTAGATTCTACAGGCAAGCTCTTACTAGATACCAAATTCACACAAACATAAGAATGAGTAGATCCGGGATCAATCAATGAAATGAAAATAGTATCATAAAGAGAAAATGTACCAGTGATCACATCAGGAGATGTCGCCTCTTCTCGAGCACGTACAACATAAGCTCTAGCAGGTACTCTAGCTTCCGGTCTCCCAGTTGATTCCTTTGTCACACTTCGACTGCTAGCTCCACTTCTAGTATTTCTCGGAGGTCTACCTCTATTAGCAGCACTAGTCTGTCTGGCACTCTGAATTTTTTATTCTTCAACCCTTTTTGGGCAATCCTTAATATAATGTTCTCGGGAACCACATTTGAAACAAGCACAGCTAATTGTCCAACACTCCCCGAAATGTTGTTTACCACAGTGCTGACACTCAGGTCTATTAGATCTCACATTACCTACACTCACCATTGAAGTATCTTGAGCTTTAGAACCCGAATATGATCTCCCACGATCCCGATACGAATGTCCAGTTGAAACAGTCAACCGAGGATTCATTTCTTTAGACTTCTTTGACTGAGATTGGAATGACTTACTCATTGGCCTCTTTCTTGCGTCTCTGGCTTCATTCATAGCTTTTCTCTTCTCATTGCTCAGTTCTTCAGCTTTACAAGCTCGATCGACTAATACCACAAACTCTTTCAACTCTAAAATCCCAACTAGTAGCTTGATGTCTTCATTTAGCCCATCCTCGAACCTCCTACACATAATAGCTTCGGTGGACACACACTTCTGGGCATACTAGCTGAGTTTGACAAATTCACGTTCATATTTTGCCATAGACATTCTACCTTGTTTCAGCTCAAGGAACTCTTTCAGTTTTTGATCAATGAACCGCTGGCTTATATACTTCTTTCTAAACTCCTCTTGGAAGAAATCCCATGTAACCCTTTCTTTATGAACCACATATACCAATGTCTTCCACCAATGATATGCTGAATCCCTTAGTAAAGATATAGCACATTTCAAATATTCTTCGGGATTGCAAGAAAGCTCATCGAATACCATGATAAAATTTTCAAGCCAGAACTCTGCTTTCTCGGGATCATCATCTATATTAGCCCTAAATTCTTTAGCCCCTTACTTTCAAATTTTATCAACTGGGGGTTTACTCAATCTTACCATTTCGGCACCTTGAGGAACTACGGGAACTGGTTGAGGAATAGGAGGGGGTGGAGGAGGCTGAGCATTCAGATTTGTCCGAACAAATTTTGTGTACCGATTACTCATCATATGGAGAAAGGCTTCCCGAGCCCGATCTCCCTGATCATGTGTCTCATGCCTGCTCTCAACTAGCGCAGTCTCTTGTGCGGGAGCCGGCGCATTACTTTCTACATCATCAGCTACAGCTCGGTCGGGATCCATTTACTATATAAAAACACGATTTAAATTGTCAGGAGTCATCACACTATCATAATATAATTATGGCATGTATAGATAGACTTCTACACACAGTATGTAAATCTGAGAACCGCCTAAACCTCGACTCTGATACCAATAAATGTAACACCCCTTACCCATGTTCTAAGCCAGAACAAGGTACGGAATATTACAGATCACGAAAACATGAATTCATACATTTACCTGATCTTACATAATTAATTCCTCTAGCTTGAAAAAAAATAAATAACATTAACAGATATACATACGTACAAGTAAATTATCAAATTTTGAAAAGTAATATTTTAAAACAAATTAATTATGACACATAACAAAATGATTCAGCCCTCTATACATGTCATAATTCCAAAATAGTGTTTACAAAATACCAAAAAGTATTGATAGTGTGGATGGGTCTCCGACGATCTCCAAATCTCGAGCTGGCTTAGTAATTCTATAAGACAAGAAAAAGAAAAAAAGGTAGGCATATAGCTTAGTAAGTAAGTACGAAATTGATATTCAATTTATCAAAGTAAAACAATTATACTAGTATATAATCACATATTTAGGACAGGCTGTTTTTTGGAGTCCCAGTAAAAAAAAATCATATCTCGAGCTAAAAATCTCGAAATCCAATTCCCTAAATTTTCCCTGAAACAAGACTCATATGTCTACATACAAATTTGTTTCTATAATTTTTGGTCGGGTCAATTAGTACAGTTTATTAGTTAAACTCTCCCCTGTTTCAGGGTTCGACTACTCTAACCCCTATGCACTACGAACCAAATTTCTCTCTGTACAGAATTCCAACGACTATGCCGTTTGTTTCCCTTAAAAATAGACTCAATAAGAAATCCATTCATGTAAATTATGACTCTTAATAATTTTGTTTACAATTTATGGTGAATTTATAAAGTCAGAATAGGGGATCTCAAATTCATTCAGACCCTGTTTCACAAGAATTCAAATATCACACAATATGGAATTCTTTTGCTTCCCCTATTTCTTTTATGTGAAAATAGATCCATTAAGCTTTATTTTCATATATCATTTGCATTTTTAATCAACTTCCACGATTTTTGGTAAAATTTGAAAATCATGTAACTGCTGCTATCCAACACTATTTTATTTCTAACATTCACTCTTGCATAATTTCACCTAGTCCTTTTTGTTATACCAAAATTCACTCAATGATCAAGCACATAGCTCCTAAATTTTCATAAAAATAAATTTGCACATATCCACCTTATAATAACTTTCACATATTACCACTTTATCAATTTTCCCCGTTGAACTCAACAGAAAAATAACAAATATACCATTGTTTACACATATTCCCCCTTTCCACACTTTTAGTTGAAGCTATCTGATACACATAATATCTTGTACTTACTACTACACATGCGACCAACAATCCGGTACACGTAGTAGCCTGCACTTTGTACTACACACGTGACCTCACCATCTGATACACGTAGTAGCCTGCATTTAGTACTACACACGTGATCGAAGTCATTGAGTACGCATAGTAGCCTGCACTTAGTACTACACATGTGACTTAACAGTATGGTACACGTAGTAGCCTGCACTTAGTACTACACACGTGTATTCACAATGGGTCATTAGTATTAGTCCTGTTCCGAGGGTTCAACTGAAAATCTTTCCTTTTTCACCGTTAACACTTATTCATAATCTAATTAAATTTGCAAGTTTCCATCATTTAATCATTCTATGGACAGTCACCAATTCATATGATAACAACATAAAATAACATAAAAAAAATTCGATAAATTATTCATGTACAAACTTACCTTGGTGCAAACTTTAGAAATGTTATAATTTAGTCCGAAAGCTTTTCTTTTCCCCGATCACGATCGATTCCACGTCTTTCTTGATCTATAACAACACATTTTTCTCATTTAACACTCATACTATTTATTTCAATCCAAAAATATCATTATGGAGAAAATTATGTTTTTGCTCCCTAACTTTTACAAAATTACGATTTTTCCCTAGGCTCGGAAATTTAATTTCAGCCCTTATTCTTATTTTTTATGACATGATAAACATTTTTCTCTTCTATGGAAACATCAAATTCTCTCTCTAACATGTACTTATGAACATTAGGTATTTTTACCGATTAAGCCCTTTTACCCGTTTTCACTCAAAACTGAGTAGCACAAGTTGTCTAACATAATTTAAAACCTCATATTCTATAATAAAACACTAAAATACACAAATTTCACCTATGGGTATTTTTCCAAATATGAACCCTAGGTTGAATTATTGCTAACATAAGCTAAATCGAGCTACCAGGATTTCAAAAACATAAAAATCATTAAAAACTGGGCTTGAAATCACTTACTATGAAGCTTGAAAATTGAAGAAACCCTAGCTATGGAGGAGAGAAAATTTTAGCAGGAACTAATTGAGAAGATGACCATTTTTGTGTTATTTTTCACATTTTATTTCATTTAATATACAAATGACCAAAATGCCCTTACTACTAAACTTTCCAAAAATTCCATCCATGTCCAATTTTTGTCCATAAACTTAGAAATTGGTCAAATTTCTATTTAAGACCTCTTAATTAATATTTCAAAGCAATTTCATACTCAAAACTTCTAGAACACAAGTTTTGCAAATTATTCGATTTAGTCCCTAATCTCAACTTAAGCGCTTAATGCATAGAATTTCATCACGAAATTTTCACTCAATCATGAAATCATATCATAAACCTCAAAATAATTATAAAACAGTTATTTCTATCACGGATTTGTGGTCACGAAGCCAGTATTCCGATTAGGCCCTAATTCGGGTTATCATAATATTTTGCTAATATAGATCAAGAATTGCCAAATCCGAACCTAGACCGGGGGAAAGTCAAGCAAATCAACTAAACCGACTAGTCGTATATGTTTTGTAATTCGAGGTAAGTTGTATGTAAATAATACAACTCCATTATTAATTGGATATTCATGCCGTGATGTTTGGGTCATTTGTTTTTGAACTAGTGTAAGACATGTCTAGGACATGCATCGGCCACATTATGAGAACCAGTGTAAGACCATGTCTGGGACATGGCATCGGCATTGATACGAGAGCTAGTGTAAGACATTTCTAGGACATGCATTGGCCTCGAGATGTAAGCTAGTGTAGGACATGTCTGGGACATGCATCGGGTACGAGATGATAGTTAGTGTAAGACCATGTCTGGGACATGGCATTGACTGGAGAAATGAGCCAGTCTAAGACCATTTCTGGGACATGGCATCGGCACCTTACCCACGTTTGAGGCTTAATGAATAACCGGTAGTGTTCCAAATGGTTCAATAGTGAGCGTTATGTTCTTAAGCTAATGAGGAAAGTATAATCGTGTTGTGAATGGTACAGGTACCTAATTGGTACGTATGAGATATGAGCTCAGTATATATATAATAGGTGACTTATATAAATGGTATTGAGTAAGTTACACTTATGTCTACTTTCGTGTTATGAGCATGTTGATTATGGATAAATTGTTGTTGTATACTTATTTATATACGACTTACTAAGCTTTATGCTTACTCCTTTTCCTTTCCATTTCCTTATAGTATCGCCTAACTAGCTCAAGGATTCCAGAAGTCAGAGATATCAATCACACTATCAACCGAAGCATTCGGTATAGTTGGATTTATATTTTTGAGTATGGTAAGTATAGGACTTAGATATTATTACTTAGTGTTATTGAGGCTTGGCCATATGTATTGGCTTGGGTTGGAAACCCTTCAATTTGTATTAAGCCTTGAATGATGGCTAACATTCATTTTGAATTTATAAAAGATGCATTCTCATGGTTGAATGAATGTCTTTTGTGGCTGATTTAGTTATAGGATTTATACTTGTTTCAATATTAGTTGGCATTTGTATGGAACTATATATGTAAGGATGGCAATGAGGCTTGGTAAATAGCCTTATACTGTCCACACGGGTAGGCACACGAGGGTGTGTCAAGGCTGCGTATGACACACAGTCTGCCCCATGGGCATGTGGTCTGACCGTGTGTCCCCTACACATAAAAATTTCAAGTCAGTATGCATGGTAATAAACACATGGACAGAGACATGGTCGTGTGTCTCAGCCGTGTAGAGGGCAGGGCCTAGCATACAAGCGTGTGCCTTGTCCATGTGACATTATGAACATGCTGATGTCAGAAACAAAATTTCCATTTTGCATACAGGCTAGGACACAGGCGTGTCCTGGCTATGTGAGGGACACATGCCAATGACACGGGCGTGTGTCTAACCGTGTGAAAACCCCTATAGGTGTGAATCAGAAATTAATTATACATGGGTTTGGGACACGAGTGTGTCCCAAAGTGCTTAGGCCATATGAGCCACACGGGCCATCAGCACGACCATGTCAAAATGGTCACGCGGGCGTGTCACCCTTCACACGGGCGTGTGTCCCTGTGTTAAGTGACATTTTTCTATAGTTGGAAAAAGGGCCCAAAATGGTCCTGAATGATTTATGATGTGTGTTTTGGGCCTCGTAAGCCCATATTCAGGATATGCTGATAAGTTTTAAAATTGAACAACGTTTCGATAACTCAGAAATGAATGAAAGCTTGAGTTTAAAGTTGAGTGATGCCTCGTATTCCGTCAAAGTTTAGGATACTGGTATGGGGTGTTACATTCTGATATATTCCCAATATGAATCTAAGCATGCTGAACATTTGAGGATTGTGTTACAAACATTGATAGATAAGTAACTATTTGCTAAATTCAAAAAATACGAGTTTTAGCTCTGAGAGGTTGGATTCTTAGGACATATTCTTTCAGCGGAAGGTATACGAGTTGATCTGAGTAAAATATCAACAGTTGTTGACTTGAAACTACCAAGAAATGTGTCTAAAGTCAAAGGCTTTCTGCGATTAGCTGGCTACTATCGGTGTTTTGTAAAATGATTCTCGATGATTACTACATCGATGAATCTATTGCTACAAAAAGCTGTGAAGTTTGAATGGTCCGAGAAATGCCGATCAAGTTTTAAAAAGTTGAAAGCATTGTTAACTAAAGCACCAGTTTTGGTTCAGCCTAAGTCGGGTAAAGAGTTTGTGATTTTTAATGGCGCGTCATTGAATGGTTTGGGATACGTTTTAATGTAGGAAGGCAAAGTGATAGCTTATGCTTCCAGACAGTTAAAATCACATGAAAAGAATTATCTGAAGCATAATTTAGAGTTAGCTGCTATTGTGTTCGCATTGAAAATTTGGTGACATCATTTATTCAGTGAAAAGTATCACATTTTTATAGACTATAAGAGTTTAAAGTAGCTAATGGCTCAGAATATTTGAATTTACGACAACAAAGATGACTCGAGTTGTTGAAAGACTATGAGTTACTAATCAATTATCATTTGGGGAAATCGAATGTAGTTACGGATGCTCTGAGTAGAAAATCTTTGTTTGCAGTACGGGCAATGAATACATAGTTAACTTTGTTTGATAATGGTTCAATTTTAGTTGAGTTAAAAGCTAAGCCATTATTTCTTCAGCAAATTTGTGAAGCTCAGAAGTGTGATAATGAATTACAATCTAAAAGAGTACAATGTGAGTGAACTATTGATTCAGGCTATTAGATCGAATTCGATAATTGTTTAATGTTTCGAGGTAGAATTTGTGTACCAAAGAATTCCGAGCTTTTTCAAAAAATTCTACATGAAGTACACAGTGGTTGTTTATCAGTTCACCCAGGGAGTACTAAAATGTACAATAATTTGAAATTGTTGTACTGGTGGTCAGGCATGAAATGAGACATTTCAAAGTTTGTGTCGAGATGCTTGGTTTGTCAGCAAGTCAAAGCCGAACATCAAGTGCCTTCGAGACTACTACAGCTGGTGATGATACCAGAGTGGAAATAGGATAGAGTTACGATGGATTTCGTATCAAGATTACCTTTATCTCTGAAAAAGAAAGATGTTATCTAGGTTGTTGTTGATAGACTGACTAAATCGAAACATTTCATTTCGATACGTGTAGACTTTTCGCTCGATAGATTAGCTGAATTTTACATCTATGAGATTGTTAGATGGCACGGGGTGCCAGCTTCTATTATTTCAGATAGAGATTAAAGGTTTACATCACGATTTTGGAAGAAATTGCAAGAAGCTTTGTGTACGCGGTTGCATTTTAGTTCTACTTTTCATTCTCAAACTGACGGCCAATCTAAGAGAGTGATTCAGATTCTCGAAGACATGATTCATTGTTGTGGTTTGGAGTTTGAGGGCAACTTGGAAAAATATTTACCATTGGTTGAATTCGTGTATAACAATAGTTTCCAATCAAGTATAAAGATGGCACCGTATGAAGCATTGTATGATCGCAAATTCTTAACTCTGTTGTATTGGACTGAGCTTAGTGAGAAAAAGATTCACGGGGTTGAGTTGGTTAAAGAGATTGAAGATAAAGTGAAAGTAATTTGTGACAATTTGAAAGTAGCTTCGGATTGACAGAAATCATATGCAAATTTGAAACGTAAAGTTAATGAATTTCAAATCAACAAGAGAGTGGTTTTTAAAGTATCTAGTGGAAAAAGATTCTTCGTTTTGGTCGCAAAGGAAAATTGAGTTTGTGATTTATCGGGCCATATGAAATTATTGAAAGAATAGGGTATATCGACTAGCTTTACCATCAGAGTTAGAAAAGGTACACAATGTATTTCATGTGTCGATGTTACGTCGATATAGATCAAATCTGTCACACATAATTTCTTTGACAGAGATTGAAATTCAGCCTGATATGATGTATAACGAAGAACCGATTAGAATTCTAGCTCGAGAGATTAAAGAGTTAATCAATAAAAGTATAGCTGTAACACCCGTAACCCGCATCCGTCATTGGAACAGGGTTTTGGAGCATTCCTAGAACTTTCAAAACATTTTACAAATAATTTATGTAAATTACTATTCATTAATCAAGACCGTTCAAAACGTCCCTTAATTGGACCCTCGAGGCCCAATATGAACATTAAAGTCAAGTCAAGACTTAATCGAGAACTCTAAAAACTTTTCGCAACATTTCAAAATTTTTCCAAGGTGCAAGGCTCACATGCCCGTGTGGTCTAAGGGACATGCCCGTGTGTCCCTAAGACACGCCCGTGCTATAGGTCGTGTTTGACCCCGTGTAACTCTCTAGCTTGTACAGACAGCCATGCCACACGCCCGAGTGCTAGGCCGTGTGGTTAATTAATTTAATTCAAAATTATCTGCAGGTTTAACACGGCCAAGACACATGCCCATGTTCTAGGCTGTGTGGCACACATGGCTGAGACACACGCCCGTGTCTCTGCCCGTGTGCTCAATTCTAAGCATTTTGTTTGTCAAAATTTAGGTGCAGGGGACACACAACCTGACTACACGCCCATGTACTCGGCCGTGTGTCACACACCGTCTATGTGACAGCCCAAAATTGACCCTAGTCGGGAAGTGGTTTCGGGACCACTAAACCGAGTCACCGAAATGTTTGAACGTAATATTTATTGTCTAGAATATGTATTTACGAATGTGTGAAAATTTCAAGCTTCGGTTTAGTCGATTGCATGTGAATTCAGTTAGTAGGACTTGTATGTCACTTTTGAAAAATGATAGGCTAATCTATAAGGACCTAATAGTACATGTAGTCAAAAGGAGGACTTGCATGTCAAAACCCCCCAAGTGCTAGTGGCCGCCATGACAAGGAAGCATGGGCAAGACATGTCATGAAACATGTTGGGTGAGTGTTTTATGTTGAAATAAATAAAATAAGGTGCATGAGTAATAACAAAAAAAAAGTGTGTGTGTGAAGGCTTTCCTCCCTCCCCATTGCCGCAAGTGAGAAAGAAAACAAAAAAAAAAAAGCTTTGTTCATCTTTTTTTTCATCCTTTGGCCGAAAATCTCAAGGGAGAAGAGAGGGTCCTTGCTCATGGTTGGTTTGGAATAGGTTGGCCATCCTTGTAGCTAGATTAAGGTATGTTTAATATGGTGCCATGAGATTCATGCATGTTCTTAGTTGCTAGTTTTAGTTCTAATTAGTCCATGATTCAAAACCTTGCTATGTCATGGGGATGATAGTATGAAATGAAAATTTGAGATAAGTAAGGTTACATTTGATTTGGTAAAATCAGCCATATGGGTGTATATGTTTGTAAAAATATATTTTTTTTGTTAACTCCTTACAATCGGTTGTAGGAGTAATATTGGCTTATAAGGTTGAGTTGATTCATGATGTTGTATGTTAGGATTAAAATACTTGAGACTAGATTAGCTTAATGGTGACCATGCATTCGCCTTGAAGCATTAAACAAATGTTGGTTGAGATTTTGATATTTTGAACAAAGATAGTTGTGAAATGGGGTGAAAACCATTAAGTTATACACATAAAAATCCAGCAAGAAGATTAAACTACTAAATGTATTCATTTTAGATCAAGACATCAAAGAGGAGAACCAAGCAAAGGCAAAGCAAAGATAATCGAGTAGTAGATTGGGAATCATTTCATCCGATATAAGGTAAGTCATTAAGCACTTATTTTGTACTAATTTAAAGGGTCGTAATGTCCAAGTAATGATGCTGAATGAAATGGTAGAATATATATATAAACATGTATGTATGTGGTGATAAAATATTGAATTGAAAGAAAAGAGGTGAGATGTATTGAATGATCGGTTTCGCACTAAGTGTGCGGTGTAAACATTTATAATCACAAATTGGCACTAAGTGTGCGGGTTCAAATTATACAGCACTAAGTGTGCAAGTTTGATTATATAGCACTAAGTGTGCGAGTTCGACTATTAAGCACTAAGTGTGCGGGCTTATTGCACATCCTCTAATAAACGTACATGTTCTATGTGCGCTGCCTTACCGAGTCAATCATGGACAGCGATGCGAGTAAACACCTTGAGCTCATGAGGAATGGACATTATATTTATATTTGGAATTTTGGTTTGGTAAGTCTTGATCTATGTGGTGATTATGCTCGAAAATAAATGCATGCAATGTCATATGGCGTAATGTATGAAATATCAAGTAGGGCTTGGTATGTGACCAAACCGAAATGCCTAAAGAATTATAGTACCGTTTGGGGTGTGGATGGAGGATTTTAATCCGCATTAATTATTTTCTTTTATGGTATATTATTACTGAACGGCAATATAATGCTTATGGCTTACTGAGTTATATACTCACCCGGTGTTTGCTTGTCGCCATTTTAGGTTTCTCGAGACTCGTCCTTTTTGCGTGCTCGTGATCGTCATTGAGTCATCACACCGCTAGCAACTTTTGGTATTTTTTTGTGTAGTCGGTTTAGGAGAACATTTTGGCATGTATAGGCTAATATGCTTTGTTGAACTTTGGTATGTAAACTTTTAGCCATGCGAAAATGGCATAAATGCTCGGTTGGATTTAGTTCTCAAATGTTAAGTCACAAGTCTTGGTAATTCGATTTCCATGCCTTATGCCATGGTTGATTATTTTGGTGTTAAAATGCATGTTATGGCCATAGTGTAGTAGGGAGATGTTGGATAATGATTAGCCTCTGGTATGGCTAGTCATGATCATGATTTGTGACATGTATGATGAATCACTAGTTAGATCAAAGGGAAATCATGAAATAGGCATAGTTGCTTTAGTGACAGGTGCTGGCAGCAGCAGTAATGTGAGATTGAAAAATCACTAAAAATATTAGGAATGGTATTAAATAGTAAATAAATTATGTAAATGTACCTTGATGAATCTAATTTTATATAGAAGAAACGAAATGGTCATATGAGTTATAAGTTAACAGATATTAAAGTTCTTGTGAAACAGGGCCAGAACGGTTTATGGATCCCCTGTCCCGACTTTGGAAAATCATTGTAAATTAACCAGAGATAATTAGGAGTCATGCCATATATGTGTAGATTCCTCTCTGAGTCTAGTTTCTATAGAAACAAACGGTATCAGTATTGAATCCCTGTACAGGGAGATATCCAATTCGTAATGCACAAAGGTCAGTGTAGTCGATCCCTGCAACAGGGGAGAATTTAACTAATAAAATGTACTAATTGGCTTGACCAAAAATTCTAGAAAAAAATATATAGATGGAAATATGAGTCTAGTTTCAGGGAAAAATTGCGAAACTGATTTTCGAGTTGTAAAACTCAAGTTATGAATTTTGGAGCGACTAGTACACAGATTGGCAGCTTGTCGGAAACTCTCAATAAGTGGGTTGAAGTCATTAACACCTCGTGTTCGACTCGTGACGGTCTCGGGTTCGGGTGTTACATTTTATTGGTATCAGAGCTATGGTTTAGTCGGTTCTAGGACTACCATAGCGCGTATGAGTCTAGCTATACATGCCATAATGTTAATGTTTAAATGTGTGATGACTTCGACGGTTAAAATTTTTGTTTTGATTAGTAAATGGATCCCGTGTAGAGAGAACCTTGGCGGATGACGTTGAAAGTGTAGCGATCGCTCTGCACAAGGGACGCCGCTGTTGAACCTCACCATCTGCGAATAATCAAGGTGAGGAGGCAAAACAAGCCTTCTTTACCATGATGAACGAGTGGGTAGCGCAATACGCCGAACCAATCCGGCTGTCCAACAATTCCCGAATTTAAATAATCCACCCCAAGGGCTGTAATGCCATCGCCATCGATCCTATGAGGCCGAGTAAGCCACCAGAGACTTGATTAGAAAGCGGGGCTGAGGAGTTTAAGGCCATAGTTACCGATGATGCCGAAAGAGCCGAAGTTCGCTTGATAACACCATTCGGTGTTTGATGAACTGTCATGCACACCCGATGAATGTCTAAAGTGTGCTATATCCTTGTTGAGAGACTCAGCTTACTATTGGTGGAGGACTTTGATCTCTATAGTCCCAAACGAGCGAGTTACTTGGGATTTCTTTCAAACAAATTTGAAAGAAGTATATTAGTCAACGGTTCATCGATCGAAGCGTAAGGAATTCTTGGAACTCAAGCAAGGCCGTATGACAAGATTCTAATCTGAACATGAGTTCGTAAGACTTAGTCGGTATGCTCGGGAGTGTGTGGTCGATGAGGTTGCTATGTGCAAAAGATTTGAAGAAGGATTGAATGAAGATTTAAAACTACTAGTGGGTATTTTGGAGATAAAGGAGTTCGTGACGCTGGTCGAACGAGCCTGCAAGGCGGAAGAACTTGGAAAGGAGAAGAAGAAGGCTGAATTTGAAGCTAAAGACTATCGTAAGAGATTGATGGGTAAAGCTCCATTCTCGACTGTAAAGAAGTTCAGGGAGGACACTAATAAATCGAGGACGACTGCGGGAATTTCCATTAGAGCACGACCATCGACGGACTCCCGAGCTACTTCGATGGCTAGTGTGGGCAATAATCGTCAAGAGAGACCTGAATGCCCCCAATGTGGAAGACGACACCTAGGTGAATGTTGGGGTAAGTCTGTTAACCGGGCCTATTACGGATGTGGTTCGAAGGACCACTTCATTAGAGATTGCACGGAGCTAGATGAGAAGAATAAGATGCAAGGTGCAAGATCGAGTGGGGCGATACTAGAGGTAGACCCCGAGGATTTCGTGGAGGTAGGGTGGTAATCGAGAGGAGCCACCGACACTACTGTTCAATCCGAGACCCGTGCTCTGCTAGAGCATATGCCATCCGCGCACGAGAGGAGGCATCCTCCCCGACGTTATCACCGGTACTTTTACTCTCTTTGATACTAGTGTGATTGCATTGATTGACCCCGCTCTACTCATTCATATGTATGTGAAACTTTAGCATCCAATGACTCTACCGTTGAGTCTCTCGAGTTCGTAATTCGAGTGTCAAACCCTTTGGGTCAATACGCATTGTTGATAAAGTGTGCAAGAGATGCCCCTAATAATTCGAGAATCCTGCTTTCCTACCGATCCGATGCTTCTACCATTTGATGAATTCGATGTTATTCTTGGTATGGATTGGCTAATCAGACATGATGCAAAGGTGGACGCAAAAGGAAAACCATTGATTTGAGGAGTGCAAATAATGAGGTAGTCCGAGTCGAGTCTCATGATTTAAAAGGAGTGCCGCGATAATATCTTCTATGACCGCCGGAGATATGAGAAAAGGGTGTGAAACATACCTTGCGTATGTGTTTGAAAGTAAAGAGACGGAAAAAACTCGAATCGGTACCAAGTGGTTTGTGAGTATTCAGATGTTTTTCCGGAGGAGTTACCGGGATTGCCACCGGTTCGAGAAGTGGAATTCGGCATCGAAATTGTACCGGGTACTACGCCGATCTCAATAGCTCCGTATCGTATGGCATTAACGGAGTTAAAGGAATTGAAGGTCCAATTGCGTGAATTGACGGATAGAGGTTTCGCTCGACCGAGTTTTTCTCCATGGGGCGCACCAAGATTGTTTGTGAAAAAGAAGGACGGAAGCATGAGGTTGTGCATCGACTATCGTCAACTCAATAAAGTGATGATAAAGAATAAATATCCGCTGCCACGAATTGACGATTTGTTTGATCAATTAAAGGGAGCCTCGGTGTTTTCAAAGATAGATTTGAGGTCGGGGTACTATCAGTTGAGGGTCCGAGAATCGGACATACCCAAAACCGCTTTTAGAACGAGGTACGGTCACTACGAATTCTTGGTGATGCCGTTTGGGCTCACTAATGCCCCTGCGGTGTTTATGGATTTAATGAATAGAATTTTTAGGCCATACTTGGATCGGTTCGTAGTTGTATTTATCGATGACATTTTGGTCTATTCGAGAGATGAAACCGAACATGCTGAACACCTGAGGCTAGTGTTGCAAATCTTACGAGATAAGCGATTATACGCAAAGTTCAAGAATGTGAATTTTGGTTGAAAGAGGTTAGCTTTTGGGGCACGTGGTGTCCGTGATCGGTGTCGGGTGGACCCGAACAAAATTTCGCCATAGTCGATTGGAAACCACCAAGGAATGTTACCGGTTAGAGCTTTTGGGGCTTGCTTGGTTATTACCGACGATTTGTAAAAGGTTTCTCGACGATAGCCACGCCAATGACGAAGCTACTCCAAAAGGATGTTAAGTTCGAATGGACGGAGAAATGTCAGAAAAGTTTCGATCAACTGAAAGCTTATTTGACTGAAGCCCCAATTCTAGTGCAACCCGAATCGGGCAAAGAGTTTGTCATTTATAGTGACGCATCCCTACTTGGGTTGGGTTGCGATTGATGCAAGAAGGGCGAGTTGTGGCCTATCGTCGAGACAATTAAAGCCACATGAGAAAAATTATCCGACCCATGATCTCGAATTGGTCGCCATCGATTCGCTTTAAAGATATGGCGACATTACTTATTTGGTGAGAAGTGCCATGTGTATTCGGATCACAAAAGTCTCAAATATTTGATGACTCAAAGAGACTTAAATCTGCGACAAAGACGTTGGCTCGAGCTGTTAAAGGATTATGAGTTGGTCATTGACTATCACCCGGGAAAGGCTAATGTGGTTGCGGATGCCTTAAGTCGTAAATCACTATTTGCATTGCGAAGCGATGAATGTACACTTGTCTGTTCTACCCGACAATGTGTTAGTAGCTGAATTGAAAGCCAAACCATTATTGATACGTCAAATTCGTGAAGCTCAGAAAGTCGACGATGAGTTGGTTGCAAAACGGGATGAGTGTGTTCCGAACAAGGAATCGAATTTCAGATTGACGACCATGATTGGTTGACGCTCAAGGGTCGATTATGTATTCCAAGGAATTCGAACTTGTTTCGATGATTTTGAACGAGGCTCACAAGAGTCGAATGTCAATCCACCCGGGAGTACGAAAATGTACAACGACACGAGACACCGCTTTGGTGGCATGGTATGAAACGAGACATTTCCAACTTTGTTTCAAGTGCTTAGTATGTCGCAAGTAAAGGCGGAACATCAAGTGCCCACGGGTTTGCTTCACCAATCATGATACCGAATGGAAATGGGAACGAGTCACGATGGATTTTGTATCCGGCTTGCCGTTGTCGGCAAGCAAGAAAGATGCAATTTGGGTCGTCGTTGATAGATTGACTAAGTCGGCTCACTTTATCCCCGTACGTACGGATTTTTCATTGGATAAGCTAGCTGAATTGTATGTTTCTCAGATTGTGAGATTACACGGGGTACCGATTTCTATTGTGTCGGACAGAGATCCGAGATTCACCTCACGATTTTGGAAGAAATTGCAAGAAGCTTTGGGTACCAAGCTGCATTTTAGCACCGCTTTTCATCCCCAAACCGATGGTCAATCTGAGCGGATAATTCAGATACTTGAGGATATGTTGAGATGTTGCATCCTCGAGTTTAATGGTTCATGGGAACGGTATTTACCCTTGACTGAATTCGCTTACAACAATAGTTTTCAGTCAAGCATTAAGATGGCGCCTTACGAGGTTTTGTATGGTCGTAAATGCCGTACACCATTGTTTTGGACTGAGCTCGGTGAAAGCAAAATTTTCGGGGTGGATTTGATTAGAGATGCTGAGCAAAAAGTTCGAGTAATTCGTGAAAGTTTGAAGGCTGCTTCGAATCGTCAGAAGTCGTACGCGGATTTAGAACGAAGAGATATTGAGTATCAGGTGGGAGACAAAGTGTTTCTTAAGGTATCACCCTGGAAAAAGATACTCAGATTTGGCCGTAAGGGCAAATTGAGTCCGAGATTCATTGGGGCATATGAGATCTCCGAACGAGTCGGCCCAGTAGCGTATAGGTTGCTTTTACCCCCTGAACTCGAAAGGATCCACAACGTTTTCCATGTTTCGATGCTTCGACGTTACCGATCCGATCCTTCGCATGTAATGAACCCCTCCGAGATTGAAATTCAAGCCGATATGAGTTATGAAGAAGAACCGATTCGTATCCTAGCTCGTGAAGTGAAGGAGTTGCGAAACAAAAGGGTTCTGTTAGTAAAAGTGTTATGGCTCAAACACGGATGGAAGAAGCTACTTGGGAACCCGAGAATTCTATGAAAGAGCGTTACCCAAACACATTTATCGTAAGATTTTCGGGGACGAAAATTCCTTAAGTGGGGAGAGTTGTGACAGCCCAAAATTGACCCTAGTCGGAAGTGGTTTGGGACCACTAAACCGAGTCACCAAATGTTTGAACGTAATATTTATTGTCTAGAATATGTATTTACGAATGTGTGAAAATTTCAAGCTTCGGTTTAGTCGATTGCATGTGAATTCAGTTAGTAGGACTTGTATGTCACTTTTGAAAATGATAGGCTAATCTATAAGGACCTAATAGTACATGTAGTCAAAAGGAGGACTTGCATGTCAAAATCCCCCAAGTGCTAGTGGCCGGCCATGACAAGGAAGCATGGGCAAGACATGTCATGAAACATGTTGGGTGAGTGTTTTATGTTGAAATAAATAAAATAAGGTGCATGAGTAATAAAAAAAAAGTGTGTGTGTGAAGGCTTTCCCTCCCTCCCCATTGCCGCAAGTGAGAAAGAAAAACAAAAAAAAAAAAAAAAAAAAACTTTGTTCATCTTTTTTTTCATCCTTTTGGCCGAAAATCTCAAGGGAGAAGAGAGGGGTCCTTGCTCATGGTTGGTTTGGAATAGGTTGGCCATCCTTGTAGCTAGATTAAGGTATGTTTAATATGGTGCCATGAGATTCATGCATGTTCTTAGTTGCTAGTCTTAGTTCTAATTAGTCCATGATTCAAAACCTTGCTATGTCATGGGGATGATAGTATGAAATGAAAATTTGAGATAAGTAAGGTTAAATTTGATTTGGTAAAATCGGCCATATGGGTGTATATGTTTGTAAAAATATATTTTTTTTGTTAACTCCTTACAATCGGTTGTAGGAGTAATATTGGCTTATAAGGTTGAGTTGATTCATGATGTTGTATGTTAGGATTAAAATACTTGAGACTAGATTAGCTTAATGGTGACCATGCATTCGGCCTTGAAGCATTAAACAAATGTTGGTTGAGATTTTGATATTTTGAACAAAGATAGTTGTGAAATGGGGTGAAAACCATTAAGTTATACACATAAAAATCCAGCAAGAAGATTAAACTACTAAATGTATTCATTTTAGATCAAGACATCAAAGAGGGAGAACCAAGCAAAGGCAAAGCAAAGATAATCGAGTAGTAGATTGGGAATCATTTCATCCGATATAAGGTAAGTCATTAAGCACTTATTTTGTACTAATTTAAAGGGTCGTAATGTCCAAGTAATGATGCTGAATGAAATGGTAGAATATATATATAAACATGTATGTATGTGGTGATAAAAATATTGAATTGAAAGAAAAGAGGTGAGATGTATTGAATGATCGGTTTGCACTAAGTGTGCGGGTGTAAACATTTATAATCACAAATTGGCACTAAGTGTGCGGGTTCAAATTATACAGCACTAAGTGTGCAAGTTTGATTATATAGCACTAAGTGTGCGAGTTCGACTATTAAGCACTAAGTGTGCGGGCTTATTGCACATCCTCTAATAAACGTACATGTTCTATGTGCGCGGCCTTACCGAGTCAATCATGGACAGCGGTACGAGTAAACACCTTGAGCTCATGAGGAATGGACATTATATTTATATTTGGAATTTTGGTTTGGTAAGTCTTGATCTATGTGGTGATTATGCTCGAAAATAAATGCATGCAATGTCATATGGCGTAATGTATGAAATATCAAGTAGGGCTTGGTATGTGACCAAACCGAAATGCCTAAAGAATTATAGTACCGTTTGGGGTGTGGATGGAGGATTTTAATCCGCATTAATTATTTTCTTTTATGGTATATTATTACTGAACGGCAATATAATGCTTATGGCTTACTGAGTTATATACTCACCCGGTGTTTGCTTGTCGCCATTTTAGGTTTCTCGGACTCGTCCTTTTTATGCGTGCTCGTGATCGTCATTGGAGTCATCACACCGGCTAGCAACTTTTGGTATTTTTTTTGTGTAGTCGGTTTAGGAGAACATTTTGGCATGTATAGGCTAATATGCTTTGTTGAACTTTGGTATGTAAACTTTTAGCCATGCGAAAATGGCATAAATGCTCGGTTGGATTTAGTTCTCAAATGTTAAGTCACAAGTCTTGGTAATTCGATTTCCATGCCTTATGCCATGGTTGATTATTTTGGTGTTAAAATGCATGTTATGGCCATAGTGTAGTAGGGAGATGTTGGATAATGATTAGCCTCTGGTATGGCTAGTCATGATCATGATTTGTGACATGTATGATGAATCACTAGTTAGATCAAAGGGAAATCATGAAATAGGCATAGTTGCTTTAGTGACAGGTGCTGGCAGCAGCAGTAACGTGAGATTGAAAAATCACTAAAAATAGTAGGAATGGTATTAAATAGTAAATAAATTATTTAAATGTACCTTGATGAATCTAATTTTATATAGAAGAAACGAAATGGTCATATGAGTTATAAGTTAACAGATATTAAAGTTCTTGTGAAACAGGGCCAGAACGGTTTCTGGATCCCCTGTCCCGACTTTGGAAAATCATTGTAAATTAACCAGAGATAATTAGGAGTCATGCCATATATGTGTAGATTCTTCTCTGAGTCTAGTTTCTATAGAAACAAACGGTATCAGTATTGAAGCCCTGTACAGGGAGATATCCAATTCGTAATGCACAAAGGTCAGTGTAGTCGATCCCTGCAACAGGGGAGAATTTAACTAATAAACTGTACTAATTGGCTCGACTACAAATTCTAGAAAAAAATATGTAGATGGAAATATGAGTCTAGTTTCAGGGAAAAATTGCAAAACTGATTTTCGAGTTGTAAAACTCAAGTTATGAATTTTGGAGTGACTAGTACACAGATTGGCAGCTTGTCGGGAAACTCTCAATAAGTGGGTTGAAGTCTGTTAACACCTCGTGTTCGACTCCGGCGACGGTCTCGGGTTCGGGGTGTTACAGTCTAGACACACGTCTGTGTGTCTACCCGTGCGGACAAAATAAAGCCACTTCTAGCTTCTTTTCTCACCCAAAATTTCACCCAAGACCTGCACTTGAAACACACATCCAATACCAACCATTCCAAGCATTCAAATTAAACAATTCCATCATTCATCATGGCATACAGTTACTAGCATATGTGTTTATAAACTTACCTTGGATTAACTTAGGCATTAACATCATTTGATCGCATATACTTAACATATCAGACATGATTATATCATAATAACATACTTAATTATACCAGAATAACCATTACTAGCCATTCTACTTGCTAGATTACAAGCATCATTAACATGCAACTAATAGGCAAGTTGTCCTATACATGCCCTTATACCAAAATGATTTTACTATGTATACCCAAAATAACTAGTTGATAGTGTGACGATGCTCCAATGACCTTCCAACCTTCGTGAGCTTCCGAGCACTATAAAATAGGGAAAGTAAAACGGAGTAAGCATTACATGCTTAGTAAGATCGTATAACAAAAACTAAACTTACCAAATCCGTTATTAAACCTAAGCATACAATATCAAGTTTACCATCCATTGGCAACATTACCTAAACACATTAGTGCCACATAAATAGCCGAAGCTATCTCAATCTTATATCACATATAATGATTACTCTCAAGCTTTCTATGGGTCTGTTTACACAAGCTGACGGTCATGACAAAATTACACTGTGCTACTCACAGAAACTGACGAGAATCCGCAACACATGCCGGATAACTCAGCCACTGGTAGGACGTACGGACCAGCTGGGATTTCTCAATGCCGAATCTTCATCGAATATAACCTCAAGGTCGTATTCTCGAATAATTCAATAACAAAGCATTTAAAACACAATTATAAAATACTTATTAACATATAAACTTACCTCGAATGCAAAAATGATGAAACGAGTCAATTAGTCCAAAACCTTGTTTTTCCCCTGATCTAAATTTGAATTTCGCTTTTCTTGATCTAAATATAATCAAAATTAACTTCTTTAATTATCATTCTATCAAATTTAATCCAAAATACACACTAAGGTAACTTTACACTTTTTCCCTTAATATTTCAATTTCTTTACAATTTAGTCCTTATCTCATAAAAATAAAAGTTCATGCAATTAAGTCCCTACCCATGCTAGCCGAATTTCTCTTATTACTATAGTAGCCCATAACACCACTTTTGCACTTTACGGGATTTAGTAACAATAAAATTTCATAACAAAATTTTCACACAGTCATACTATTATATTATAGACCTTAAACTAATAATAAAATAATTATTTTAGCCCCAAATTTTTGGTCCCGAAACCACTGTTTCGATTCGACTAAAAATGGGCTGCTACATTCCCATGCAGCTTCTTCGACACTGTGACGTTGCCTGAGAACCTTAACTAATGCCATGCTTTTATTTCTCAACTCTTTAATCTCTCAAGCTAGAATTCTGATCGGTTTTTTGCTATACGTCATATCAGGATAAATTTCAATCTTTGTCGGAGAAATTACATGTGACGAATCTTATCTATATCGATGCAACATCAACACATTAAATAC
Source organism: Gossypium arboreum (assembly GCF_025698485.1). Classification (NCBI taxonomy): domain Eukaryota; kingdom Viridiplantae; phylum Streptophyta; class Magnoliopsida; order Malvales; family Malvaceae; genus Gossypium; species Gossypium arboreum. Next base: position 54,648,591 of record NC_069082.1, read on the forward strand.
ACTGTGAATCTTTCTAACTCTTACGGTAAAGCTAGTAGATATGCCACTGGAGCTATTCTTTTAGTAATCTCATACGGCCCGATAATTTGCGGACTTAACTTTCCTATCGACCAAAATGAAGAATCTTCTTCCACAAAGATACTTTCAAAAATACTTTATTGTCGATTTGAAGTTTCTTTCAAAATGTCACGAATTACTTTCACTTTCTCTTCGGTCTCTCTAACCAAATCAACCCCGTGAATTTTTTTCTCACTAAGCTCGGTCCAGTACAATGGAGTTCAGCATTTGCAACCATACAATGCTTCATACGATGCCTTCTTTATGCTCTATTGAAAACTATTGTTATACGCGAATTCAACTAACGATAAATATTTCTCCCAGTTGCCTTCAAACTCTAAAATACAGAAATGAAGCATATCTTCCAGAATTTGAATTAGTCTCTCAGACTGATTGTCGATCAATGCGGTACGAAAGTGCAACCGCTTACCCAAAACTTCTTGCAATTTCATCCAAAATCGTGATGTGAACCTTAGATCTCTATCTAAAATAATAGAAACTGGCACCCCGTGCAATCTAACGATCTTAGAGATATACAAGTCAGTTAATCTATCAAGTGAAAAGTCTGTACGTACCGAAATAAAATGTGCCAATTTCATCAAATGATCAACAATAACCCAGATAGAATCTTTCTTTTCCAGAGTTAGGAGTAATCCCGATATGAAATCCATTGTAACTCTATCCCTTTTCCACTCTGGTATCATCACTGGTTGTAGTAGACGCGAAGGCACTTGATGTTTGGCTTTAACTTGTTGACAAACTAAGCATTTCGACACAAACTCTAAAATGTGTCGTTTCAAGCTCAACCACCAGCAGAATTGTCTCAAATCATTGTACATTTTAGTACTCCCCGGATGAACAAATAAACAACCACTGTGTGCTTTGTGTAGAATTTTCTGAACAATCTTGAAATTCTTTTGTACACATATTCTATCTCAGAATATCAAACAATCATCAAATCCGATTCAATAGTCTGAATCAATAGTCTTCTCGTATTGCACTCTTGTAGCTTTCAGTTCATTATCACATTTCTTAGCTTTACAAATTTAATGAAGAAATAAAGGTTTAGCTTTTAACTCAGCTAAAATCAAACCATCATAAGTCAAGCTTAATTGTATGTTCATTGCCCGTAAAGCACACAAAGATTTTCTACTCAGAGCATCTGTGACTACATTTCCTATATTTCTAAGTGGCCTCCGTCTAGCAGTTGTGTTACTCGATCTTGCATTCTGATTTCTATCTTTCTCGAGCAACTCAGGACAATCCCGAATGAAGTGATCTTGTAAGCCACATTTAACACAACTTTTATTATTCATCCAGCAGTCTCCAAAATGTTGCCTTCCATACTATTGACACTCAGGTTTATTGTTTCTCACACTACAAACACTTGATACTGAAGTAGCTTGAGCTTTAGAACACGAGTATTGCTTTCCACGATCTCTATTTGGATATCCCACTGAAGTATTCAAACGACTATACGAATCCCGTGATTTTTTTGATGAAGAGTGATAGGGTTTACTCATTGACCTCTTTCTCGAATCTCTAACCTCAAAATCAGCTTTTCTCTTTTCTTTGCCAAGCTCCTCAGCTTTGCAAGCTTTGTCGACTAACACAACAAATTCTTTCAATTCTAAAATCCTGACCAAAAGTCTAATGTCTTTGTTCAACCTGTCTTCAAATCTCTTATACATAATTGCCTCTGTGGAAACATAGTCTCGAGCATATTTACTGAGTATCACAAACTCTCTCTCATACTCCGTCATAGACATTCGACCCTATTTCAACTCCGAAAACTCTTTTTTCTTTTGATCAATGAACCGCTGGCTGATGTATTTCTTTTTGAACTCGGCTTGAAAGAATTCCCACGTGACCCATTCTCCCGGCACTACAAATATCAAAATATTCCACCACTGATATGTAGTGTCTCTCAGAAGTGATATGTGCATTTTACACATTCAGCTGGCGTGCACGATAGTTTATCAAATACTCTGATTGTATTCTCAAGCCAGAACTTGGCTCTTTCAGGATCATCATCGACTGTAGCTTTAAACTCTTCAGCCCCATACTTTCAGATTTTATCAACAGGTAGCTTACTTAACCGTAAAGGTTTCAAAGCTTGAGGAGCTATGGGTGCTGGTTGGGGAATAGGCGGGGTGGAGGTTGCTAAGCAGTCGGATTAGTTCGGACAAACTCAGTGAACGACTCGTTCATCATTTAGAAGAAGGCTTCTTTGGCCTCTCCTCCCTGACTACCCGATAAAGGCCTTGACTCAGATTGCGCTACTTTGTGAATGAAGGCTGGTACGTTACTTTCAACATCATCAGCGATAGCTCGATTGGGATCCATTACTATAACACCCCTTAACCCATATTCGTTATCAAAGTAGGGTTACGAACCATTATCGAAACTTTCAAAATATTTTAAGATAATTAACGTAAATTAATATTCATTAACTGAGATTGTTCATATCATCCCTTAAATGGACCCTCGAGGCCCAATATGAGTATTAAAATCGAATCAGGACTTAATTGGAAACTCTAAGAATATTTCGCAACATTTCAAAAATTTTCCAAGGTACAGGACTCACCCACCCGTGTGGTCCAAGGGACATGCTTGTGTGACCCTGGGCGTGCTGCACGCCATGTTCGACCCCGTGTAACTCTCTGGGTGTGCACATAGCCATGCCACACAGCTGTGTTCTAAGCCGTGTGGTTAATTAAATTCTTTCGAAATTAGGTGCAGGTTTCACACGGCCAAGACACAAGCCCGTGTCTCTACCCATGTGCTCAATTTTCAGCATTTTGTTTTCTCGAATTTAAGGTACATAGGACACATGACCTAACCACACGCCCATGTACCAGGGCATATGTCATACACAGTCTAGACACATGCCTGTGTGTCTACCGTGTAGACAAAATAAAGCCATTCCTAGCTTCATTTCTCACCCAAAATCATACCAAATTCTTGCACCAAACTTACATCCAAATACCAACCAATCCAAGCATTGAATTCAAGCAATTTATAACATCTAATCATGATATATTGTTACATGAATTCATGCTTAAATCTCACATTTACCATATTGTGTCGACATGGGCCGCTGGATAGTGTGAGTGATCTCCGCCAAGCTTCCAATCCAATGAGCTTCCTATTTACTCTAAAACATGGAAATAAAACTAAGTAAGCATAAAATGCTTAGTAAGTTCGTATAACATGATATTTAACTTACCATTAAGTCTATTTTGAGGTAGCTATGTAAGGCATAATCAATCAATTTGACCTCAAGCCCTACACACATCCTTATTGCCTTTGTTAGTCATATATTCCATAATAACATCAAAACATATATGAGCTCAACAACAATCAAGTTTCCATGCACATATACTTTCCACAACATGTACTCATTTATCATGTATAAATCATCCCTTTATATTACAAGTATAATTTCATAATAGTTCATCTCGAGTTCAGATAATTTCATGTCAAAACTTTACTCATATCATTCGAAATATCAAGGTCACACGAGTAGTAGTACATTCAAGGTTTACAAGTCTATAATCAAGGATGAACATATATTCATCAAATAAATTCCATGTACAAATATCATCATCTCATATTTTCATATATTTATTATCATGTATCGCCATTTTAATGTATTTCAAACAGATACGTGTAATAACCCATTTCTTATTCATATCTTCTCATGTCAAGATTTTTACCCATTAAATTTATCTGAAATATTGATAGATACACAGGTACCATTTTAGAGAGTACACTCTCTAGCCACATATATAGACAATAAGATTACCAATCCAGGTTAAATATTTTTTATGACATATGCTCTAAAGAGCTTGATCTGGATTACCCGTCTAGACTAAATCCAATCCATAAAATATGCTCGAGAGGACTTATATCAGGATTACCTGTCTGAGCTAAATCCTTTCATAAATGAGGTCAATAGGATTGCTTGTCTGAGCTACATCCTGTCAGCAACAAATGCAGGACCTCATTCATTTCAGGAAATCACATATCCATTGATTTCCATTTATTCAAATGGGATTTAACATTTTCAAGCATTCTGACTTGATTTTTAATTCAACACCAGGGGACATACGGTCGTGCAACCTGACCGTGTGCCACACACAGCTGAGACACACGCCCGTGTCTTTGCCCGTGTGGACAAAAATTGTAATGCCCCAAATTTGGGCCTGGAAGTCTTAGATTTTGAGCATGGGAACAGTTAGGAAGTTGCTCATAAATATTTAGTTGTGTAAGAAAGTGACATAACTATGTATCTGCTTTAGTGGTTAAGTGTTCTGAGTGTTCTGGGAAGTGTCTGAGAAGTCTTGGGTTCAGGCCTGGGCATGTGCAAAAAGTTTTGTTTTTAAGGAGTAAACTCTTGCCTTTAGCCAGTAGGCTTATAAATAAATATGGATAAATATATGTTAGAATGAGCCTATTAGTCTAGTGGTTTAGTAGAGTGTTGTTGTTGCAAAGGGTCGAGAGTTCGAGTCTTTGCGTGAGCAAAGGATTTATTTTTTACTTGTGGTCGTGTAAGTGGTTGTGTGTTAGTAAAATTCTAATACTAGTAGGCAGTTGGAGTGGATGAGAAGTGTGGGGGATGAAGTTGCCAATTTTTAGTAAGATTTAGAGGGATTTTAATTTTTTATTTTCCTTTTTGTTTTCTCTTCTCAAAGAAATTCAGCTCCTCTTACTTTCAGGAAAAAAATTGACAATAGTTCTTCTGCCTCCCCCACTCTACTGTTCATCATTTTGCTACTTTTTTTTGTCGAAGTTTCACTGAGTTCTTTCTTCTTGTTCTCTTTTTCTATCTTTGTTCTTTTCTCCTTACCGTTCCATTACTTAAGGTTTTGCCTAAAGTAAGTCTTCCCAATTTCGATCTCCAAGTTTTGGTAAGTCTTTGTAAGTAGTTGTTTCTTTGATGACTTCCTTTTGATGTGTCTCGTACATAACATTACGGAGAAGTTTTCAAACACTCGTGGACATCAATCGAAGATTTATTTAGGTGCAAGATTCAGTCCATATTTTGAAGGTGGGAGGTTAGTTGCTTTTGGGTTGACCTTGATACGAATTCATTATGGATTGTTTTTATTAATATGATATCACGGGTTCGTAAGTACCATTGTAGGTTGATGTTGTTTTGTGTTGACTTCTCCGGCTGTTTAAGTTCAATTGTAATCACTCAGTTGTAGAAATGATTGTTAGTTCTTTTGTTTATGATAGGTTCTCTTTAGAAGACTGGTGACCTCTAATCGTCGTGTGTGTTGTGCGAAACCTATTGGTGTCGTAGAGGTAACGTTTCGGGATTTTGGCTTATGGTCTCCTCTTTTTGCGTTTTGGCAAGGATGGCTAGAGAGGACACTATATTTATGTTTAATGATCTATTTATAATGGGGGCCTAAATTGTGTTTAGGTAATTGATAATCGACTGTAGTGATTTGAGCGATGTTGAAGCAGTAAGGGAATCATTATCGTGCATTCTAGGTGTTAGGGTATTCGTGATTGCGTTCTCTACAAATAAGGTGTGTAAAACACTGCCTTTATTCGTAACTCGGCAAAAGCCGACAAATGTGACTATTATCACTACACGGGCGTTAACTCGTTCATGTGGTAAATCGAACGCATAAATGTGGACGTTTGATCGTAGAGGCCACCATGAGCGACTTCGTGGGCTTAGGCTGTCTTGGGCCATGTTAGGCTGACATAAGCCGTGTGGGCCCCACGGGTTTATGGGCCCCACGCGGGTAAACTACATGGACGTGGAGAGAATGTTGGGCTAGGCTATGTAATCTACATAGCCAACCGGTGGCTTGTTCATTCTTAAAAATTCCATACCTATGGGGCTACGGGAACCGGTCGAGGAATAGGTGGCAGTGGAGGAGGCTGGGCATTCGGATTTGTTCAAACAAATTCCGTATACCACTCATTCATCATATGGACAAAGGCTTCCATGCCCCCTTCTCCCTGACCAAATGTTGGAGGTCTACTATCAGACGGCACTGCCCCTTAAGCGGAAGCCGACGCGTTACTTTCAACGTCGTCAGCCTCAGCTCGATTGGGATCCATTTACTATGTGAAAACACAATTCAAACTTGTCAGGAGTCATCACACTGTCACAGTTCATTAATGGCATGTATAGCTAGATTCTGACACATGCTACGTTAGCTCGAGAATCAACTAAACCGTAGCTCTGATACCACTAAATGTAACACCCCTTACCCGTATTCTATGTCAGAACAAGGTAGGAGGCATTTTTGGACTTAAACATAACCAAACATACAAAATCGGGACAAAAATTTTCATACAAATTTAAAACTTCTCATTTACATTCACATCGTCCCTAAAAAGAGCCTAGGAGGCCCAAAACATGCATTGGAAGTGGTTCGGGACCAAACCGAGAACTTTGGAAAATATCATAACACTTAGAAAAATTTTCATATTTTAAGAGCCACACGCCCGTGTGGCTTGGGACATGCCCGTGTGGGCAGGCCGTGTGGTCGCACACACCCGTGTCCCTAACCCATGTGTGGTCGCACACACCCGTGTCCCTAACCCATGTAACTCTCTGTTTGTCAACCAAGAACAAATTGAAGTCATATGGCCAAGGCACACGCCCATCTACTTAGGTCATGTGGTTGATTTAATTTTCAAAATTTTTCATAAAATAGGTGCAAACTTCACACACCCAAGCCACACGCCCGTGCCTAAGGTTGTGTCATCCACATGGCTGAGATACACACCTGTGTCTCTGCCCACATGCTTAATTCTGAGCATTCTATTTTGCAACAATTAAGGTGCAGGGGACACACGGCCAGACCACACGCCCATGGGGCAAGCTGTGTGTTGTTGAAATGCCGGTGCCTCCAAGGTGCAGCGGAAAAAATAAAATAATTAAAACATTTCGGCGATCCAAACTAAGGATCCATGTGTAAGGAATGAATCGGGGTGATAAAAAGGGTTTCAAAATTACCGAAACTTCAATCTGAGTAGACAGCGACGTCTAGGCAACAGGAATGCTGAACCACTATCGAACCAAGCCGCAACCTTTTCTGATGTCGGCCTCTACGTAGTCCACCCGATTGACAATTAACGGTAGAAATCCCAGAAAACTCTTTTTAGAGAGTATTTTGCTAAACGGCTGATAGACCACATTTGTAACACCCCAAACCCGGCCCAGACGTTATGGCCGAATCTGACGTGCCACATTGGAGTTGAAAACCCACGTTCCGTTTTAGTATTTTAAAACCATATATTTTGTTAAGTTAACAAAGTGTATGGAAGCTGGGCACCAGGTAGCTATCCGAGATAGAAGAGGTGAGCCATGAAGGCTGCTTAAGTACCAAGCTCTTTGATTGGATCCAATCCTAGACATGCCCACAACCATAGCCACACTTTGTTATATCGAGTTTAAATTTGTTTAAGTGGACGTCTTTGATAAATCGATTAATCGTGGTGTTAAGATATTTTGAAAACAAATATTGCTTTGAAAACACGTCCTAAGTCTAGCCCATTTGAACAATTATCAACCAGGTTTGAAGTTATTAAAAATAAAATAATCCCGAGAAGAAATAAAAGAAAAGTTAAAAATGGCCTTATTACAACCCAAAATAAATAATAAAGGAAATTAAATGAAAACCGAAGCTTATTTAAAGGTCCAAAAGCGATCACCGTGGCCACTCTGAATCCCCTTCGGCCCAAGTCCCCATATCAAGGCTCACCGCAAGGTTAAGGAAAGGGGTGAGTTTGGAAACTCAGTGCAACAAGCCCTTTCGAGCCCAAAACAATGATGACTGTTGGGTCTAAGCCCAAATCCAATCTCAAACATGTACTGGGCCATAGGCCTTTTCATATTTCATATTTCATAACACTGGGCCAAAGCCTTTTCAAATTTCATATTATTGGGCTGAAGCCTTTACTGTAAATGGTATGGCCCATAGGCCCATTTCAATATCACATATAATGTCAATGAAAGAATGCAACCCATTTGGGGAGACTACTCAACCCACCATCCGCTACTCTCCACCCGTACCAACCAACACACCATGTGGGGATTTACTCGACCCACCCCGCCATAACTCTCCACTAGCAGCATAGCTACTTTTTCATATATCAGGAGGCCTAGCCTCTTTTTAATAACTGGGGCAAAAGCCCTTTTAATAACTGGGGCATAAGCCCTTTTGATAACTGGGGCATAAGCCCTTTTGATAACTGAGGCATAAGCCCTTTAATAACTGGGGCATAAGCCCTTTTTCACTTCCTCCATTCATATAAAACCCAACCCAATGCATTTATGATTACATCATGTGCATATCATACATGTCATGTGCATATCATACATACCATGTTTATCAAAATCCCATGTATTAAAATCATACATAAACCCTAGGGGTATAATCGTCATTTTTACCTAGGGGCAAAACGGTTATTTTCATGTTATAAGGGTAATCTTGTAATTTTACCAAAAATTAGGGTTTCCATGTTCATTAACGGTTACAAACAATTCATGGGTGCAAACAGTGATTACGGCCCATTTTTAGCGAAATCGAGTTATTGGGCCTAAAACCCTAATGGCCCTACTTAGCCGATTTTGTCATCTAGGCCTATTCAAATTATATTCCATAACGGTTTTATCGGTCTCTATGCGCAATTTAACAAGTTTCCATATTCTACCAATTTTACTCAAATGGGCCGAATGCCCATCGGCCCTATTTGACCCTCGAGGCCCAACTTACCGTGAATGCCAAAATCACGCTCTTACCTTTTCCAACCTTCCGATCATCATCTCAACGAATCTAATCGACTAATGAGCGTTATTTGCTCACAAGTCCTCGAAATGCCGAGTTTTGGCATTTCGCTTTTCGCATTTATCGCTTTAAGCTATGAAAAGGGTTCGTTACACACATTTATTTATATTCCTCGTCGAGATCTCCTATGTGATTTCTCCTATAATCAACCGTTAATAGATTAGACCATGTTAATATTAAACCAAATCGAAAACTACCTATTATCATCACTTACACATTCGGCCACCATCCACAATGGCCCTTGGGTTCATACCTTTGCCGAAGTTGATGACTAGATTTAGTCACTCCGATGATCCAAGCTTTTCACACACTCTTCGATTGGTAGCCTTTAATCCTCACTAGCACCAACAAACCAAATAACACCAAAAACCCTTTTAGCCTTAGTCGACGAGAGGGTTTTAGCTTTTCTTAAACCACAAGATACAAATGGAAAGAAGGTTGAATACTTACCAAGAGATCTACTCGTTGAAGAACGTTCCAAATACCTTCCTACCCCATATCCGTTGTGAATCCAACTTAAACGTGCGTGAAAATAGATCTAAATATTAATTCCCGAATCACTAAATTATGAAGCTTTCGCTTTTCAAAAAATATTAATCTAAGCTATTACGAGGGTTAGTACACACATTACGGGTTGAAGTTGAAACTTTTCCAAAATCAATCGCCTACGATAACCACCACCACACTCAAACTTAACTAATCCAATATCAATATATGTAAATCCTAAGCACATCACCATACTGAAACATAAGGGCATATTCGTCATTTTACCATACGAGGGTATTACGGTCACTTTACCCTACAGGGCTTTACTGGTTTTTACCTAATAGGGGTATTTTAGTCATTTCATCCTACAAGGGTGTTTTGGTAAATCTACAAACCAAGGGTATTTCAAGAATTTTGTAAACCAATGGTATTTCTATAATTTTAGAAAGTCAAGGGTATTTTGTAACTTTGTAAATCGAGGTATTTTGGTAATTTTAAAATTGAGGGTATTTGGTAATTTCACAAACCAAAGGGTATTTTGGTAATTTTACAAACTAGGGGTATTTTGGTAATTTTACAAATTGAGGGTATTTACGTAATTTTGTAAATCAAGGGTAAAATAGTAATTCTGTAAATCAAGGGTAAAATAGTAATTCTATAAATCGATGGTAAAACGATAATTTTGTAAATCGAGGGTAAAACGGTAATTCTGTAAGTCGAGGGTAAAACGAGGGTAAAATGGTAATTATGTAAATCGGGGGTAAAATGGTAATTTTGTAAATCAAGGGTAAAACAGTAATTCTATAAATCAAGGGTAAAACGGTACTTCTATAAATCGAGGGTAAAACGGTAATTATGTAAGTCGGGGGTACTTTGGTAATTTTACAAGTTGAGGGTATTTCAATAATTGATAAACTAAAGTATTCTAAACATGGATAACAATACTAATGGCTCTAAAGCCCATTCTCGGCCCAAAGGGGCCCACACGCTCGTGTGGCCCGTTTAGCCAAAATCTAGCCACAAATATTAGATTCACCTAGCCTAGCCCAATATTTACTACACAATCAAACAACTTATCCAATTGGGCCTGTAGGCCCATTAGGCCCACATGACCCCTTTCGGCCCATCGCGGCCCGAAGTAGCCATCCTACAGCTAGAGTAGTAAGAAATACACACCTGATAGGAGACTGGAGTTAATCCACGCTCCGAGCACTCTTAGTCGACGCCCAACCCAAACGAGCACGCCATACAATGAAAGGGATCACCAAGAAAGGTACATTTACTCTCTTCATGGTTCCTCTATTTAAAGCCGACTTCACAACCACTCTTATATTAGCTTCGATGTGGGATCCTCCAACATTAGAGTTTAAATTCAACACCAACTCTTGCCTTCTGTTAGCAAAATAAATGCTCCTTGCTTGCCATGCGATTCAACCCATGCCTCCCTTAGATGCTCCACACGCTACTTGCCACTAAGCCACAAGGCTTTTTGTGTCATATTTTATCCCCAATTAATTATAAGGTCTAGAGGCCAAAGTCCGTGTTCCTTTAAAAACCCAAAATAAATTGCAAGAGCCAAGGCTTGAACCCAGTGCTCCCATACAACCTTAATGACGCCACAACCACTAGACTACAAGCTTCCTTGTGTCATTTATTTAACACAATAATTTAAAACCCTCATCCAAGCATCCGTGTTTTTCACTTAATACCAAAATTTTTGCTAAAGCCCAAGTTTGAACCCAAGATTTCTCTAACACTTCTCGGGCCATTAACCACCAAAGCGGACATTTAACGTGTCATTTCATTGCACAATTAAATACCTATATACAACCTCCTTACGGACCCCCACTCAAGGCCCAATACATCTAGGCCCAAATTCGGGGTGTTACAACATTGCATATTTTCGGGCTAGTTTTTATATATCTTTTTAGGGTTTTACCTTTTCTATATATAACTCCCTCTTAATTGGTATATATTTATAACAATTTTAATTCCTTAAAATTAATCCGAACATAATAATTATCATTCAAATAAATATAATAATGTTTAACGAAAATTATAATTACATTAATTATAATAAAGATTTCAAAAAACTATATTTATTTAAACTTATATACGAACCAAATTCATATATCAATAAAATTATGTTCTGATTATGTGTACAACATCCTTGTACATATAGTATGTTCAACAATTTGATTTCCCAATTAAATTAATTCTATAATTAATTTAATTCATGTGACAACCAAGCAATATACCAACTATGTTTTACCTCGTTCATTTCAACCATAGGGTGTGACCCTATAGGTTCTTGTAACGTTAGCAGTAATATTAGAACAAATCTAATGTTACAAACAATGAGTGTCATCTAGCAATGCATCAATGCTACCTAAGTTACAAGAAGTCATGATTCGACATAACCTTTTGTGATTAGCCTTTCATGCATTAATCCTTAAGTCCTATATCTTTGGAATGGACACAAGTCATGGAATAGTCACACTTGCATATTCCATCCCATGTTTCTTGATACCTTGAGTAGACTATGATACACAAATAAGTATGACATCTCATATCAACTTATTTGAGCATGGCCATGCATTTCTAGCCTCACTCAATCAAGTGGCCTAAGATATTACTCCCATTATGTAGGAGGGACTTATCCTTTATTGATCAACTATATCCCTCAACATAGATTGTGGTATATCCAACATCAGTCTTTATAGAACAACCAGTTACGATGTTTGTTTGACTGTATCAAAATATACAACTCACGATGTTGGGATAAAGATGATCTCAAGTATGAGGATCATATACATATTAATCACTATGAGTAGTGTTGTGACAATTACATAATAATCCAAGAAACAACCTCGTAGCGGGTCAGTCCAATATGTTGTTCTCTAACACACATATTCATGCATTGATTCTGACACTCCATATCAATGTCAACTCTTTATCATCAATCAACTACATGTTAGTCTTAATGCATTATTATTGTCCTAGCCAACAATACGACAAAGTTATGACGAGCGTAAAATCCCTGTTGAACCTTAGGAATAGATAGGATACAAATGTCATGGCATTAGGGTTACTGAGACTATGTGTAAGACCATATATGAGATATGGAATCAATGTGAAATTTTGTGTAAGACCATATTTGGGATATGGCATCGATATGAGATTTCGTGTAAGACCATACCTGGGCTATTGGCATCGATATGAGATCCCATGTAAGACCATATTTGGGATATGGCATTGGTATGATATTATGTGTACAGGACTCCAGAGTATCCTTAGTATTCCAAGTGGTTCAATGGGTAATTTAACGAGTATGTCGAAGATGAATTGAGTGTAAATCAAATTTGAGATGATTCAGGTATGTACATAAAACTCATATGAAATGAACTCGTTATGTGATGAATCCCTTGGTAAGGTTGTGATTGAGTAAATTTGATTATGAGATTCATAATGACATTATGTTAAATTACTTCAAGTTAATTGCATGTTAAATAAGAGTTTATAATGCTTATTATTTGCATGGGAACTTACTAAGCTACATAGCTTACTCCATTTCTTTTCCCTTGTCTTATAGTGTCACCAAGCCAACTTGGGGATCGGAGATTGTTGGAGATCCAGTTACATTATCAACTTAATATTTTGGGTACCAATGATTTCAATATTCTAAGTCATGGCATGTATAGGGACTTAGTTATTTTTTTATGTGCCATAATTGAATTGGTCTAATGTGTTGGCCTATATTGGTTGAAAATTCATTTCTAAATGGCCATATGGCATTGACTTATATTGGTTTAAGTATTTATATGCATATGATGATGTTTTCACGGATGTGGACATTTGCATGGTTTAAGTTGATAAGTATGTAATGTTTGTAGGTGATAAATGGTAGTATGTGAATGATGTGTGGATGTCTTGTTTATGGCTAATTTGGTTGAATGTATATACTTGGAATGGTGTTATGTTTCGTTGTGTAGGTTTGTGCATGGAAGGGTGACAAAATGGCTTGGAAAATAGCCTTATTTTTGTCCACACGAGTAGACACACGAACGTGTGTCTAGGCCGTGTGTGACACATTTAAGTATGCCCAAAGATCAATCACGGGATGGTTGTAATAACATACTTGGTTTATCATGTTTATTAACATAAGGCGTTGCCATTATTATTTCAGTTTCTTTTCTGTGTGCATAAATAAACTGTTTTATAATAATGTCCTGAGAATAATATAATTATTCTTAAAAGATCCTTAGTCAAGTATTATTGTTGGCTAGGACAATAATAATGCATTAAAACTAACATGTAGTTGATTGATGATAAAGAGTTGTCATTGATATGGAGTGTCAGAATCAGTGCATGAATATGTGTGTTAGAGAACAACATATTGAACTGACCCACTATGAGGTTGTTTCTTGGATTATTATGTAATTGTCACGCCATTACTCATAGTGATTAATATATATATGATCCTCATACTTGAGATCATCTTTATCCCAACATCGTGAGTTGTATATTTTGATACAGTCAAACAAACATCGTAACTGGTTGTTCTATAAAGACTGATGTTGGATATACCACAATCTATGTTGAGGGATATAGTTGATCAATAAAGGATAAGTCCCTCCTACATAATGGGAGTAATATCTCAGGCCACTTGATTGAGTGAGGCTAGAAATGCATGGCCATGCTCAAATAAGTTGATATGAGATGTCATACTTATTTGTGTATCATAGTCTACTCAAGGTATCAAGAAACATGGGATGGACTATGCAAGTGTGACTATTCCATGACTTGTGTCCATTCCAAAGATATAGGACTTAAGGATTAATGCATGAAAGGTTAATCACAAAAGGTTATGTCGAATCATGACTTCTTGTAACTTAGGTAGCATTGATGCATTGCTAGATGACACTCATTGTTCGTAACATTAGATTCGTTCTAATATTACTGCTAACGTTACAAGAACCTATAGGGTCACATCCTATGGTTGAAATGAACGAGGTAAAACATAGTTGGTATATTGCTTGGTTGTCACATGAATTAAATTAATTATAGAATTAATTTAATTGGGAAATCAAATTGTTGAACATACTATATGTACAAGGATGTTGTACACATAATCAGAACATAATTTTATTGATATATGAATTTAGTTCGTATATAAGTTTAAATAAATATAGTTTACTGAAATCTTTATTATAATTAATGTAATTATAATTTTTCGGTTAAACATTATTATATTTATTTGAATGATAATTATTATGTTCGGATTAATTTTAATGAATTAAAATTCGTTATAAATATATACCAATTAAGAGGGACTTATATATAGAAAGGGTAAAAACCCTAAAAAGATATAATAAAACTTGCCTGAAAATATGCAATGTGGTCTAGCAGCCGTTTAGCAAAATACTCTCTGAAAATAGTTTTCTGGGATTTCTACCGTTCATTGTCAATCGGGTGGACTACGTAGAGGCCGACATCGGAAAAGGTTGCGGCTTGGTTCGATAGTGGTTCAGCATTCCTGTTGCCTAGGCGTCGCTGTCTACTCAGATTGAAGTTTCGGTAATTTCGAAACCCTTTTTATCACCCCAATTCGTTCCTTACGCATGGATCCTTGGTTTGGATCGCCAAAATGTTTTAATTATTTTATTTTTTCCGCTGCGCCTTGGAGGCACCGGCGTTCCAATAGTGGTATTAGAGCCACTTGTGTGATACAGACTCAGGTTTAAATACTTGGGTTATGCAATTGTATGAGATGCATGTTTTAGTTTTATTATGTTTTTCTGTTTAAATCGTTTAAGCAGAATCTGATGATTGTTCCTTTCGATAAGTGATTAAATGTTAATCATGATGTTATGGCCTATTCGGTTTTATGTTTTTACTATTAACTTTAAGAAATCTATGATAAAGCAGGGGTGGCATTTACAATTTCCAGTAACAGATTATTGGCCAGTGGAACAAGGGTTGTTCCGGCATGAAACCTCAAGGATTAAAATCCTAAAAACATGATTATGTTGCTAAAAGTTATCAAATCGTGAGGTTTCATTTGACTGGGGTTCGTAGTTAAATGCTGCAGGCTCGCCTACTGCACCACAGTCCCCCGCCTTCAAATCCCCATCATCTTCCAGTATGTTTTGTAATAAATAAAACTTAATAGGCCATAAAAAGGTTGAAAGGATATTTTAATATTTCACTTGACAAAAACGTTGAATGATATATGCTATTTTTGAAATGCTCGGTGTTTGAAATGCATAGTTATAGCATGATGACCCATTTGATAAAACGTTGTAATTTTATAAATACGGCCTGCGTGCCGTGCCTTACTACCATTCTTTTGTATTTCTCTTCTCATCTTACTCCCTTGTATGTAAAACGAGTTTCTAAATTTTGTAATTTGTAAAAGCTGCTGTGGACTAGACGAGAAGGAAGATGGGCCGACTAGTGTGGATCGACAGCTTGTGAAACGGCTGACACCTTTAGGTTCCCTTTTGGTTCTCCCATTGGCTTGGGTTGAACCACCATAGTTTATGTGCTATAACTATTGCATTTATTTATTGCTTTACTTACTCATGTATGAGATGCTATGGATGTCTAAAGCATGCAAATTTGGTAATAATAAACCCTATTAATTGATGAGATCAATTAAAAGATTAAATGGACTAAAGTAGACCATAATTGGTGAGATGTAACACTCTAATAAAATCCCTCTATTAAAATATTAAGTCAACATGGCCTTCCAATTTATGCCCTCGTTAAGGCCTCGATCAATACTATGTAGGTTTTGCCAAAAGCGAAGTACTAGATTTATGTTAAATGCGAAGAATAAACAAGTGATATTCGCTGGTTAAAAATTGGTTAATGACTTAACTAGGTTACTCTAATAGGATTAGAAACCTAGAGGCAAGTAATTTGGATAAATCATAAGATGATTAGAACAAGAGTTGTTCACCAAATTGTAGGAGTTACATATGATGTAATTAGCAAGTGTTGCTTACCTAAATAACCATAATCTTGAGAGTAAAGCCAAAGTTGACTTAAGAGGAGGTGAAATATGGATCCTTAACCCACTAGAAATACTTTCAAGAAAGTCTTTCTAAAATTAATATATGAGGGTTATTAATTTTGAAATAAAATAGTGGGAACATCATTTAATAAAGTCCTTTTAATGATTGATATAAACTCGGTAAATTTATTCACACGCATATTTTATTGTTGTAGATATATTATGGCTGCAAACACTAATACACTCTCATTACGATCGGTCCTTGAGAAGGAAAAACTGAATGGTTTGAATTTTCTTGACTGGTTTCGTAACTTGAGGGTTGTCCTCAAACAAGAACGGAAATTATATGTCATTAAAAAATCACTTCCTGATGAACCACCAGCTAATGCCTTGAGGGCTGATAAAGATGCTTACAAGAAGCATCTCGATGAAATGGTAGACGTTGGATGTCTTATGCTTTCCACTATGAATCCTGAGCTTCAAAAGCAACATGAGGATATGGTTGCTTACGATATGATCGAGCACCTGAAAGAACTATATGAAGGGCAAGCAAGGCAAGAGAGGTTCGATATCTCTAAGGCCCTATTCCAATGTAAGCTGGCTGAAGGAAGCCCAATAGGACCTCATGTTCTTAAGATGATTGGTTATATTGAAAGCCTATCTAAGCTTGGGTTTCCATTGAGCCAAGAGTTGGCCACTGATGTTATTCTGCAATCATTGCCGGATAGTTACAGCTAGTTTGTCCTCAATTTCAATATGAATGAAATTGACAAGACTCTGCGTATGTTGCGAACTGTTGAAGGCAACATTAAAAAGATTGGACCCAAGCCCATACTGATGGTCTGTAACAACAAGGGCAAGGGAAAGGCTAAAGTCCTAACAAAGCCCAAAGGCAAAGGTAAGCCCAATCTTGGAAAGGGAAAGGCTACACTGAAACCTAAAGGTGGGGTGTCTAAGGAAGGAAACTGTTTTCATTGTGGTGTGACTGGACATTGGAAGCGGAACTGCCCTGTCTATCTTGAGGAAATCAAGAAGGCCAAAGCAAGCGGAATGTCTGCTTCAGGTATTTACGTTATTGATATTAATTTATCAACTACTACTTCTTGGGTATTAGATACTAGTTGTGGTTCTCATATTTGTACTTCTGTACAGGAACTACAAAGGAGTAGGACTTTGGCTAGAAGAGATGTGGACCTGCGAGTTGGAAATGGAGCAAGAGTTGTTGCATTAGCTGTGGGAACATATACTTTATCTTTGCCTAGTGGACTTGGTTTAATTTTAGAGGATTGTTATTTTGTGCCCAGTTTGACTAAAAACATTATTTCAATTTCTTGTTTAGACAAAATTGGTTTTGAGATAATAATTAAGAATAATTGTTGTTCCTTTTATCTCAATAATGTTTTCTATGGTTCAGCACAATTGATTAATGGCCTCTATATTTTAGATCAAATGAATCCCATTTACAACATAAATACTAAAAGATCTAAAATAAATGACTCAAATCAAACTTATCTTTGGCATTGTCGTTTGGGCCACATAAGTGAGAAACGAATATCCAAACTCCATGAAGATGGTCTCTTGGATTCATTTGTTTTTGAACAATTTGAAGTATGTGAATCTTGCTTATTAGGAAAAATGACTAAATCTCCTTTTACTGGTAAAAGTGAACGAGCTAGTGATTTATTGGGCTTAATACATTCAGATATATGTGGACCAATAAATACACAAGCCAGAGGTGGATTTCACTACTTCATTACTTTCACTGATGATTTCAGTAGATATGGGTATGTTTATCTCATGCGCCATAAATTTGAGGCCCTTGAAAAGTTCAAGGAATTCAAAAATGAAGTACAAAATCAACTAGGCAAAACTATTAAGACACTTCGATCTGATCGAGGTGGAGAGTATTTGAGCCTAGAGTTTATGATCTTTTGAAGGAATGTGGGATTGTCTCACAACTTACTCCTCCTGGTACTCCTCAATGGAATGGAGTTTCTGAGAGAAGAAATCGAACTCTATTAGACATGGTTCGATCCATGATGAGTCACGCTGATCTAACGACTTCCTTTTGGGGACATGCACTTGAAACAGCTATTTTCACACTAAATCGTGTTCTATCTAAATCGGTTCAAAAGACGCCATATGAGATGTGGACTAGGAAACGTCCCAATATGCCTTTTATGAAAATTTGGGGTTGCGAAGCTTATGTTAAACGTCAGACGTCTACTAAGCTTGAACCCAAATCTGAAAGGTGTATCTTTGTGGGGTATCCGAAAGAAACCAAAGGATATTATTTCTTTAATCCCACTGAGAACAAAGTGTTTGTTGCTTGAACTGGTGTCTTCCTAGAGAGAGAATTTATTTCTAGAAAAGGAAGTGGGAGAAAGATTGAACTTGAAGAAATTCGAGAATCACAAGATACCACTGAACCAGAGATAGAACAACAGCAAATTCCACAAGAAATTGAGGAGCAAGTAACTACTGTAGAAACACAACCACCGCGTAGATCTTTAAGAGAACGCCATGCACCTGAGAGATATGGATTTCTCATTACAACGCATGGTGACATTCGTCTTATAGATCAAGATGAGCCTAGAACTTATCAAGAAGCAGTGGCGAGCCCAGACTCTGAGAAATGGCTTGAGCCCATGAGATCTGAGATGGATTCCATGTATGAAAACCAAGTTTGGACTTTGGTTGACCCACCCGAAGGGGTTAAACCTATATGGTGCAAGTGGGTTTTCAAAAAGAAAACTGACATGGATGGTAATGTACAAACATACAAGGGGTGAGTAGTCGCTAAATGTTTTCGCCAAATTCATGGTGTTGACTATGATGAAACCTTTTCTCCTATAGCTATGTTTAAATCCATCAGGATCTTGCTCGCCATAGTTGCATTTCATGATTATGAAATCTGGCAGATGGATGTCAAAACAGCATTCCTTAATGGGAAACTTGAAGAGGATATGTATATGACACAACCTGAAGGTGTTGTCGATCCAAAGGATGCTGGAAAGATATGTAAGTTACAAAGATCCATTTATAGATTAAAGCAAGCTTCTCAAAGTTGGAATCTTCGTTTTAACGATGCAATCAAAGAGTTTGGTTTTATCAAAAATGAAGATGAGCCATGTGTTTACAAGAAAGTTAGTGGGAACACAATCACATTCTTGGTACTGTATGTGGATGACATACTTATCATGGGCAATGACATACCTACCTTATAGTCTATTAAGACTTGGTTAGGAAGTTGTTTTTCTATAAAGGACTTGGGCGAAGCCGCTTACATCTTAAGAGTCAAGATCTATAGAGATAGATCAAGACGACTACTAGGTCTAAGTCAAGGTACATATATAGATAAAGTATTGAAAAGGTTCAATATGGAAGAATCTAAGAGAGGATTCCTACCTATGAGACATGGTATTTCACTCTCGAAGGAAATGTTTCCTACAACTCCATAAGAGAGAGAACGCATGAGTAAAATTCCATATACTTCTGCTATTAGATCTATCATGTATGCCATGTTATGTACCCGTCTAGATGTCTCATATACCTTAAGTATGATGAGTAGGTACCAAGTAGATCCTGGTGAAGGTCACTGGACCACAGTCAAGAATATCCTTAAGTACTTAAGAAGAACTAAGGATGCGTTCCTAATATATGGAGGTGAGGAAGAGTTAAGTGTAAAAGGTTACAATGATGCCAGCTTCCAAACCGACAAGGATGATTCTTGATCGCAATCAGGTTTTGTGTTTTGCCTTAATGGTGGTGCTATGAGCTGGAAGAGTTCAAAGCAAAGTACAGTAGCCGATTCTACAACAGAGGCTGAGTATATTGCAGCTAGTGAGGTAGCAAAAGAAGCAGTTTGGATCAAGAAGTTCATTACTGAACTAGGGGTTGTGCCTAGCATATCAGATGCTATACAACTCCGATATGATAACAATGGAGCCATTGCACAAGCAAAAGAACCCAGATCTCACCAACGATCCAAACATATACTTAGGCACTACCATCTTATTCGAGAGATTATCGATCGAGGGATGTAGAGATCTGAGTACCTACAGATGATAACATTGCTGATCCCCTGACCAAGCCTCTGACACGTGAAGCATGATCATCACACTAAGTCACTTGGTATTAGATATATAAGTGATTGGTCTTAGTGCTAGTGGGAGATTGTAAGAATATGCCCAAAGATTAATCACGAGATGGTTGTAATAACATACTTGGTTTATCATGTTTATTAATATAAGGCGTTGCCATTATTATTTCAGTTTCTTTTATGTGTGCATAAATAAACTGTTTTATACTAATGTCCTAAGAATAATATAATTATTCTTAAAAGATCCTTAGTCAGTGGTCAATCATAATTCATACAATGGTAATGTACTTAAGACATAATTATAACAGTGCATTATTTACATAAGAACTTACCTCGATACAAAAATAGTAGGAAATGGACCTAATCATCAAATACTTTGTTTTTCCCCCGATCTAAGTCTGAACCTCGTTTCTCTTTATCTATAATAGCAAATTTACCTCATTTATTAATCACATTACTCAATTTAGTCCAAAACTTATATTATGGAAAAATTACATTTTTTCCCCTAAACTTTAACATATTTATTTTTAGTCCCTAGGCTCGTAAAATGAAATCTATTCAATCTCATCAAGACCCAAGCCTAGCCAAACCTCTTTCATGCTTATAATAGCCTACAGTTTCTATTTAATCAAACTTTTACACACATTTTGAAATCTTTTTACAAATTGGTCATTTTGACATTTTCATCAAAAATCACCAAGCAAAATTTGTTTTTCTAACATTAAACTTGCATAATCTACCATTAGACAACAAAATACACAACTATCTAGCATGGTTCAAACCCTAGACCTCAACCATCCCTCAAATTAATGGTAGAAATAGCTAGATCGAGTGATAACGACTTCAAAAATATAAAGAGCATTAAAAATGAGGCAAGAACGGACTTACAATCGAGCTTGAAAAGTGGAAAAACCCTAGATATGTCCTCCTTCTAATTTTCGGCACCAAGGGAAGAAGATAGGCTAAATTTTGGCTTGATTTTTGGTTTTTAATTCATTTAATTACCAAATGACCAAAATGCCCTTTTTCTCAAACCACTAAAATTCTCTTACCTCATGTCTATTTTTCTCCACTAACTTAAAAAATAGTGTAATTACCGTTTAAGGACCTTCAATTTAAAATTTCATAACAAATAGACACCTCTAGCTTGTAGAACTCAACTGTTGCACTTTTTACAATTTAGTCCTTTTGACTAAATTGAGTGCCCAAACGTTAAAATTTTCGAACAAAATTTTCACAGAATCATTCCATAAAGCTGTAGACCATGAAAATGTAATAAAAAGAAGTTTTTTTACGTCAGATTCATGGTTCCAAAATCACTGTTCTAACTAGGTCCAAAATCATGTTATTACACTAAATTCGTGCATACATACAAATTGGATGATCTTGAATCAATCAAAGTAGTAACATTAGTGCCAAAGATAGAAAATGTACCGGTAGCAACATCTGGTGCTAAAGCCTCCTCTCGCATAAGCTCTAGCCTATGCTTGTACTAAATCTCATAACAGAATCCTTAATCCCACTACGACTATTATCCACATTTCTAGGGTTCCTCGATAATTTGCCTCTTGCAGCTGTGCTACTTGGTCGGACAGTCTGAATCTTTTCTTTTTCAAGTAACTCAGGGAAATCTCGAACAAAATATTCATGCAAACCACATCTGAAACACACATTGTCTTTCATCCTACACTCACCAAAGTGTCGACATCCACATCATTGACAATCAGGCTTATTAGCTTTAACACTGCCAACACTCGCTACTGACATCGCTTGAGCTTTTGAAATCACATGTTTTTTGCCTCGATCTCAACCAAGATATCTCGAGCTTCATAATTAGCTTTTCTCTTTTCTTTACAAAGATCTTTGGCTTTGTATGCTTAATCAACAAGAACAACAAATTCTTTCAGTTCGAGTATCCCGACTAATAGCTTTATGTCTTCATTTAACTCGTCTTCAAATTGCTTACACATAGCAACTTCAATTGGAATACATTCTCAGGCATATTTACTTAATCTAACAATTTCTCTTTCGTATTCAGACATTGAAATACGACCTTGTTTAAACATATCATAAATCATGGCAATATCAATCAAACTCATACAGATTTTTCCTTATTCAAAACCTCGGAGCCCTAAAAACACTTTAGAAATGAATCAGAACTGATTCGAAAACATATAGAATTTTTGGGAAGAAGTTGAAAATTTTCACACTGCAAGGGTCACACGACCGTGTGGACATTCAAAGTAGAGACACATAGCCGTGTCCCAGCTCGTGTAACACTCTAACTTGGGCTACACGGACAAGCTACATGTCCGTGTGTTAGGCCGTGTAACTCTTGAAATGGCCTCACACTCCCATGTGCCAAGTCGTGTGCTAGGCCCTGTAACTGTTTGACTTGCAACCCTTTGGAACCTACAAGGGACACACAGCCGTGTCACATGGTCGTGTGTCACACACGGCTGAGACATACGCCCATGTGGACAAAAATGGGTCATTTTCAAGCCATTTTCCTTACCCAAAACATGATCACTTTTACAAGCCATTGCACCTATTTTCAAGCATCCAACATGTACCTAACATATGCATATTCAAGCTAGATCATCATGGTATTTTTACATACAACCAATATGCCCAAAAAAAAAAAACCTCAATCATAACAACCTAACATGTTTATACATTTGCATAGTTTTGCAATAATCAACCAACACTTGCAACTAAATCAATGCCAAAACCTACCATAATGTTCACATACAAAAATCACACTCAAATATTCTAATTTGGCTACTCAACACTTATCATCACTAAACCATAGCAAAATTGACCATAAGTCGACCACAACTAAACATACCAAATTAGCCATTTATCAACTCAACATTTACTATCTATATCTAAACCAAACTATATCACAATGACCACATTCAAGCATATTAAAAGAACCATTCATATCATGCATTTAATTTACCATTTCAACATCTCCAATTAAGCACCAAAATACCAAAATGTCAACAATTATAAAACCACATATACATGCCAACATAACAGCCAATTCATCAACTAAAATCCCATATTTACAAGCCAAATATAAATGGCTATTTCATCAAACATAAAACACCTATGCATGCTATTATAACCATGACTCAAAATCATCAAAAATCTGCCAATATAGTTGATGGATAGTGTGATAGAACTTCAACAAGCTTCCAACCTGAACGAGCCTTCGGTTATCTAAAAACATGGAAAAATATTACAAAATAAGCATATAATACTTAGTAAGTTCGTAAATCATAAACAATGCTTACCATTTCAATACATAAGCTTAAAATAATTTATGAATTAATCCAACATAGCTTGGTTCAAGCCTAAGCATCCACAACAACTCAAGTTAGTGAACAAACACATAACTTAGTAAATTCACCACATGATATAATAGTTTTCATGAACATTGCATATAAGCATTCACACTTTTCATGAATATGGCTATACATGCTTTAATCATCAACATATCTTACCTTTTCATACTTTCATGACATTGCCATCGGAACACTTACCGTTCCTTCTTTTTGTATGCCCATTGAACCACTTAGAATATTATCGGATAAACGAGAATATCAAAAATGTGTGCTAATATATGGTCGAAATCATTTCTTTCCTTTTTTCCTTTACATAGATGCTCTCTCTCGAGCCATAAATGGGTCTGCTCACACTAGCTGTTGGTCAGAATGTAGATACATGGTGCTGCTCACACAAGCTGTTAAGTATTCATAACACAGGCCAGAACTCAGCCACCAGTAGCACCCAAAACATGGTAACCCTCATGACACGTCATTTGTATCCTATATATTCCTAAGGTTCAAACGAGCTCGATAACCTTCGAAACATTGTTGGATTTTTTGTCAAGATGTGATACAGTAATATAACATAATAGCAATTAAATCAAACATGTTAAAAGCTATTTAAACGTACAAATTTACCTCGACGATAAAAATGCAAATACGGAGTCGATTAATCCCAAACTTTATCTTTGCCCCGATCTAAAGCCGTACAAGGTTTATCTTGATCTAAATGAATAAATTAAATTCATTCAATAATCATTCTATTCAATTCAATCCAAATTCATACTTTTGTGAAATTACACTTTTACCCTATTGTTTTGATATCATTTCAATTTAGTCTTTAAGTTCATACATTAAAATTCATGCAATTTCATCCTTAATCCATGCTAGCCGAATTTCATATAGGCTTCTAGAAACTCATTTATTTCATTATTTTCACAATTTTACCCTGAATATCTCACATTTTTCAATTTAATCCCTAATTAACATTTTCAACCACAATCACTTTACAAAAGTTGTTTATCTAACAACAAAGGTTCATTTTTTTCCATCAAACATCACAAAAAAACATATATACATTAATGTAAAAACCCTAATATTTTAATATTTTTGCAAATTAGTCCCTGGACTAGCTAGATTAAGCTACAACGACTCTGAAAACATAGAAATCATTAAAAACGGGACGAAAAATACTCACATGCAAGACAAAGAGTGATGGCCGACAGTTGAAGCTTCTCCAATGGCTTTTTTTAAAGTTAATTTCAGTGGTAAAGATGGAAGAAAGATGATATCTTTTTTTTCTTTATTTTATTTTATGTTAATTTTATAATTTACCTTATTAACCTTAACTATTAACATTAATATCACTTGATAAAATACCCATAAATGTTCACTCACTTCATTAATGGTCTAATTACCACATAAGGACTCTCACATTAAAGTTATATAGCCATTTGACACCTTTAGCTACTAGAACTCTACTTTTACACATTTTACGATTTAATCCTTTTTATCGAATTAAGCATGCAAACGGTAAAATTTCTTAACAAAATTTTTATACAATATTACTAAGATGCTGTAAACATTAAAATAATAGTAAAATAAATATTTTCAGGTTAGATTTGTGGTCCCAAAACCACTGTTGTGATTTCACTAAAAACGGGCTGTTACAACATAGTACTAGATCGAAAGGCCCAAGAAGTACTTGTAATTGGACCCCATGTGGGAGAGGTCCCAGACCCCTCATATAACATGAAGGTAGCTGTAACGGGCCGTTTTTAATGAAATCAAAATAGTGGTTTTGGGACCACAAATCCAAGGTCAAAAAATTTATTTTATTATTATTTTATAGTTTACAGCATGACAGTGTTACCGTATAAAAACTTCGTTAAGAAATTTTACAGTTTACATGCTTAATTTGATAAAAAGGACTAAATCGCATAAATTGTAAAAGTTGCGTTCTAATAGCTAGAGGTATCAAATAGCTATAGAACTTTAAAGTGGAGGTCCTTACATGGTAATTAGACCATTAGAGTTGATAGTGGATGATAATGGTTTGGCATTATTGAAATTTTGGTTAGTTTTTAAGGTTAAATAAGTAAATAATAAATAAAGGTTAATAATTAAAGAAACAAAATAAAACATCCATCTTTATTTTTATTTCTTCAATCGAATAACAAAGTAAAAAGGGAGAAACCATGGAAGCTTCATTCAGCCATCTTTAATCGTTCAATTAGGTATGCGTTTTTGTCTCGTTTTTAATGATTTTTATGTTTCCAGAATCGTTATAGCTTAATCTAGCTAGCTTGGGGACTAATTTTTGAAACTGTTAAATTGTTAGGGTTTTACCATTGATGAACATGCTTGATTTTTGAAGTTTGATGATATAAAATGAGTGGTTGTTGTTAGATAAACAACTTTCGTAAAGGAATTTTTAGTAAAATTGTCAAATAGGGACTAAATTGAAAATTAGGAAATATTACATGGTGAAATTGAGAAATAATTGAAATATAATGCATGCTAAGGACCTAGTTGATATTCGACCATGGTGGGTTATGGTGAAATTGTGTAAATTTTCATTTTTATGAACTAGGGACTAAATTACAAAGAAATTAAAAGTATATGGGTAAAATGATAATTTTACCAAAAATGTATGTTAGACTAAATTGAATGTGAAATATATTGAATTGGATTAAATTTATTCGTATAGATCCAGTCAGACCTCGTACAAAGTTAGATCGAGGCAAAGAGAAAATCTCAAATTAATCGCCTCTGTATCTACGTATACTCGTCGAGATAAGTTCATGTAATTAAATTATGTAATTATATGCTTTGCATTATTGTCATATATGAATATCGATTGCAAATCTGATGACGTACGATGATTACCGAGTCCCATTTTAACCATAGGAATTCGTAAGATACAAAGGACATGTCATTAGGGTTATAGATTCTCAACTCGAGAGAGCTTACTGATATTAAGCTCTCATGAGCTTACCGATATTCAGCTCGTATGAGCTTACCATTTACATCTCGTAAAAGCACACCGATTCAGAGCTCGTATGAGCATACATGTACAAGAATAGACGTATTACAGTTTAGTACACTTTTGCATGCTACCTGAGTATCCAATGATATTCTAAATGGTTCAACAGGCATAGTTCTGTTACGAGATTATATGAGTTTGATCTGAACTACTACAAGTATTTACATGAAATACATGGAAATTATAACACCCCTAACCCGTATCCGTCGCCGGAGTAGGGTTACGAGGTATTTCCAATCAATTCACAACATATAGCATACATTTATCAAACATAGAGCATTCATTCTCATAAATCATTCAACACAATCACATTGTCCATTATAAGGGCCTATGGGGCCTTAAACATGCTTTAAAAGTGGTTCGGGACTAAAACGATAACATATGAAAATTTTGAAAACTTAGAAAAAATTTCAACCATACAGGGGTCACATGCCTGTGTGAACAGGACGTGTGCCTCACACGGCTCCAGACACGCCCGTGTGTCTAGCCCATGTGCCCTTCGAAATGGCCACACACTCTTGTGTGCTAAGCCATATGCTAGGTCGTGCCAAAATTGTAGGGTATACTAACTTATGCAACATGGCCAAGTCACACACCCGTGTGCTAGGCCGTGTGCCAATTAGGGAGTATACTGACTTGTACCACATGGCCAATCACACGCTCGTGTGTGAGACTGTGTGGAGCATACTGACTTCAATTCAATTTCAACACTAGGGGACACACGGTCGTGTATCAAGACTGTGTGTCACACATAGCTGAGACACATGCCCATGTCTCTGCCCGTGTGGACAAAAATAGGCCATTTGCAAGGCCAATTTTCCACCCTTATTCATACTCACCTAAACAACCAAAATGGTACCATTTCATCATACAATTATGCAGCCAAAATCATCAACCAAATGCACAATTCATGCCATTATAATTTCATCTATTTCAAATCTCAAATCACTACCATTTACTTAGCCAAATACATATCAAAACAATATCAATCTATATAGTTCATTTACCATAATTCACACACATAACTTCCTTATAAATAACCAACACAACATCTAAAATCATACCTCATCAAGGCATTTCTCAAGCATTTATACTCCACAAATCAATTAACCGTTTAAGTAACTTTAAAACCATGACCACATTCATACCAAACATACAAAAATAAGCCATCACTCATGGCTATATATACAAACCAAATATATACAATTTACAGGGCAAATCTCATGGCTATAATCACAACCAAAATACCACATCTAGCCTATACATGCCATATGCAAAAAATGTATAATCCAAAAGTACCAACTTAGATGTTTGATAGTGTGATGATGTTCCTGACGACTCCTGGATCCGAGCTAGCCTTGATTCACTAAAAAACATAGAAAAAATAACACAAAGTAAGCTTCACAGCTTAGTAAGCTCGTATGATATAAACTTAACTAATCACAAATACAACATTCATCAATCTAAACATATTATCATGAGCTTTAAGATTAGTAACAAACCTTTCAACTGCTTATTCATAAGCTTATATACAAACTTTGTAACTTCTTCAATTTTAAGCTCATAATATACATGTACATACCAGTAACAATCCTTAAAAAGTTCATACATACACGGAATGTCGTTGAATACTTAATGTCTCGCACACTAAGTACCATACTCGATATCTCGCACACTAAGTGTCATACATAGTCGAAGCTATCTCAGATCGCACACTAAGTGCCATATATAGCCGAAGTTAGGTCTAATCGCACACTAAGTGCCATATATAGCCGAAGCTATGTTGTATTGCACACTAAGTGCCACAAATAACTGATTTGTTGCTGAACATATATGTAGTCCTGTATATAAAATTTATGCAATATTAAAGCACTAAAGCATAATTATTACAATGCTTAATACATGCGAACTTACCTCGGATGCTAAAACAACGAATCGAGTCGATTAGTTGATAACTTTATCTTTTCCCCGATCCAAGTCCGTATTCCACTTTTCTTGATCTACTTATATTCCAAATTAACTTATTCAATCATTTATTCATTCAATTTAGTCTAAAATACACTTTAAAACACATTTACACTTTTGCCCCATAAATTTCACATTTTTCACAATTTAGTCCATATTTCACAAATACACAAAATTCACACAATTCAACCAAAACCCATGCTTGACCAAATTTTATATATACTACTAGCAACCCATCGTTTCAATTTATTCTCACTTTTAACCATATAATTTCACATTTTCACAAATAAATCCTTTTTTTTGACATTTTTGTCAAAAATCACCTTACAAAAACTATTAATCTAACACTAAACCTTCCAAATCTATCATCAATCATCAAACTACTCAAGCATTCAACAATGGAAACATGTTACATCTTTAACCGTTTCAAAATCTAAGGTACAGGCTAGCTAGAATACGAAGCAACGATCTCAAAAACATAGAAATCATCAAAAATTGAGCTCAAAACATTTACCAATTAAGCTCCCAATTGATCGAACCCTAAAATGAACAAATTTTTTCTTCTTCTTCAATATTCGATCAAAGAAATATGGTAATGAAGCTTCATTTTGGTTTTGTTTTAATTTAATTAACCATTAATAATCAATTTACTTATTTAACCTTTAAACATTTAATAATTACACCAAATGCCATGCCACTATCATCCACTATTATACTAATGGTCTATTTACCACTAAAGGACCTCAACTTTAAGGTTCTATAGCTATTTATACCTTTAGCTAATAGAACAACACTTTTGTACTTTACGCGATTTAGTCTTTTTTATTGAATTAAGCATTTAAACGATAAAATTTCTTTACGAAAATTTCACGTAATTATTCTATCATGCTATTTACCTTATTAAAATAATAAAATAAACATTTTAACTTTAGATTTATGGTCCCAAAACCACTGTTTCAATCTAACTAAAAACGGGCTATTACAGAAATGATGTTACATGATACTTGATTATGAAATGGATGATACATGTATAGGAAACTTGAATAATTGTTGAGTTCATCCATGTGTATTAGCTATTATATGTGTTTCACATGACTAACATGTTGGTGAATGAGTTAGGTAAGTTAAATTCTATATTGTACGAATTTACTAAGCTTAAATGCTTACTCTGTGTTATTTTTCGTGTTTTATAGTGATTTGGAAGCTCATTCGAGTTGGAAGCTTGTCAGAGCTATATCACACTATCCATCGGCTCATTCGGTACTTTTGGTTTGTTAATTTCAGTTATAATGGCATGTATAGGTTGATTTGGCTAAAGTTGGCTTATATGTTTTGTTGATAATTTGCCCATTTGTTTGGCTTGTGTTTTGGCACTTTGATGGTATAAGCTTAGTATTTGGTATGTAAATATTTTCCTTATATGATTGATGTGTGGTTTGATTTATGGTTGAATGATTAAAGGTAAAATAATAGTTGGATGTGTATATGTGATGTCTTATAGCTTAAGGTAATTTGGTGTCTTGTTTTGGTAAGCATAAAGGTATTTTGATGCTATTGATGTATGGTACAATTGGTACCTAATGGTAAGTTTTGGTAAATGATTTACATGTTGTGTATTGAGGCAATTATACATATAAGTTAGTTGATCACTTGGTTACATGGACCTAATGGTTGCACATATTTATACTTGTCATTTGAGGTGCCTAAGGGCATATTGGTTATATGTGTATATACAACATGTTTAAAGCCTGTTCTTGCTTGTTTTGGATGCTTGATTATAGCTTGTGTATGTGTGCAATGTTGAGTGTAGGTTGGTGCCAATTTGGGTGAGAAAAATGGCTTGTAAAATGGCCTATTTTTGTCTAGACGGGCAGAGACACGGGCGTCTGTCTCAACCGTGTGTGACACATGGCCAGGTGACATGCCCATGTGTCCCCTATAGCTTTAAAGGATTGCAACCTAGGATGTTACACGGCCTTGCACATGACCTAGCACATGGGCATGTGAGGTTAGTTCGAAGGGTACATGGCTTAGCACACGGGGGTGTGGTTTGGCCGTATGACAAAGTCAGAGAGTTATAAGGGCATAGACACGGGCTGGGACATGGCCGTGTGTCCCTATTTCGAATTCCCACACGGCCTAAGACACGGCCTGGCCACAAGGCCATGTGACCCCTACAGCTTTGAAAATTTTTAGTGTATTCCAAAAAATTCTCTAAGTTTCTGATTTGCTCCCGACTTGTTTCTAACCCTTATTTTGGACCTCGAGGGCTCGTATAAGGGACAGTATGTATGATTTTGATTGGTTTCTAACATGAATATTATATGATATGAAATGTTTAAATTTTCTGTTCGTTTGAATTGTAAACTCTGATAATGCTTTGTAACCCTATTCCGGCAATGGATTCGAGTTAGAGGTGTTACAGCAGCAACCCTTGTAGGAATGCTAGGGTGTGCCCTCCACCCCACTGCTACTCTAAGTAGGAAGTTGTTTTTCTATTTGAAATAAACCACTACAACTCAACAAGGGTTCTACATTCTCTTCCTATAAATAGATGGCACCAGTAGAGCTATTTACACAACTTTGAGAAATTGTTGCTCTACCGAAAAATAGAGAGAATTTATTTTCAACTATCAAATATAATTTTTTAGAATAAAAATTCTATCAGTTTCTATTAAAGAATAGAGAATTTTTGTTTACACCTCAAATAAAAAAATGAGAACTTTTTCTAATTTTGTGTTTCGATTCAAATGGTTCGAGCCCACACTCGAAGCAATTTGTGGCACAAGAATAGCTAAGAAGATCATTTTTTTGAAATTCAAGAACAACGAACGTCTACTAAACCAGAAACACAAGTGTGAATTCAGTTAGGTTTTATTCCTACAAATATCACTAGCTGGGTCGATTTTTAAAATTTTAATTTTTTGCTGTACAAGAAAACCATTTTTCAAACTAAAATTTTTCCAACAGTCACAACATTGAGAATAATAGGTTAACATTGTGACTTCAACAAAAGATGTCACAACGTTGAGGGTAGGGAAATCCAATGTCATGACCTCAATAGGGGGGAATCGCGACCATGGGGATAAAAGATGAATGTTGCAATTTTGAAGATAGAATCCCCCAAACTTTGCATCATTTAAATCAAACCTATCAATCTCATAATTCAAATGGCCTAAGTGACCCAAAAATGTAATTCAATTAATCTTAAACATTATTTCAATGACCCAATTAACTTCATTAACATTCATAACATCTTAATACATATAATCTTAAACATATCCAAATCTATTTAAGTCATATGCTTCATACATATATATATTTTCTATTCATATGCTCCCATTCAAGATAACATTTTTCATCCAAAGTACCAAAATGACATTTCTCAATATAAGACCAACTCAACCTTAGGTACATGCCACTTATTGATAACATAATGAGACTATACAAACTTACTGAGTTGAAGGTTGTGATCTAGACGCTATTTCACTTCTCGAAACCTCGAGATTGACTGTTACCAATGCATGAAAATAAACGACCATACGCTAAGCAATATAGCTCAATGGTACTTTCATGATTCAAATAAATAATAAATTAATAATAGCATGTCAAGAATACAATCAAAATGTGATCTAATTATCAACAATTTCCATTCATTCATGTGTAACAGCTCGATTTAGACCCTATTTGGAACGGTGGTTTCGGGACCACAAATTCGAGTCAGAAAAATATTTAAAAACTATTTTCTGTGTTTATTATGTGTGTGAAAATTTCATTCGAAAACTTTATCGTTTGAATGCCTCATTTAATAAAAGGGCTTAATCGCGTAAAATGAAAATTTGATAGTTTAATTTGTAATGGCCAAACTGTGGTAGTCTTTATAATTTGAAGTTTTTAAGTTGTAATTAGACCATAGTTAAAGGTGATGGACGATTGTGACCTTATTTTATAATGGTTACATATTAATTAATAAAGGTTAAAAATGTAAAATGTTAAATAATATATATGTTATAATAAAACATAAAATAAACACATGCATTCATCTTTTTCCACCATGATTGAATGCTAAAAGAAAAGAGAAAGAATAAGCTTTGAAAGTCTGGACCATTTGGTAGCATAATCAAGGTATGTAACTAGCTCAGTTTTTGATAATTTTTACATTTTTGAGATTGTTGCAGTGAAATGTACAAAGCCCATGCTTTAATTTTTTATTTTGATGAATATTTTGAATTATGCCATTGATGAATAATTGAGTTTCGTGATGTTAGTAGATGAATTATGAAAGATATTTTTTGGATTAATATGTTTTGTATTGGAATTTTTGATGAATTTGAGTAATTAGGGGTAAATTGTAAAAATAATAATTTAAGGGACTAAAATGTGAAATAAATGAAATGTATGGAATTTTATGAACAAAAGGAAGATTTGGCCTAAGCATGGTGTACTCAAATTTTGCATGTTTTGTGTTTTGTGCAATTTGAACTAAATTGTAAAAAGTGTAAATTGTCAAGAGCAAAATGGTAATTTACTCATTTATGTGTTTTTGGACTAAATTGAATGAACTTATGTTTGAATGAGTTTAGTTTGAATATGTTTAGATCAAGAACCAAAGAAATTAGATTTGGATCGAGGGAAAACCAAAGTTGTCAAATAATCGTCCCGTTCCGATTATCGTTGTCCAAGGTAAGTTTATAATCAAATAGATGTTGTTAAATTTCAATATATATGATCTATAAATAATTGTAATGATTATTAGTAAGTTATGAATCGGCATTGAGTAATGAAAAATGTGAATGTGGTATGATTTGTGTGTTATATGATCTTATAATTCGGTTTTATAATGGTACATTTTTTATTTGGCATTGATATGTGATTCCGATATGTGATTACGTGTAAGCCCACATCTGGGATGTTGGTATCGATATGTGATTACCTGCAAGACCACATATGGGACGTTGGCATCGATATGTGATTACGTGTAAGACCACGTCTAGGATTGTAACACCCCGAATTTGGGCCTAGAAGTATTGGGCCTTGAGTGTGGGTCCGTAAGGAGGTTTTATATAGGTATTTAATTGTGCAATGAAATGACACAATTAAATGTTTGCTTTAGTGGTTAATGGCTTTGAGAAGTGTTAGAGAAATCTTGGGTTCAAACTTGGGCTTTAGCAAAAATTTTGGTATTAAGTGAAAAAAACTGGATGCTTGGATGAGGGTTTTTAAATTATTGTGTTAAATAAATGACACAAGGAAGCTTGTAGTCTAGTGGTTGTGGCGTCATTAAGGTTGTATGGGAGCTGGGTTCAAGCCTTGGCTCTTGCAATTTATTTTGGGTTTTAAAGGAACACGGACTTTGGCCTTTAGACCTTATAATTAATTGGGGATAAAATATGACACAAAAAGCCTTATGGCTTAGTGGCAAGTAGCGTGTGGAGCATTTAAGGGGAGGCATAGGTTGAATCCCATGGCAAGCAAAGAGCATTTATTTTGCTAACGAGGCGGCAAGAGTTGGTGTTGAATTTAAACTCTAATGTTAGAGGATCCCACATCGAAAGCTAATATAAGAGTGGTTGTGAAGTGGTTTTAAATAGAGGGAACCATGAGGAGAGTAAATGTACCTTTCTTGGCTGATCCCTTTCGCTGTATGGCGTGCTCGTTTGGGTTGGGCGTCGGCTAAGAGTTCTCGGAGTGTGGATTAACTCCAGTCTCCTATCAGGTGTGTATTTCTTACTACTCTAGCTGTAGGATGGCTACTTCGGGCCGCGATGGGTCGAAAGGGATCATGTGGGCCTAATGGGCCTATAGGCCCAATTGGATAAGTTGTTTGATTGTGTAGTAAATATTGGGCTAGGCTAGGTGAATCTAATATTTGTGGCTAGATTTGGGCTAAAAGGGCCACACGAGCGTGTGGGCCCATTTGGGCCGAGAATGGGCTTTAGAGCCATTAGTATTGTTATCCATGTTTAGAATACTTTAGTTTACCAATTATTGAAATACCCTCGACTTGTAAAATTACCAAAGTACCCCCGATTTACATAATTACCGTTTTACCCTCGACTTACAGAATTACCGTTTTACCCTCGATTTACAGAAGTACCGTTTTACTCTTGATTTATAGAATTACTGTTTTACCCTTGATTTACAGAATTACTATTTTACCCTCGATTTACTAAATTACTAAAATACCCTAGTCTGTAAAATTGCTAAAATACCCTTGGTTTGTAAAATTACAGAAATACCCTCAATTTGTAAAATTACCAAAATACCCTTAGTTTGTAAAATTACCAAAATACCACTGGTTTGTGAAATTACCGAAATACCCTCAATTTGTAAAATTACCAAAATACCCCTGATTTACAAAGTCACAGAAATACCCTTGACTTTCTAAAAATTATAGAAATACCTTTGGTTTACAAAATTACTGAAATACCTTTGGTTTGTAGATTTACCAAAACACCCTTGTAAGATGAAATGACTAAAATACCCCTCTTAGGTAAAAAGACCGTAAAGCCCCTGTAGGGTAAAGTGACCGTAAAGCCCCTGTAGGGTAAAGTGACCGTAATACCCCTGTATGGTAAAATGACGAATATGCCCTTATGTTCCGTATGACTGATGTGCTTAGGATTTACATATATTGATATTGGATTAGTTAAGTTTGAGTGACAGGTGGTGGTTATCGTAGGCGATTGATTTTGGAAACGTTTCAACTTCAACCCATAACAGGTGTGTACTAACCATCGTAATAGCTTAGATTAATATTTGCTAAAAAGTCGAAAGCTTCATATTTTAGTGATTCGGGAATTAATATTTAGATCTATTTTCTACGCATGTTTAGGTTGGATTCACAACAGATATGGGGTAGGAAGGTATTTGGAATGTTCTTGTAACACCCCAAACCCGTGACTGTCACCGGATTTGACCACGTGGTGTTATCGGGCTTTACTTCCCTTATTTCTCTCTCGGAAATATTTAATTTCTGTTCCAGGCAGGCTAGCTAACCGCGTCACTGTCACCTTAAAATCATATCTCGAGTTACAGAACTCGAAAATCAGTTCCGTAAATTTTCCTGAAACTAGACTCATAATGTCATCTACACATTTTTTCTAGAATTTTGGTCGAGTAAATTAGTACAGTTTATTAGTTAAAGTCACCCTGTTGCAGAGTTCGACTACACTGACCTTTGCGTATTACGACCTGGATATCATCTCGTCATGAGCTCCAATGCTCATGCCGTTTGTTTCTAATGAAACTAGACTCAAAGGGGAATCTATGAATATAATCCATGACTTCTAATTGTTTCTGAATAATTTATGGTAAATTTTCAAATTCGGAGCAGGGGATCCAGAAACCGTTCTGGCCCTGTTTCATGAAAACCTGAATATCTCTTAATGTAACACCCCAAACCCGAGACCATCGCCGGTGTCGGACACGAGGGGTTAACGAGACAAATCCTCTTAAAGTACCGACCAATTTGGCATTTCTGGACAGGCTGGAAAACTGCGTCACCGTCGCCTTAAAAATCATATCTCGAGTTTCAAAACTCGGAAACTGGTTTCGTAAATTTTCCCTGAATTTAGACTCATATACCCATCCATGGATTTATTTTTAGAATTTTTGGTTGGGCCAATTGGTACAGTTTATTAGTTAAAGTCACCCATGTTACAGGGATCAACTGCTCTGACCTTCGCGCGTTACAACTTGAATATCTCTCTGTACAGAGCTTTAATACTGGTGCTGTTTGTTTCTAATGAAACTAGACTCAAAATGGAATCTGTAAATATAAGGCATGACTCCTAATTCTTTCTGGATAATTTATGGTAAATTTTCAAAGTTGCGACAGGGGACCCAGAAACCGTTCTGGCCCTGTCTCACGAGAACTTTAATATTTCTCAGTATACTGCTCATATGGTCGTTTCGTTTCGTCCATATAAAAATAGATTCATCAAGGTTCAGTTCCATAATTTATTCACTATTTAGTTCTACTTCTACTATTTTTAGCGATTTTTCAATCTCATCCCACTGCTGCTATCCGCAACAGTTACTGCGATGAACTATGCCAATTTCATGAAGTTTTCCTTGGCCTTAATCATCCATCATACATGACACAAATTATGGCCACCTTATCAAAATTTGAGTTTCTAAGACTCGTGGCTATAGGTTCTAGCATCCCACTCGACGACCACATAGGCCATTTTCACATGGCTTAAAGTTTACAACCCACAATTCGACAAAATATAATAGCCTATACATGCCAAATGTTCTTCAACAACAAAAACAATACCACAAGATTTCAGCCGTGTGATGACTTCAACGACGGTTCCGAGCACGCAAACAATACGAGTCCAAGAGACCTAAAATGGGTGACAAGAAAACACCGAGTGAGTTTACAACTCAGTAAGTCATAAGCATTCCACAACCATCCATTAACAAAATTATTACAACATGAAATAATGAACGAGGCTAAGTACTCCATCCATATCGAACTATATCATAGTTCCTTGGACCTTCGGTTCAATCTCATACCAAGTCATACATCCACATTTCATATTCTATACAATAAGATATTTGAGGCATTTTACACACCAACTCATTTTCACCACAATCATACAATTGCAATCATCACATAGATTTAAAGCTTACCAAGCCCAACCCCGAGCATGAACATATTACCTAGTCGTCATGAGCTCAAGGTACTTACCCGATCCGCTATCCATACTCAACTCGATGGAGACACACCCTCCATATAATTGTTCGATCGGAGATATTTATATATATATATAGAGAGTGCGCACACATAGTGCTTAATACTCGATTTCGCACACTTAGTGCCATGCGATTTAAGCCCGCACACATAGTGCCATACCCTTGAGCTCGCACACTTAGTGCCATATATTTCCAGCATGCACACTTAGTGCCATACATTTCCAGCACGCACACTTAGTGCCAATCTCGTCACCGTACACGTATTGCCAAGACACTTAGTGCCGAAAGCAAACTTTCTACACATTTCACTATTTCTTTTACATTCAACAATTGTCATCACTCCATACACATACAATTTCATTTATATATATATATAGCATCCCATTAAACACAATTGCATAGATTTTACAATCATTTAAGCAATATCAAACATATGTGCTTATGACTTACCTTGTGTTAGGTAAAATAGTTCCAAGTCGGCTACTCGATGACCTTCGATTTCCCTTGTTGGACGCCTCTCCTTTAAGATCTTGAGCTAAATCAAACAAATTTACTTCTCAATCGAGACACAAACACACGGCAACCATATACATTTCAAAGGTCAATTTATTCGTATCATTTGTTCATATATTAGCTTTTAACGCATTTGGTCACTAGGGCGACCATATTTAACTTTCAAGCATTCATTTCTTATTTTAGTTAAACAATGCCGAATGCCATTAGCTACTAACGACACACACACATATAAGCACATTTAGCATTTGATACATTCGGCCTTAGCATAATTTCATTAAGAGTCCCCATTAGGCACTTCACTCATCAATTATCACAACTACTTGATAATTCATACTTATCATGTTAGCCGAATATTTCTTATTCAAGTTCATCATCTTCATATTCGGCACTAACATCACAATCTCATATCATGGCCGAGTGCTCCTCTTAAACTATTGTTCATCTAGATTCAGCATGAAACAACAATCATCACCCTTGTTAGTCACCCTAGCCGAAAACCTCACTTATTCAAAACCAAGATTTCAACATGGGTTACCTAAAGAACTTGGTAACTAGTTCAAATCTCATCCATCTAACTTACTAATCAAATGTGTACAACATTTCCACCATCTTCTTTAACATCTACCATGGCCGAACGTTCATATCACCATAGTTTCCAAAGATTTCGGCATGGTTAAATAAGGGGCTTAGAATCTAGCTTAAAACCATGCTAAGATTTAAAGAGCTAACTTGAATTCTTACCTTAATTTCCAGCTCAAAGTGGCTAAATTTCTTCCTCTTTTTCCCTCTTCTACACGGCTAAGAAGAAGCAAAGTATGAAGCCTTTTCCTTCTCCCCTTTTTTTTTTCGGTCATGTATGAGAATGATGGACACATTTTTTTTTCTTTGTTTTCTTCCTTTAATTTTTCATTAGTTTATTTCCCATGCTTCCTTCTTTTTTTTTTCCTCCTTACATAATCCATTAACTAGACATGTTTGAAACATGTCTCCCTTGCCCATAACTTGTCATGGCCGCCACTCTTCCCTTTTTTTTGGGCAAATTGACATGCAAAACCACTCTTTTGCATGCATGTACTATTAGACCATTGTAAGATTAGCCTATCACCTTTCAACAATGTTTCATACAAGTCCATTTTAAATAAATTCACATAGAAATGATCAAATTAATGCATGAAACTTTCACACATGCATTTACTAACATCATAAACATAGAATATAACTTTTAATTACTTATAAGACTCGGTTTAGTGGTCCTAAAACCACTTTCCGACTAGGGTCAAATTAGGGATGTCACAACTCTCCCCACTTACGAAATTTTCGTCCCCAAAAATCTTACCGTAAATAGGTTTGGGTATCGCTCTTTCATAGAGTCCTCGAGTTCCCAAGTGGCTTCTTCAATTCGTGTTTATGCCACAACACCTTCACTAATGGGATTTTCTTATTGCGCAACTCTTTTACTTCACGCATCGAATGCGAACCGGTTCCTCTTCATAGCTCAAATTAGGTGAATCTCAATCTCGAGACGGAGCGATTACGTGCGATGGATCGGACCTATATCGTCAAGCATCGAGACATGGAAAACATTGTGGATCCTTTCAAGCTCGGGGGTAAAATTAATCGATGCGCTCTCGGTCCAACTCGTTCGGATACTTCATACGGACCGATGAACCTCGGACTCAATTTTCCCTTACGGCCAAATCTAAGCACCTTCTTCCAAGGTGAAACTTTGAGAAAGACCTTGTCTCCAACACGATATTCAATATCTTTTCTTTTCAAATCCGCATACGACTTTTGGCGATCCGAAGCAGCTTTCAAACTTTCACGAATTACTCGAACTCTTTGCTCGGCATCCTTAACCAAATCAACCCCGAAGAATTTACCTTCACTAAGTTCACCGAATAATGGGGTACGGCATTTACGATCAGTATAAAGCCTCGTAAGGCGCCATCTTAATACTTGATTGAAAGCTATTGTTGTGCGAATTCAATCAAAGGCAGATACCGTTCCCATGAACCACTAAACTCAAGGATACAACATCTCAACATATCCTCGAGTATTTGAATTATCCGTTCGGATTGACCATCGGTTTGGGGGTGAAAGGCGGTCTTTGAAATGCAACTTGGTACCCAAAGCTTCTTGCAACTTCTTCCAAAATCGCGAGGTAAATCTCGGATCTCTATCCGACACGATGGAAATAGGCACCCGTGTAATCTCACAATCGAGAAACGTACAATTCAGCTAGTTTGTCCATTGAAAAATCCGTGCGTCGGGGATAAAGTGAGCCGACTTAGTCGGTCTATCGACAACGACCCAAATCGCATCCTTCTTACTCAATCGACAATGGCGGTCCGGATGCAAAGTCCATTGTGACTCGATCCCATTTCCACTCGGGTATCGTGATCGGTGAAGTAATCCTGAAGGCACTTGATGTTCGCTTTCACTTGTTGACATATTAAACATCTCGAAACAAAATCGAGATGTCTCGTTTCATACCATGCCACCAAAACCGACGTTTCAAATCGTTGTACATCTTCAGTACTCCGGGTGGATTGCCATTCGGCTACAATGGGCTTCGTTCAAAATTATTGGAATAAGTTCAATTCTTTGGAACACACAGACGACTTCGAACCTCAAACAATCGTCATCATCGATTTGAAATTCCGAGTCCTTGTTCGAACACACTCATCCCGCTTTTGCAACCAACTCATCGTCGACTTTACGAGCTTCACGAATTTGACGTATCAATAATGGTTTGGCTTTCAATTCAGCTACTAACACATTGTCGGGTAGGATAGACAAGTGTACATTCATCGTCATAAAGCAAATAGTGATTTCGGCTTAAGGCATCCGCAACCACATTAGCCCTTCCCGGTGATAATCAATGACGAGCTCATAATCTTTTAACAACTCGAGCCATCGCCTTTGTCGCAGATTTAAGTCTCTTTGGGTCATCAAATATTTGAGACTTTTGTGATCCGAATACACATGGCACTTCTCACCAAATAAGTAATGTCGCCATATCTTTAAGGCGAATACGATGGCACCAATTCGAGATCATGGGTCGGATAATTTTTCTCATGTGGCTTTAATTGCCTCGACGATAGGCCACAACTCACCCTTCTTGCATCAATACGCAACCCAACCCAAGTAGGGATGCGTCACTATAAATGACAAACTCTTTGCCCGATTCGGGTTGCACTAGAATTGGGGCTTCATCAAATAAGCTTTCAGTTGATCGAAACTTTTCTCGACATTTCTCCGTCCATTCGAACTTAACATCCTTTTGGAGTAGCCGTCATTGGCGTGGCTATCGTCGAGAAACCTTTACAAATCATCGGTAATAACCGCAAGCCCCAAAAAGCTCCTAACTTCAACATTCCTTGGTGATTTCCAATCGACTATGGCGAAATTTTGTTCGGGTCCACCTCGACACCGTCGCGGACACCACGTGCCCCAAAAGCTAACCTCTTTCAACCAAAATTCACATTTATTGAACTTTGCGATAACTCGCTTATCTCGTAAGATTTGCAACACTAGCCTCGGTGTTCAAGATGTTCGGTTTCATCTCTCGAATAGACCAAAATGTCATCGATAAATACAACTACGAACCGATCCAAGTATGGCCTGAAAATTCTATTCATTAAATCCATAAACACCGCAGGGCATTAGTGAGCCCAAACGGCATCACCAAGAATTCGTAGTGACCGTACCTCGTTCTAAAAGCGGTTTTGGGTATGTCCGATTCTCGGACCCTCAACCGATAGTACCCGACCTCAAATCTATCTTTGAAAACACCGAGGCTCCCTTTAATTGATCAAACAAATCGTCAATTCGTGGCAATGGATATTTATTCTTTATCGTCACTTTATTGAGTTGACGATAGTCGATGCACAACCTCATGGTTCCGTCCTTCTTCTTCACAAACAATACAAAGTCGCCCATGGAGAAAAACTCGGTCGAGCGAAACCTCTATCCGTCAATTCTTGCAATTGAACCTTCAATTCCTTTAATTCCGTTAATGCCATACGATGCGGGGCTATTGAAATCGGCGTAGTACGGTACAACCGATGCCAAATTCCACTTCTCGAACCGGTGGCAATCCGGTAACTCCTCGGAAAAACATCCAATACTCACAAACCACTGGTACCGATTCGAGTTTCCTTTCCGTCTCTTTACTTCCAAACACATACGCAAGGTATGTTTCACACCCTTTTCACATATCTCGGCGGTCATAGAAGATATTATCGCTGGCACTCCTTTTAAATCAAGAGACTCGACTCGGACTACCTCATTATTTGCACTCCTCAAAACAATGGCTTTCCTTTTGCGGTCCACCACCGCATCATGTACTGTCACCAATCCATACCAAGAATAACATCGAATTCGTCAAATGGTAGAAGCATCGGATCGGTAGGAAAAGCATTCTCGAATTATTAGGGGCATCTCTTGCACACTTTATCAACGATGCGTATTGACCCAAAGGGTTTGACACTCAATTACGAACTCGAGAGACTCAACGGTAGAGTCTTATTAGATGCTAAAGTTTCACATACATATGAATGAGTAGAGCGGGGTCAATCAATGCAATCACACTAGTATCAAAGAGAGTAAAAGTACCAGTGATAACGTCGGGGAGGATGCCTCCTCTCGTGCGCGGATGGCATAGGCTCTAGTAGGAGCTCGGGTCTCGGATCGAACAGTACCGTGTCGGTGGCTCCCCTCGATTACCACCCCTACCTCCTGAAACCCTCGGGGTCTACCTCTAGTCGTCGCCCCATTAGATCTCGCACCTTGCATCTTATTCTTCTCATCTAGCTCGTGCAATCCCTAATGAAGTGGTCCTTCTAACCACATCCGTAATAAAGTCTTGCTAATGACTTACCCCAACATTCACCTAGGTGTCGTCTTCCACATTGGGGACATTCAGTCTCTCTTGACGATTATTGCCCACACTAGCTATCGATGTAGCTCGGGAGTCCGTCAATGGTCGGGCTCTAATGGAAATTCCCGCAGTCGCCCTCGACTTACTAGTGTCCTCCCTGAACCTCTTTACAGTCGAGAACGGAGCTTTACTCGTTGATCTTTTACGGTAATCTCTTGCTCCAAGTTCAGCCTTCTTCTTCTCCTTCCCAAGTTCTTCCGCCTTGCAGGCTCGTTCGACTAGTATCACGAACTCCTTTATCTCCAAAATTCCCACTAGTAACTTTAACTCCTCATTCAACCCTTCTTCAAATCTTTTGCACATAGCAACCTCATCAGCCACACACTCCCGAGCATACCGACTAAGTCTTACGAACTCATGTTCGTATTCAGATACGGTCATACGGCCTTGCTTGAGTTCCAGGAACTCCTTACGCTTCTGATCGATGAACCGTTGACTAATATATTTCTTCCGAAATTCCGTTTGAAAGAAATCCCAAGTAACTTGTTCCTTTGGGACTATGGAAATCAAGGTCCTCCACCAATAGTAGGCTGAGTCTCGCAACAAAGATATAGCACACTTAAGACATTCATCGGGTGTGCATGATACCATCAAACACTCTAATGGTGTTATCAAGCCAGAACTCGGCCCTTTCGGCATCGTCGGTAACTATGGCCTTAAACTCCTCGGCCCCACGCTTCCTAATCAAGTCCACAGGTGGTTTACTCATCCTCACAGGATCAGTAACTGATGGCATCACGGGCTCTTGGGGTGGATTATTTAAATTCGGGAATGGTTGGACACTCGGATTGGTTCGGGCATATTGCGCGACCCACTCATTCATCATGGTGAAGAAGGCTTGTTTCGCCCCTTCATTTTGATTATTCGCGGATGACTGAGGCTCAACAGCGGTGTCCCTTGCGCAGAGCAGCCGCTACACTTTCAACGTCATCCGCCAAGGGTCTCTCTATCCCGGGTTCCATCGCTAATCAAAACAAAAATTTCAACCGTCAGAAGTCATCACATTATTAAGCACTAACAATTTGGCATGTATAGCTAGACTCACACGCTCTATGGTAGTCCTAGAACCGACTAAACCATAGCTCTGATACCAATAAAATTGTAACACCCCAAACCCGAGACCATCGCCGGTGTCGGACACGAGGGGTTAACGAGACAAATCCTCTTAAAGTACCGACCAATTTGGCATTTCTGGACAGGCTGGAAAACTGTATCACCGTCGCCTTAAAAATCATATCTCGAGTTTCAAAACTCGGAAACTGGTTTCGTAAATTT
Organism: Gossypium arboreum; assembly: GCF_025698485.1. Classification (NCBI taxonomy): domain Eukaryota; kingdom Viridiplantae; phylum Streptophyta; class Magnoliopsida; order Malvales; family Malvaceae; genus Gossypium; species Gossypium arboreum. Next base: position 54,692,858 of record NC_069082.1, read on the forward strand.
TTCCTGAATTTAGACTCATATACCCATCCATGGATTTATTTTTAGAATTTTTGGTTGGGCCAATTGGTACAGTTTATTATTTTAAGTCACCCATGTTACAGGGATCGACTGCTCTGACCTTCGCGCGTTACAACTTGAATATCTCTCTGTACAGGGCTTTAATACTGGTGCCGTTTGTTTCTAATGAAACTAGACTCAAAATGGAATCTGTACATATAAGGCATGACTCCTAATTCTTTCTGGATAATTAATGGTAAATTTTCAAAGTCGCGACAGGGGACCCAGAAACCGTTCTGGCCCTGTCTCACGAGAACTTTAATATTTCTCAGTATACTGCTCATATGGTCGTTTCATTTCATCCATATAAAAATAGATTCATCAAGGTTCAGTTCCATAATTTACTCACTATTTAGTTCTACTTCTACTATTTTTAGCGATTTTTCAATCTCATCCCACTGCTGCTATCCGCAACAGTTACTGCGATGAGACTATGCCAATTTCATGAAGTTTTCCTTGGCCTTAATCATCCATCATACATGACACAAATTATGGCCACCTTATCAAAATTTGAGTTTCTAAGACTCGTGGCTATAGGTTCTAGCATCCCACTCGACGACCACATAGGCCATTTTCACATGGCTTAAAGTTTACAACCCACAATTCGACAAAATATAATAGCCTATACATGCCAAATGTTCTTCAACAACAAAAACAATACCACAAGATTTCAGCGGTGTGATGACTTCAACGACGGTTCCGAGCACGCAACAATACGAGTCCAAGAGACCTAAAATGGGTGACAAGAAAACACCGAGTGAGTTTACAACTCAGTAAGTCATAAGCATTCCACAACCATCCATTAACAAAATTATTACAACATGAAATAATGAACGAGGCTAAGTACTCCATCCATATCGAACTATATCATAGTTCCTTGGACCTTTCGGTTCAATCTCATACCAAGTCATACATCCACATTTCATATTCTATACAATAAGATATTTGAGGCATTTTTACACACCAACTCATTTTCACCACAATCATACAATTGCAATCATCACATAGATTTAAAGCTTACCAAGCCCAACCCCGAGCATGAACATATTACCTAGTCGTCATGAGCTCAAGGTACTTACCCGATCCGCTGTCCATACTCAACTCGATGGAGACACACCCTCCATATAATTGTTCGATCGGAGATATTTATATATATATATATAGAGTGCGCACACATAGTGCTTAATACTCGATTTCGCACACTTAGTGCCATGCGATTTAAGCCCGCACACATAGTGCCATACCTTCGAGCTCGCACACTTAGTGCCATATATTTCCAGCATGCACACTTAGTGCCATATATTTCCAGCACGCACACTTAGTGCCAATCTCGCCACCGTACACACGTATTGCAAGACACTTAGTGCCGAAAGCAAACTTTCTACACATTTCACTATTTCTTTTACATTCAACAATTGTCATCACTCCATACACATACAATTTCATTTATATATATATATAGCATCCCATTAAACACAATTGCATAGATTTTACAATCATTTAAGCAATATCAAACATATGTGCTTATGACTTACCTTGTGTTAGGTAAAATAGTTCCAAGTCGGCTACTCGATGACCTTCGATTTCCCTTGTTGGACGCCTCCTTTAAGATCTTGAGCTAAATCAAACAAATTTACTTCTCAATCGAGACACAAACACACGACAACCATATACATTTCAAAGGTCAATTTATTCAGATCATTTGTTCATATATTAGCTTTTAACGCATTTGGTCACTAGGGCGACCATATTTAACTTTCAAGCATTCATTTCTTATTTTAGTTAAACAATGCCGAATGCCATTAGCTACTAACGACACACACACATATAAGCACATTTAGCATTTGATACATTCGGCCTTAGCATAATTTCATTAAGAGTCCCCATTAGGCACTTCACTCATCAATTATCACAACTACTTGATAATTCATACTTATCATGTTAGCCTAATATTTCTTATTCAAGTTCATCATCTTCATATTCGCACTAACATCACAATCTCATATCATGGCCGAGTGCTCCTCTTAAACTATTGTTCATCTAGATTCAGCATGAAACAACAATCATCACCCTTGTTAGTCACCCTAGCGAAAACCTCACTTATTCAAAAACCAAGATTTCAACATGGGTTACCTAAAGAACTTGGTAACTAGTTCAAATCTCATCCATCTAACTTACTAATCAAATGTGTACAACATTTCCACCATCTTCTTTAACATCTACCATGGCCGAACGCTCATATCACCATAGTTTCCAAAGATTTGGCATGGTTAAATAAGGGCTTAGAATCTAGCTTAAAACCATGCTAAGATTTAAAGAGCTAACTTGAATTCTTACCTTAATTTCCAGCTCAAAGTGGCTAAATTTCTTCCTCTTTTCCCTCTTCTACACGGCTAAGAAGAACCAAAGTATGAAGCCTTTTCCTTCTCCCTTTTTTTTTTTCGGTCATGTATGAGAATGATGGACACATTTTTTTTCTTTGTTTTCTTCCTTTAATTTTTCATTAGTTTATTTCCCATGCTTCCTTCTTTTTTTTTTTTATTCCTCCTTACATAATCCATTAACTAGACATGTTTGAAACATGTCTCCCTTGCCCATAACTTGTCATGGCCGGCCACTCTTCCCTTTTTTTTGGGCAAATTGACATGCAAAACCACTCTTTTGCATGCATGTACTATTAGACCATTGTAAGATTAGCCTATCACCTTTCAACAATGTTTCATACAAGTCCATTTTAAATAAATTCACATAGAAATGATCAAATTAATGCATGAAACTTTCACACATGCATTTACTAACATCATAAACATAGAATATAACTTTTAATTACTTATAAGACTCGGTTTAGTGGTCCCGAAACCACTTTCCGACTAGGGTCAAATTAGGGATGTCACACTTAAAATCCGACTCATATGACCGTTTCGTTTCTTCCATATGAAAGTAGATTCATCAAGGTTTAATTTCATAATTTATTCAGATTTAATTCTACTTCTACTATTTTTAGTGATTTTTCAATCTCACCTCATCACTTTGGATCTCATTACTAAAGCAAACAATGACTATTTCATAGTTCTTCCATGGCCAACTATAATTCATCATACATAATACAAACTATGGCCACCTTATCAAAATTAAGGTTTCTAAGACTTGTGACTATAGGTTTTAGAATCACGCTCAACCACCACATAGGCCATTTTCGCATGGCTTAAAGTTTACAACCCAAAATTCAACAAAACAAAATAGCCTATACATGCCAAATGTTCTCCTAGTTCAACTAGGAAGACAATACCAAAAGATTTCTAGCGGTGTCATGACTTCAATGACGGTTCCGAACACATAAGCGATCTGAGTCCAAGAGACCTAAAATGGGTGACAAGAAAACACAGAGTGAGTTTACAACTCAAGAAGTCCTAAGCATTCGATAATCATCCATCAATAAAATTATCACAACATGAAATAATGTACGAGGCTAGGTACTCCATCCATATCGAAAATATACCATGGTTCCTCGGACCTTTCGGTTCATTCTCATGCCAATTCACCCAATGACATTTTATATCTTGCTCAATAGAATAATAGAGGCATTTCCATACATCATCTCATTTCAAATAATCATGCAATCAAATGAACTTTCATCTATTCCACGATACTTTATTTACGGAATGCAATTGAAATCATCACATAGATTTAAAACTTACCAACTCAACCCCGAGCATGAACATAGCATCTATTAGCCATGAACTCAAGGTACTTACTTTTTCCGCTGTCCGTACTCAACTCGATAAAGTCACCCTTCTACGTATAAATATTCAATCGAAATATATATATAGAGTTCGCACACATAGTGCTTAATACTCGATCACGCACACTTAGTGCCATGTGATTTAAGCCCGCACACATAGTGCCATATAGTCCAAACTCGCACACTTAGTGCCATACATTTCAAGCTCGCACACTCGGTGCCAATCTAAATCACCGTACACATTTACTTCTCGCACACTTAGTGCCAAATCAACAACTCAATACATCACACCTCTTTTCTTTTCATTCAATACTTTCATCACCACATACATACATGTATATAAATTTATCATTCCTTTCGGCATAATTACATAGACATTATGTCTATTTAAATCAATACCAAATACATGCTTAGTGACTTACCTCGGATGTTGTCGAACGTCTTCAACGGCTATTCAATTACTTTTTTTTTTCTTTCCCCTTATCCAACTTCGATCCTTTAAGCTCTTGAGCTTGTTTAAGAACAATTGAATTCATTTAATCCCAATTCAAATAGACGATTTAATATAACACATGTATATTATAAGGTTGAGGTACATATGACTTATTGGTTAACTATCAAACACCATACGCATATATACATATATTTTCTAGTCATACTCATAAACACATCCATCCAAATACATTCGTACTTAAACATCATTCGGACTTAACACTCATATCACATTTATAAAATTACAAGCGAATATACCTATACTTACATTACTTAAACATCAACCTCAATTTCTTTGACAAAGCACATTCCGGAAATGATAAGACAATATAATGACCTTTAATCCAACTTATAATTCATTTACATCACATTCCAAGCATTCACTATTCTATCACTTAAAATACAAACATTACTCAATAACTTCCTAGTTCAAATTCGCAATTACACATACACACACAAGCCGATTTCTTTTCCTACCACCCAAACCACCTATATGAACATTTAACTAACTCATACTTCACCCATCCACAATTACTCATTCAAACATGAAGAAGGTAATCAAATTTCTTCACTATCAACCATGGTCGAATGCTTCATTCACCACCGAAATCCAAATTTTAGCATGGGCTAATTGAAGAACTTAGTAACTAACTTAAGTTAAGCTAAAATCCCAAAATCTAACATGAATTACTAACCTTGTTTTTGAGCTTAAGATGATCGAATGCCATATCCCCCTTCCTTCTTTAACTTTCAGCTCCTAAGGTAGAAGATGAACACCAATATTTTTTTTTCAATTTCCTTTCTTCTATTCGCCAAGGCACCCAAGGATGAGCAACAAATTTTCTTCCCTTTTCTTTCTTTGTTTCTCACGGCAAAAGAGCATCCACACATTTTTTTCATCCTTTTCTTTTTTTTTCCATTTCTTTATTCTCCTTAAATAATCCACTAACTAAACATGTTGGAAACATGTTCCCTTGCCCATAATCTTGTCATGGCCGGCCACTCACCTTAGGAAGTGGGTTATTTAACATGCAAGGACAACCATTTTCCCACATGTATTAATAGGCCACCTTACATTTGCCTAGCACATTTCTAAATTTTCTCACATAAGTCCTAATCACTAAAATTCACCTATAATTAAGTAAAAATTCAATTAAGAAATTTTCACACATGCATATTCACATATTTAGACAGTAACTATCATACTCAAATAATTTAGTGACCGGTTTAGCGGTCCCGAAGCCGCTTTCCGACTAGGGTCACTTTAGGGCTGTCACAGTTCTTCAACGAGTAGATCTCTTGGTAAGTATTCGAACCTTCTTTCCATTTGTATCTTGTGGTTTAAGAAAAGCTGAAAACCCCTCTGTCGACTAAGGCTAAAAGGGTTTTTGGTGTTATTTGGTTTGTTGGTGCTAGTGAGGATTAAAGGCTACGGATCAAGGAGTGTGTGAAAAGCTTGGATCATCGGAGTGACTAAATCTAGTCATCAACTTCGGCATAGGTATGTACCCAAGGGCCATTGTGGATGGTGGCCGAATGTGTAAGTGATGATAATAGGTAGTTTTCGATTTGGTTTAATTTTAACATGGTCTAATCTATAAGTGGTTGATTATAGGAGAAATCGCATAGGAGATCTTGTCAAGGAATATCGCAAATCAGATGTGTAACGAACCCTCTTTCATAGCTTAAGCGATAAATGCGAAAAGCGAAATGTCGAAATTCTAGCATTTGAGGACTTGTGAAACAATGACGCTCACTAGTTAGTTAGAATCGATGAGATGATGATGGGAACAATGGAAGCGGTAAGGATTGTTTTTGGCGTTCACGGTAAGTTGAGCCTCGAGGTGAAATAGGGCCCAATAGGCTTTCGGGCCCATTTGGGTAAAATTGGTGAAAACGAAAATCTATTAAATTGCGTGTTAAGGCTGTTAATCTTTTATTATGGATATAGGCTAAATGGGCCTAGATGACAAAATCGGCTAAGTAGAGCCCATTAGGGTTTTGGCCCAATAACTCGATTTCGCTAAAATGGGCGAATCACCGTTTGCACCATGAATTGTTAGTAATCGTTAATGAACATGGAAACCCTAATTTTGGTAAAATTACAAGATTACCCTTATAACATGAAAATGACCGTTTTGCCCTAGGTAAAATGACCATTATACCCCTAGGGTTTATTTATGAACTTAATGCATGGGATTTTGATAAACATGATATGTATGATATGCACATGAGATGTTCATAAATGCATTGGGTTGGTTTTTATATGGATGGAGGAAGTGCAAAGGGCTTATGCCCGATTATTAAAGGGCTTATGCCCCGATTATTAAAGGGCTTATGCCCCGATTATTAAAGGGCTTATGCCCGATTATGATAAAGGGCTTATGCTGATTATGATAAAGGGCTTATGCGATTATAAAAAGGCTTTTCCCCAATTACTAAAGAGGCTAGGCCTCGGTTATATGATCATGACTATCTTTGCCGGTGGAGAGATTATGGCGGGGTGGGTCGAGTTAATCCCACATGGTGTGTTGGTTGGTAAGGGTGGAGAGTAGCGGATGGTGGGTTGAGTAGTCTCCCAAATGGGCTTGCATTCTTTCATTGACATTATATGTGATATAAAAAAATGGGCCTATGGGCCATACCATTTCTGATAAAGGCTTGACCTAGTAATATGAAATATGAAAAGGCTTGACCTAGTGTTATGAAATATGAAATATGAAAGGGCTATGGCCTAGTACATGTTTGAGATTGGATTTGGGCTTAGGCCCAGCAGTGTATTGTTTTGGGCTCGAAAGGGCTTGTTGCTGTGAGTTTCAAACTCATCCCTTTCCTTAACCTTGCAAGTGAGCTTAGATGTGGGGACTTGGGCCGGAGGGGATTCAAAGTAGCCACGGTGATCGTCTTTGGGCTTTTAAACAAGCGTTGGTTTTCATTAAATTTCCTTTAATTATTATTTATTTTTGGGTTGTAATAAGGCCATTTTAACTTTTCTTTTATTTCTTTTGGGATTAGTTTATTTTAATAACTTTAAACTTGGTTGATAATTATTCAAATGGGCTAGACTTAGGACATGTTTGCAAAATGATACTTGTTTTCAAAATATCTCAACACTTCGATTAATCGATTTATCAAAGTCGTCCACTTAAACAAATTTAAACTCGATATAACAAAGTGTGGCTATGGTTGTGGGCATGTCTAGGATTGGATCCAATCAAAGAGTTTGGTATAGCGACCTTCATGGCTCACCTCCTCTGTCTCGGATACCTACACGGTGCCCGACTTCCATACACTTTGTTAACTCAACAAAATATAT